>NC_133326.1:553559630-553910880 GCF_042186555.1 Aquarana catesbeiana
GATGTGATTGACAAATGCCTAATTCCCTTGTGCAAACAGACTATAAATATAAAAATCTTTTTTTTTTCTTTAAAAAGAATAGCACATTGACATGACTGTATATATATCTAAAATAAATAAAAAAAGAATAAGCTGAATATGTAGGAATTTATAGGATGCTTCTGTGGAGGTTCACAGTTTTTCCGCTGCTTCTTTAAAGTAAAAAAAAAAAAAGTAAATGGCTCTATAAATAGAGACAATTTTTCCTTTAATACCAAATGTTTATGAGTATGTGGGTTGTAAATTTGGCCCTCACCACCCTGGGGGGGGGGGGGGGGGGGAGTGAAGGGGATTCAGAACCAGACAGCGCTTTGCTTACTTTGGACACCAAATTTATTACACATTCTGTACAAATTCCACCAGTTGCCACATCTTATACATGCACAAAAGAGAAAAAAAATAATAATGTTCAATTCAATATCAAAAAATAAAATAAAAAAACAAAATAATAACAAAAATTTTTGGCGCGTTCTAGACATTAAAGTGCAACATGAAACGGGACGCCAGCAGCCACAAGGAATAATAATATTAAAAAAAAACACAATAAATATATAATCCAACCAATAAATAAGGGGAAGGGAGGGGCCGCAGGGGGGGCGGCTGTGCAGTATTACAAACGGCGGGGGGAAGACAGCGCATTTGGGGATTCGGGCAGTCTCTGGTTGTTATTTACAGGAAATAAATACATCTTGTAAGTCCAAGTTCAAAGATCTCCGCTGCACTCCCCGCTCTTCTTTTTTTTTTTTTATGGATCTATCTCCTTTTATCATTATGTTCTGTTTCTCTGATAGGTAAGGAGGCTCCAGTTTAATTCTCACTGCGTCCTGTGGACAGAAGGAAAATCAGATTAGATTAAGTATCAGAGCCTTTTAATAATAATATCATCAATTAACGACATCACTAAAGATTCCTAAACATTCATGCCATTCCAACACAGGAAGGATTTAAAAGGTACCAGTATCAAGACTGTCATTACTGAAAATTCTTATTGCTTTCAAGAACCAGCTTGAAGGTCAGTAGCAACTTTTCATCAGCACACTGGTCCAGGCTCAGTAGCTAAAAAAGCACTGAAGCCGTTGGAGTATCATAACAGCCAGGGAGCTAGTATTTTCAGAAATGGCTGCATCCATAAATCCCCCCTACAGAAGCTAAAGTTCTGACTTTGGTGGCCAGTTTTATGCTAGCCGGCTTGGGAGCAACTATGCTTTCCATCAAGTGAACTACCGTCACCTAAAAATCACAGCTTAAAAAGTGCTGAAGCCAGAGGATCATCAGGAAACCTGGAAATTTGTGTTTTCACAAGTAGGGGTCAGCAATAGGCATCTCTATAAAACTTCCCTATAGTGACTATTGACTACAATTCTGAGGCCTGCAGAGAATTTCGGCTTTATGCCGGCAGGCTTGGCAACAGCCATGCCAAAGTTTTACATTTTCCGTCAATGGAATTACCGCTACCGGAAAATCACAAGGGGTTGGGTGTTGCTGAATACAGAACCGCAAATAAAAAAATATATCTGGAATGGATTTTTTGCGACAACCTGAGAGCACTTCCGTTTTATAAAACGCGTAAAGACTACGGCACAGTAAAAAATCTGATATTTTCTGTGTATGTTGTTACATCTGTTTTTTTTGTTTTTTTTTAGGTCAAAGCCCACTTGGATCCCACCCAACCTATGGTGTTGAAAATGTGTTAAACATTAAACAAAATTCACCAAAAAGCCCATAAACAGTTCCCAAGTTCCCATGAAGACACACATCAATCGCGAGTTACATGTAAAAATCATTGTAAAAACAATTGGACAATCCTGGAATTTTGGCTAAGACTAATAGACTTTTTTTTTAGGACTCAAAGCTATCCATTCATCACACATCTAATAAATAAACCATGTGTGCTTTTCTGGAGGCGAAGGAAGCATACAGCACATCCTCCATTATACGTAGAGGATACTTTGTTGCCACTGACACATTGGCTGGAAGGGTGGAGGGGGGGGGAACAGAGAGTCTTCACATCTGCGTTGGGCTGCGTTAAGCTCAGCTGATATATAAATTGTATTAGCCATGGTTTTGGTGGATCTTCGTCCAAAGTGCACTTAAATTTCACCACCTTGCACTAAAATTTGCAGCCCCTTTGGAAAGTAACATAAAAAGTCAGCCCACGCAGAGGGAGAGAGAGACCAAAGATAAATACTGCACTGGGATGAGCTGACTGAACGAGGATCACACCACGTTTGCACAGCTAAGTCATCCTTGCTGAAGTTTTAGGAAAACTGGGGAAACAGGTTAAGGTGTTTCCTGTAGCAACCAATCAAACTGCAGCTCATTAGGGAATAAATCCCAACATTTGGTTGGCTGCTGTGGCCAATGCCCTTTCACTATTTGCTGTAATATATATATATATATATATAGTTTATGAAACACTGGAGCAGCAAGGAGCCAATCAGGAATGAGCTCCAGAGATGCAAGGGGAGCTATTGTGGCAACCAGCTTACTATGAGCCAATGGCAACTGCTAATTTCACTGTCTTCTAAGGAAGTGATTGACTGCAATGAACCACTGATTGCCTTTCAGGGAGATTTACCCACCTAAGTCCTTGGCTCTGCTCTTGCTTCACTTGCTGGAGATGGATGTACCTCTTCCTAAGGGGCTGTCAGCGAGGGGCGGAGCTGGGAACTCACATTAAAGGGTGGAGCAGAAAGATTTCCGCTCATGAGAGCCCTGGTTTCCCTGTTACTGTGAGTTTCCAGCTCCGCCCCTCATTGGGTTGGTGACCCAGCTGGCTCAATTTCAAGTTTCACCCCTTTAAAAAAACAGTGATGTTGGGGAGTTTAAAAAAAAAAAAAAAAACATACTAAAATAAAAAGGCCTCCTTCTGAAGATGCTATTTACCTGGTTGTCTCTGCCATCTTTGTGAGTCACTGATTAAGAAAAGAAGCTGAAATGCCTTTTTTGCATACTTGTTTGAGGACGGTGAATCTACTGGATCAGCATGACAGCCAGGGAAACAGCATTTTCCTTTAAGTAAAACTTTTTAACGGAAAAACAGCCCAATGTTTCATCTTAGAGGTTTATCTACTGACCTGATGCCCAGCTCTTCCCACCACAGTTCTGACCCGGGTGGGTCCTGCAGGCCCTCTAGCGCCGCCCGCTCTTTCCTCTTCCTCTTGTCCTGCTCCTTTCTCTTTCCTGGCTTGCCCTTCTTCTTTTTGCTGGGGACTTTTGGTGGGGGGTCTTTGAAGCTCTGTAATTTGTGGGTCTCCTGAGTCAGCTGGGTTGTCACTCCCTCCTCCTCGCCTGGCAGGCGCAGGGTGTTAAAGTTCTTGACGCTGGGGATGGGACGGGGCAATTCGTCCGGGACTGACCGGATTTCTGCTGTGTTCACCCCTTCTATTAGGTTCTGCAGGAAGATCCTGCGCCGGAGCTCCTGGAGGGATCGTCCTTTGTCATGGAGCAGCTGATGTTCAGAGACCGCCCTCCGTCTGCAGGAGGAAAGAAATTAAATTGTCAGTAGGCGCAGTTAGCCAGTTAATAAAAAGGCAATGCAATATAAAATTTACAGCTACAATAAGAGTCACGATTTGAGATAATATTTCTATGAACACCAGCTTAAAGTTGACCTGCCATTAGTTATATTTTTTCATGATAAGTGCAGCATGCTAAGTAATTTGTAAGTGTAGCACTTCCTGTTATTTACTGCCTCTCATGGAGATCATAGGACTCCCCCTGACAATCCTTCATCTTCTTTTCTCTCCAGCAGGAGGGAGCCATCTTTGTTCAGGCATCATCCAGGCTCAACATCTTTTTCTGGACTGAGATGCCAGCTCATAGATGACACAGTTCTGGTGCCCATGCAGTTCTTTTTTTCACAAGTATCAGACACAGATCAGCTCCCTCTCACCTTGTGATTTGTTACAAAGTTACAATGTAGTCTGCTCACGGGGGAGGGGAGACTAAGGAAATGCTTCCTCCTGCCTGCAGCAGACTGATGCCATTATCTCAGCTTAGGCAGAGTCACAGGACTGGAGCTCAAGGACAACTTTTTAATGATAAACATTGAGGCTTTGGTGAAAAAATGATATTATTACTGTATATTGTGACATGTCAGAAGTTAGTTACTGAACGTTTTACTAGGATCAGTCTATTTTCTAAAAAAGTCTCCTAAATCAAGAGAAAGTTTCCTGCTTGTGGGCGGGCAGAAGGTGGGAACAGGCGTAATTTATTCTACATGTCTAATTTAGGTGGTCGGCTCCTTACAGTGATCCCAGCTTCAGCTACTGGTTGTATTCAGAGGAAATTTTTTTTTTTTTTTTTTAAGTGGGAGTTCTCGTTAGTTCTAGGAAAGTGTAAATGAAGGCGCAGCGGTCGGATCCAGTGAAATGGATGAGAGGAAGTGCAGCGTGTGGTTACACAGGATAATCCAAAGTGTTTTCACATATGAGAGACACATCCTGCTCCGCTGTGAAACCCACGCGAGAGACAGTGCGTCTCCCATGGATGAGACAGGATCCAAGGCCAGAGCTGGCAGGCGCACAGCCACCCTGATCTGCATAGAAAATTATGTCTGACCTCAAAATTACACACAAGCTGTGCAGATCCTCCCACACACATTCACACCATGGCGTGACTTTATAGCAGCATGTATTCATTTCTATGGGGAAATGTGATTAGTTAGCAAGACACCAAAGATCTAGAGGATGGGGAGCCATAGATGGGCAGAGGTGTCAGTGAGATGGTGCAACAACCAATTCTGAGACCTGCTCAAATCTGTTCCACAATTGGGAAGAGTAAGTAGGGTTGTCTCAATGAAAGTCTTGTTGCTTTTCCCCCATAGAAAAGGGAAGGATTATTTATTGACCAATTTGAGAATTTCAGCCTCTGATATACCCAAATAGCTTGTTAGTGAACCAGATTGGTCTTGCTGCTTTCTGATCAGGCTGTGTGTAGGTTGACCATGTGGTTTTATGATCAGGTAGAAGACAGACAATGAACAGCACAGGTTTACATTGATGACTAATAATTAAGTAATACTAATGGAAGGAAGGAAGATATGAAGGAAGGGAGAAAGGAAGGAAGGAAGGAAGGAAGGAAGGAAGGAAGGAAGGAAGGAAGGAAGGAAGGAAGGAAGGAAGGAAGGAAGGAAGGAGGGAAGGAAGGAAGGAAGGAAGGAAGGAAGGAAGGAAGGAAGGAAGGAAGGAAGGAAGGGAGACAGGAAGGAAGGAAGGGAGATAGGAAGGAAGGAAGGGAGATAGGAAGGATGGAAGGGAGATAGGAAGGAAGGGAGATACGAAGGATGGAAGGGAGATAGGAAGGAAGGAAGGGAGATAGGAAGGAAGGGAGATAGGAAGGATGGAAGGGAGATAGGAAGGAAGGAAGGAAGGAAGGAAGGAAGGAAGGAAGGAAGGGAGATAGGAAGGAAGGAAGGAAGGGAGATAGGTAGGAAGGAAGGAAGGGAGATAGGAAGGAAGGAAGATATAAAGGAAGGAAGGGAGATAGGAAGGAAGGAAGGAAGGAAGGAAGGAAGGAAGGAAGGAAGGAAGGAAGGAAGGAAGGAAGGAAGGAAGGAAGGGAGATAGGAAGGTAGGGAGGGAGGAAGGGGTGCGTGAAGGAAAATAAATGAAGGGAGGACATATAAAGGAAGAAAGAAAAGTAGGAAGGGAGAGAGATAGGAAGAAAAGAAGGGAGTAATGAAGGAAGGAATAAAGGAAAGGAGAGAGGGATGAATGAAATAAATAAAGAAAGGAAGTAAGAAAAGTTAGGAAGGAAAGAAAAGGGAAATGAAGGAAGGAAGGGAGGATGGAAAGAACGGAAAAGAAAAGGATAGAGCAGCGAAAGGAAGGAAGGAAGGAAGGAAGGAAATAAGAAAGAAAGGAAGATAGTATATCTGGGATTTCTAATCTCCCTCTTTTCCCCTTCTCTTTCTCTCCCTCTCTCTTTATTTCTCTCCGTCTCCCTATTTATCCCATTCTTCTCTTTCCCTCTCTCTTTTCCTTTCTCTCCCCCTTTCCCCCATCCAGCGCAGACAATGCAGCATTGATGTGTATGATGTGCCCAGGGACATGGCTCACATTAGTGTTAGTGAAAGGTGTAGATTTAATTACACTTCTCTCTTTAGGGCTACATGTGTGCACTTGATTCCTGTCCATTTTACTTCTATCTTTAACTAAAGAATTACTTCAGAATTAATCCTCTGATGTGGGTGGAAACCCGATTCCTCAAAGGACTGCATTTCATATTAAAACTCTGAAAACTCACTGTGCAACCAACGGCAGTGCAGCAGCGGCTTGGATGGGGCCCAAACTGTCCGTTGTACATTATTTGCTGACCTTGGGAAGGCTTCCTGTGACTCCCTTGCACTTAAAAAAAACTACATAAGAAAGGGCCTATAGGAAAATTGTTATGGTCCAAATTCCCAAACCAAATCTTAACGGCAATCTTAGAGCTACACACTGAGGCTACTTTTGTTATCGCTATCTGCAGTCCCAATGCACTTCCATCCCTTGACATGGACTATCATAAATCTGTAAAAGCTGCACCAGAAGTACTGATTCACTGCTGGCATGTGTAAGATAACATCCTGATTGGTGTGATTCTTCTGCAGCTGAACTCAAAAGCTCTTTAAGCCATTTCATGTGAATTTGTTTTGTCTCAATGGTACACAGTGCACTGACATGCACACATATATCTATATATACTGTATGTATATACACTAATGAAGACACAGTCATTCTCTTACACTCTGCCGTTGAGTCCCTGCGTTGGTCTTCCATGTGCGGGGAATGTGCAACTGAGGATGAAAACTGCCAAACTACAATGTGGTAGGAGACTTCGCAACATCTTGAATGCAATTGAGACCTGCAAAGAATGACATCTGTTAAAATATGCAATCATCTGGGTCAAGGCTACAGAAGCGGTGATTCTATCTATCTATCTATCTATCTATCTATCTATCTATCTATCTATCTATCTATCTATCTATCTATCTATCTATCTATCTATCTATCTATCTATCTATCTATCTATATTTATCTACAGTAATATATATATATATATATATATATATATATATATATATATATAAAACATTTTTACTCTTTAATAAATTTAAACTCAATAAAAAGATCACTTCTTCATCAATTAAACAAAATCACAACAAATTAATGTCATAAGATGACTTAGGAGCCAAATCTATTTCCTGTCTTACATCCTCTGCATCCCACATTTTCACTTTCCTGATGTCTAACTAATAGTATACAGCAGATTTTCTCACATTATCTCTAATCTGATATCACAAGACGTCTGAATCATTTACGGCATTCTACAGAAAAAACACTGAAAAGGGACCACAATAATGGGAACGAGAGGCAAAAGAATTGATTCACCAAACAGGTCATTCCCAGAAATTTGGAGTATTCTGTTGCCTCTGGTCAATGGCAGTTTTTTGTTTCTGCCGAATGGATGGATGCCAATTTGTCAGTCTGTGGAGAATGCCACAATTCATGGATTCAGGCAATCAGGAATGGTATTATTCTTATAATTCTCCTTATGAGATCACTCCCCAAGAAAATGAATTGTCTAAGCTGGCCATACGTGAAGCAATTGGATTTTCTGGAAATGAAATGAGACACAATCCCCGCTTCTTTGGACATGTAACTTCAGTAGTTTGCACACCTTCTGCCAGTTGTGTTAATGAACACATATGGTGTTCAGCTTCGCTGCACCGTATGCATTCATCATAATGATTCTAACCTTCCGGAAAGTTTGCACTCAATTTAAAAATTGCTATATACATTCTAATGTTCATGCTCTCACACATTAGGGTAGGACCACGTTTTATAGTGGCACTGCGAGGTGGTGATTTAGTGTCCACATATACTTGCAACTGAGACCTCTACTTTAAAAAATGTTATAATCACATTCTCTCTGTTGGCCAGCAATGCTGGGATTTTTTTTAGCATCCTGTCCACTAGGCTGGATGATTTTGGGAGGATTAGATTTTTTTTCTAAATACACTTCGAATTATTGAAAACTATTTATCAAACAAGAAAAAAAAATGTCAAAAAATTAAATGTAATTCTCCAGTCCAATGGTGATTTTTATGAAGATTTTTTGGGTACTATTAAGAATTCCACAAGATATTTGCTATTGTCCAAAATTCAAACTTGAAAAGATATGCAATTCGAAAAATGATCAGAAAATGCTTTCCTTCTGTTTGCTTTTTGACTAATATCTGAAGAGTTTTCACGACAAATGCCACCTCCCAGAATAATGGTATCTTTCCCACATCTTATGCAATATTGCTGGTTTAGGGATGTATCATAATAAACTCAGGAATTTGTATTTATTCTATATTAAAAAAAAAAAATATATATATATATATATATATATATATAGATAGATAGATAGATAGATAGATAGATAGATAGATAGATAGATAGATAGATATCTATAAAATGTACATATAAAACACATGTAGCAGATGTCTTACCTGTCCAAGTCTTCCAGAATTTTCTCTCTGTTGGATCAGATATTTCAGAACAAAAGGGGAAACCCTGAAATCAGAAAGATTTATAATGTAAATAATGCATCCATCAATATTACCATGATAACAACCACTCTTGTGTTATGCTAGCCTATACGTTACATTATACAATCATGGCGTTTTCTGCCTTCCAGCTGTTGGCAAAGTCGCAGTGTGCCCTGATAATCAGCAGGGCATGCTGTGACTTGTAGTGCTCCAGCAGGCAAAATGTTCTGTGAATTGTTTGCAGCAGTAGATTACTTAATGACAGATGGCTTTGTGTCCAGTGGTGTAACTCAGAACACAGGAACAGTTTTTGTATAAAAATATAAAATCATGCCAGTATTTTTTTTAACTGGCATTAGAGTGGGCACTGTGATTTAGGCAGAGCAGTATAGTTAATGGCCCATAGGGGGTGTCCTTGCAGCATGTTTTTCTTCACGCACTAATCAGAGACATCACTGGGAACAAAGACAAGTTTCATGGAGTAATTTCTTTCGGAGCCTTTGCATGCCAACCTTGTCCTGTCCTGTCTAGGTAGGCATGGAACTTTGGCAAACAGTACCCACTCTTGCCCAACCGTATGGAATCCACTAATCATCAAGCTACATTGGCGCTGCCACCCAGAATAGGGTGCTGTAATTCAAGTCACATCAAAATTGCCATCTTGGCGTAACAGAAATGGACACCTGTGCCAGGGCTTAACAAGACGCGCCAAGTATACTTTCACCCCCAACTGTCCTATTGTACCTTGACAATTGTTTTACAGTACAGATTTTGTCCTCACACCAACCTCAACCTTTACCCCACCAGGCTGTTTTCTTAATTCAGATGACATGCTGATGAAATGTCCTTTGCACAATGCTGTCCGAAAAGCGCAACAGCATTCCTACTAAAATCAGAGAACCATTCCTTACATTCCGCATCCAAATTCTTGAATGGCTCAGAATACTAAGCTTAACGTTACAGTCAAAGAGACGTAAAAAAAAAAAGCTGAAATAATCGCCCAAGTAACCTTAGATCGCCAAAAAATTGAGTTTTGTCCGTGCGGGGGAGGACGGTGAAATATTTCACTAATCTCTGCGTGAAAAAAACAATGATTGTTGGAGTTCGGAAAACTTGTGGGTTTTGGATGCTGGCTGAATGTGGAATGGAATCAGGCTGAGGTTTGTGTGCGTTCTGTGAGACACAGCAATCAGATCTCTCTCTCTGACCCTAAATACACCACATCAGCACCCGAAGTGCGTTTGCTAATGTTTTTATACACATAGGCATTATTACCAGGCATTTAAAGCATGGCTCAATACACTTTGATCAGTGTGGAGTAATAAAAAAAGGCATCGCCACCTAAAAATGACATTTAATTTAAAGGGCAGAGTTGTGATATTTTAATCAGATGTGAATTTGGATAATTGAGATCTGTCTTGCTATAGATCCTTTCTCTTAGATTAAAAAAAAAAAAAATAGAAAATTACCTCCTGCTGTGTATCTCATAGAAAACAAATTTAAAATCAAACTGGGAAAATGGCTTCAGAAAGTACCCAAATGTAGTTACCTGGTTTAAAACTCTCCAACAACTACTAAACATTGAAATATCAGTTTTGGGTGGAGTGACCTTTCGTCCCCTGCTTTAGCCCCAGTGTCTTGTGATACCATAGAAGTAGCTTATTACTGAGACGCATTCAACCAGACGTGGTGACAAAGTCAAAAATGTCAACCAGGCAACAAGTTTTTCAGTCTATGAAACACACCATGCACAGGCAATAGGTTCAATTCACAAAACTAAACACACCAGGATAAAGATTTTTTTTTTTTTTTTTTTATTTGTAAGTGACAGATATTTTCAGTGGAGTCCAAAAAATTATAAAAATGACTGAAAATAAAGATCCATATCCTTCCATTAAAGCTACTTGAGCTGATGACAGTTATGGATATATGTGAAAGTTCTTTTTTTTAAACATTTGTATAAAAAATTAATACAGACAAATAAACATCATTACATTTTCAGAATAACTTTCTGCGAGTTCAAAGTCATAAACCAACTTTTTTTTAGCTTCTATAAAGTTTTACAGCTTTTGGCTAAAAAGTGACATTTTTAAAACATGTCCTATGAGTTTCTGCAGATGGATATAACAATGACATTTTTTTCAGACTGGTATCAAAAAAGTTGCATTAAAGTTTATTTATTGTAATACGTGAAATATAACAAAATGGGGAAAGTTCCCATGCAATCACAATGCATTAGATTTGCAGGTCAACTTACTTTCTGTAGCTCCTGTTGCTTGTGCTCCCCCAGCAGCGCTCAGTCCTGTCTGCAGTCCTGTGTAGTATTCCCAGTGCTGATGTGATGTTGCAGTCCAGTACTCCAGGAAGGAGCTGTGTCCTTTGGCTGAGTGTGGGGAGAACTGAATTCCTTCTCACTGAGCTCTTAATAAAGACAAAACTGTGACATCATAAGCTACATTCCCCTTTTCAACTAAACAGCAGTCATGTTGGTTCATTGATGGTGAAGCATGTGACCCCCCCCCCCCCCCCCCCCCCCTTAACACTCCTCACATCTAGTATACAGTACATAGCCAATGCCAAGAGCAATGGAAGGAGTGTCCTGTGGGCTCACCTGTCACTTTCACACCCCTCCTTGTTAGTTGTCTTTTGGGGTGTCTCTACCATTCTGTAGAGACACAGAGATAGACAGAGCAATAAGAGAGAGATGAGAGATAGACAGGGGTAGAGAGAAAGATATAAAGATATACAGAGAGAAAAAGCAAGGAGATAAATAGAGAGAGAAAAGGAGAGAAGGACATAGGGAGGGAAAGAAGAGAGGGATAGAGAGAGAGAAAAACAGAAAGAAAAGAGAGAAAGGACAGAGAGAGAAAGCAAGGAGAAGAGAGGGATAGAGAGAGAAGGTGGAGGAAGATAGAAAGAAGGAAGGACTGAAAGATGAGAGGGATAGAGAGTGAAAATATAGAAAAGGAAGAAAGGAGAGAGAGAGAAAGCAAAGAGAAGAGAGAAAGAGAGGTATAGAGAGAATGTTGGGGGGGGGGGGGGAAGAGCGAAGGAGTGAAAGAAGAGAGGGGTGGAGAGAGAAAAATATAGAAAAGGGAGAAAGCAGAGAGAGCGAAAGCAAGAAGAAGAGAGAAGAAAAAGAGAGGTATAGAGAGAGAAGTTGGGGGAGAAGGAAAGAGGGTGAAAGAGAGTGAAAAAAGAGAGGGATAGAGAGAAAAAAAATGAAAGAGATAAGTCAACGAATAGAGTGGTAAAAATGAGAGGGACAGAGCCAGAGAGAGAGGGGGGGGGCAGAGGGAGTAAAGGAAAGAAGAGAGGGGTACAGAGAAAGAGAAGAGAGAGAGAGAGAAAGAAAAATGGAGGTGAAAAATAAAGAGAGAGGAGATAGAAAGAAAAAACAAGGAGAAGAAGTGAGAAAAAAAGAGGAATAGTGAGAGAAGGGGGGGGGGGGGTGAAGAAAGAGAAGGACAGACATAGGAAGAGAAAGAAAAGAGATAGGGAAA
The DNA here is from genome assembly GCF_042186555.1 of Aquarana catesbeiana. NCBI lineage: Eukaryota > Metazoa > Chordata > Amphibia > Anura > Ranidae > Aquarana > Aquarana catesbeiana. The sequence goes on from NC_133326.1 coordinate 553,571,694, forward strand.
AAAAGAGAGGAGAGAGAAAGAAAAGAGAAGGAGAGAAAGCAAGGAGAAGGGGAGAAGGAAAAGAGAGAGAAAAAACAAGAAAAACAGAAAGAAAGGAGAGAGACAAAGCAAGGAGAAGAGAGAAAAAGAAACAGGAATAGAGAGAGAAGGTGGGGGGGGGGGGAGACAGCGAAGGAGCGTGAAAGAAGAGAGAAATAGAGAAAATGAAAGAGATAGACAAAGCAAGAAGAGAAAAAGAGATAATAAATTGATTGATAGAGTGAGAAAAAGAGAGACAGAGAGAGAGAAAAGGGGGGCAGAGGGAGTAAGGAAAAGAAGAGAGGTATACAGAGAAAGAGAAGAGGGAGAGGGAAAAATGGGAGAGATTGAGAGAAAGGAGGGGAGTGAAGAAAGAGAAGGACAGACAGAGGAAGAGAAAAAAGAGAGATAGAGAACAAGAGAACAGAGAGAAGGAGACGAGAGAGAAATAAAAGAGAACAAGAGAAAGAAGGAGAGGGAAAGAAAAAAAAGATAGACGGGGAGAAGGAAAAGAGAGGGACAGGAAGAAAGAAAAAGAAGGGAAATTAACTCTTTAATTGTTTTAAAAATGCTAAAATGTATTTGGCCCGCCAAGAAACCCTTTTTGAATTTGATAAAAAAGAACAAACAAGAGAGGAGCAAAGAAATAAAGACTAGAGAAAGGGAAATGTGAGAGAAAACAGATAGGGAGAAGAGAGAAAGAAAGAAAAAGAAAGAGAGAAGAAAGAAAGAAAGAAAGAAAGAAAGAAAGAAAGAAAGAAAGAAAGAAAGAAAGAAAGAAAGAAAGAAAGAAAGAAAACAGAGAATGTAGAGTTCCAGGGAAGAATAAGAGAAGAGTGAGAGCAGTGGAAGGTAAGTGAGGTTCTGTGTGTGAGATAGAGAGGACGGCTTGTTGCAGTGCGGTCTGGTTAAGTAGCCTCTCTCCGCAGAGCCACAAGCACTTTGTACAACTTCCCACAAACTTGCGCTTGTGGCACGCGGGTGGTCATACATGAAAGTGGCTGGGGATTGAACGGAAGCGCAGGCTTGTATTTTTAAGACCGACAATATAAGCACTGTACCACACGTCTTCAAACAGCTCCACTGTATTCAAGGAGTGCAAGTCGTTTTTTTTCCTCCTAGAAGAAATCCCCCCTCCCTTTTCAAGAACATGTCCTCTGGTACTCTTAAAGTGCACCTGTCACCCTTGCATAGTGGAGAAAGAGAGGCAGACATAGGTAGTATTCAGCCTATCGGCTTACAGCCTGTAGAATATCCCTGTGTATTAATGAGCACCTTCAACTGCCTGAGGGGCTCATTATCGCCCTCTAAGAGCTCACGTACGGCTGATAATTGACAGCGAGCCTTGAAATTTGGAGTGTCAATTATTATTAAAAGGTCATACACTAGAGTGCAAAGGCTTGCAGCCGTGTCAATGAAATGCTGAGTTGTCACCATTCCTTTAAAAAAAATTGTCAGGGCACCTTTCTATGACAGTGAAAAATAAAATAAAAAGTAGTACATTTTGCTTGATGCCTTTGTGTTAATATATTTATTTAGGGCTAAAGGTCCTAAGTTGGCATCTTTTATCATTTAGACATGGATCCGAGCGGGACCTGCAGACAGTGTCACATGCTGGTCATTATACAGCTATCTGCTCCCTGTTCACTCCTGCAAGAACAGCTTCTGCCAGAGGGGGGGTTCTGGTATTAAGTTCCTTGTGGCTTTGAGATATCATCTAATCGAATTTGGAGAGCTGCAAAGAAAGCTGGTGCTAAATGATGTCACAAAAAGTCATCTCAGTTAGGAACACTTACCTTTCACTTTGCCCACCAATCAGTGAGGCACCATGGCACACTACATGGTACACATCCATTAGCCCACACAAGTCTGTCCGTACCAATGAAAGGGCCAGTTGATTATGTTTGGCTCTCAGACTAAAGGTTCTCAGCTCTCCTCTGCATAAAACAAGATCAACATTTTTTCTACACAGGTCTCACCTGCTGTGCCCATTAGGAGAGGTTCACACCATCCCTGCACTGAGGTCCTGGGTGTGCACACCTGCTGTGTCCCTTAAACGAGGCGTCCACCTGTGCAGAGTGCCGTGGTCTGCTGTGCCTGTTTTGAGGGGCTTCCACTGCTCCTGCTCTGCATTCCTGAGTTTATACACCTGCTGTGTCCATTATAATGGGCCCCTACCATCCCTGCACTGAGTTGCCAGCTCTGCACACCTGCTGTGTCCATTATAATGGGCCCCTAACATCCCTGCACTGAGTTGCCAGCTCTGCACTCCTGCTGTGTCCATTATAATGGGCCCCTACCATCCCTGCACTGAGTTGCCAGCTCTGCACACCTGCTGTGTCCATTATAATGGGCCCCTAACATCCCTGCACTGAGTTGCCAGCTCTGCACACCTGCTGTGTCCATTATAATGGGCCCCGACCATCCCTGCACTGTGTTGCAAGCTCTGCACACCTGCTGTGCCCATTATGAAGGGCTCCCATCATCCCTGGATTGCGTGGCCAGCTCTGTACACCTGTTGTGAGTTCCTAGGTCTGCACTTCTGCTGTGCATATCATGAGGGGCTCCCACAATTTCTACTCTGGATTCCCAGGTCTCTACACCTGCTGTGCCCATTTTTGAGGGCTCCTCACTATAACTGCTGCCTTTTTAATTTTTTTATATAATGAAGAATAAAACAGGAGGAGCCGAAAAATGCAAAAGTGACTGGGAACACTCAAAACTCCCAGAGTCAGGAATTTTGCCAAGGAGATCTCACTATTGGGAAAAAAAACATAAAAAACATATAAAAAGTCAGCTTATCAAGCTCCCCCTATAACTAAAATATCACTTTTAGCAACCTTTTAAGTATTAGCACTTATGAACATAAATTCTTCATTGAATAAGGTCATATGTCACCATGCTTCAAAATGTTTTTTCTTTTTGTCTGCTGGGGGTGCCGGTCAGGGGAGCGATAATGACATTCCCTTATAAGAGCATTCCAGCTGACTTCCCATCCATGTAAATGTCTTGCCTGGTGGATCTTTCCACTGCTCCAGTGAAGGTGTCTGATATCTACATAGTCATGTCAGTTTGGTATCTAAGGATCGCCCCAGACACACAGGATATGTAGGAATTTGGTGTGGGTGGATTTATGGATTTAGAGAAAAATGTTAATGTTTTTCCATTAATAGCAAGTAAGACCAACTTGGTAAACTTTGCTGCTTTTTAAATCTGACAAATACAATTTTTTAGAAGAATTTCACAATTTCTTAATTATCTTTTTAGATATATACTGTGTGTGACTGTGAATAATTTCTCATAGCCAAAGCAGATACAGTGCCATTTTGTCATGTTACAACTAAAAACTTAAATGTATTTTATTGGGATTTTATGTGAAAGACCAACACAAAGTGGCACATAATTGAGAAGTGGAAGGAAAGTGATAAATGTTTTACAAATAAATTCCTGAAAAGTGTGGAGTGCATTTGTACTCAGCCCCCTTTACTCTGATACTCCTAACTAAAATCTAGTGGAACCCATTACCTTCAGAAGTCACCTGATTAATAAATAGATTCCACTTGTGTGTAATCTAATCTCAGTATAAATACAGCTGTTCCGTGAAGCCCTCAGAGGTTTGTTAGAGAAGCTTCATGAACAAACAGCATCATAAAGGGCAAGGAGCACACCAGACAGGTCAGGGATAAAATTGTTGAGAAGTTTAAAGCAGGGTTCGGTTATAAAAAGCTGCAAACTTACCAAGACATGGCCGTCCACCTAAACTGACAGGCCGGGCAAGGAGAGCATTAATCAGAGAAGCAGCCAAGAGGCCCATGGTAACTCTGGAGGAGCTGCAGAGATCCACAGCTCAGGTGGGAGAATCTGTCCACAGGAAAACTATTAGTCGTACACTCCACAAATCTGACCTTTATGGAAGAGTGGCAAGAACAAAGCCATTGTTGAAAAAGAAGTCCCGTTTGTAGTTTGTGAGAAGCCATGTGGGGGACAAAGCAAACATGTGGAAGAAGGTGCTCTGGTTAGATGAAACCAAAACTGAACTTTTTGGCCTAAAAGCAAAATGCTATGTGTGGCGGAAAAAATTAACACTGCACATCACCCTGAGCACACCATCCCCACTGTTGAACATGGTGGTGGCAGCATCATGTTGTGGGGATACTTTTCTTCAGCAGGGACAGGGAAGCTCTTCAGAGTTGATAGGAAGATGGATGGAGCAAATTACAGCGCAATCTAAAACCTCATACACACGATCCAATTGTTGGCAGGGGACTGTCTGTTGACAGACTGTTGTCCTAAAATCTGACCGTTAGTACGCTCCTTTTGACAATTGTCCAACTTTCTGCCAACAGATGTTGGATGACATGCTAGTAAAATTTCAGCAGACAACGGTTGGTTGTCAAATATTCTGATGGTCAGTACACAAGTCTGTCACACAAAAGTTGAAAGTACAAACACGCATGCTCGGAATCAATGCTCATCAAACACGAAATTAGCAGAAGGGGCCCAAAGGGTGGCACTCAAGAGCTGAAATTCTCCGTAGTACGTCACTACGTTCGTGTTTGTTGCACAAAAATTGTGTACCGTTAGTATGCAAGACAAGATCCAGGCACGTGCTCTTAAGACAAAAAACTGACACTAGGCTGGCCAACAATTGGATCGTGTGTACAAGGCTTCAGAAGAAAACCTGTTAGAGTCTGCAAAACACTTGAGACTGGGGTGGAGCTTCACAGAACAACAACCCTAAACATACAGCCAGAGCTACAATGGAATGCTTTAGAATAAAGCATATTCATGTGTTAGAATGGTCCAGTCAAAGTCCAGACCTAAATCTAATCGAGAATATGTGGCAAGACTTAAAAATTGCTGTTCACAGACACTCTAAATCCAAACTGACAGAGCTTGAGCTATTTTTTTAAGAAGAATGGGCAAAAATGTCACTCTCTAGATGTGCAAAGCTGGTAGAGACATCCCCAAAAAGACTTGCAACTGCAAATGCAGAGAAAGGTGGTTCTACAAAGTGTTACAAAGAATAGTGCCGTGCTAAATATCACAATTAATACATCTCCTCATCCAATAAATCAATACATGAAAGATACAGTTATTGGAAAGGAAAAATCATAAAAAGTTCATATAGAAATCAGGATTCCAAAAATTGACAATGTGCATCAATGAAGACTGAAAATTGGTGCCAAAAGTTTGACCTCCACCGCTCACCTCAGTGATAGGATCCCTGAGTAAACAAAGGGTCAAAAAGGGCAAAATCCTGGAGAGTATTGAAAAACCTCTTCAGAGTGCAAAGCACATGGATCACCACGTCAGTTCATATACAGGGGATTGCAGCATAAGATCATCAGTGTCCTAATATCCCGATATATGCAAATAAAATAGGAAATATCTAGTGCTCTCTGCTGGCGTGTATTTATTATGATAAAAAGGAAGAATCACACTTACATATACAAGGCACTTCCGCTGATGAAGTCCTGCTCCTTGGGAACATACAGGTGCGAGAGGGATTGACTTCACCCGCGGCCGTCTCCTCATGCTGACTACATGTGACAGAACGCTTTTTTTCTGGCACTTAATGGAAGTGCCTTGTATGTAAGTGTGATTCTTCCTTTTTATCATATTAAATACATGACAGCAGAGAGCGCTAGATATTGCCTAATTAAAATATTGCATTATTTTATTTGCATATATCGGGATATTGGGACACTGATGATCTTATGCTGCGATCCCCTGTATATGAACTGACGTGGTGATCCATGTGCTTTGCACTCTGTAGAAGTTTATCGCTACTCTCCAGGATTTTGCCCATAAGAGAAAGCCTTTTTGACCCTTTGTTTACTCAGGGATCATATAATTGAGGTGAGCGGTAAAGAGTGTCACACTTCTGGCACCCATTTTTAGTCTTCATTGATGCACATTGTCACTTTTTGGAATCCTGATTTCTATATGAACTTTTTTTGATTTTTCCTTTCCAATAACTATATCTTTCATGTATTGATTTATTGGATGAGGAGATGTATTATTTGTGATATTTAGCATTGCACTATTCTTTGTATTATTATTGCCTGGAATTTTTTTTGTAAATTCGCCTTGAGTGATCAGCAGCTGTTTATATTTTAACAATTTTTTTGCGCTGGTATAGTTTGGTATAGTTTTTATAGTATTAATTCGACTTAATTCTAATAGTACTGACTCAGGGGGGCTGAATATAAATGCACGCCACACTTTTCAGATATTTTTTTGTAAAAAATTGTGAAAAACATTTTTCAATTTCCTTCCACTTCACAATTATGTGCCACTTTGTGTGGGTCTATCACATAAAATCCCAATAAAATACATTTACGTTTTTGATTGTAAGATGACAAAATGTGGAAAATTTTAAGGGACATGAATACTTTTCCAAGGCCCTGTATAAACTTTAAGGGCCTATTTTAATTTTTGCCATGCATTAACACATTATGCCATGCGATAACGTGCACTACATTAGGGCAGCACAGTGATATGAATAGACTGTTAACGCATCCTAAGGTGCTCAAAATATGGTTTTGCACCATTTCTAGATACTCTGTGCACAGCAATGCATTTTGGCATGTTGCCTTGGCACCGCAACACAGCAACGTGTGTAATTGTCGCACATTGCGGTAACCAACACATGAGATAATACATGTTTTGCTTCATGCAAGTGGCAATTTTAACTCGACCTGCAAAGTTTGATAGGCAGCACTGGCTGTCAAACTCACCCACTAATGTCAAGGCAAGCACATAGCCAAAAACGTAGATCGTAGTGCGATTTTTTAAAAACAAAATTCCTCTTGGGATATAAAAGAGAAATCAGGATCTCCTCCTGAACACCTGTCAGCCACTGTTTTACTGCCTTTTGAAAATGATCCACCATGGGGCTCTTTTCAGAGGCACATCACATATTCACAAAGGCATAGACTTTCATTCAGAAAAGGATGGGGGGGGGGGTGCCTATCGGCGCTTCATCGGGATGCTGAAAGAGCCGGCAGTCTCCTGAGGACCGGACGTCACACAAAAACATGGTGGTGCATGACCTAAGCAGTGGAGCAAAAGAAGAGGATCTGAACAGGACAACGCTGGATCAGCAGGGGTTAAATAAAAAATGGGGAGGAGGGTGAAGATCCACATTAAAAGTACCACTAATCTGCCTCTCCTCCAACATATTGAGTACTGTCCGTGATACTTTTTTAATTTGCACTAACATACTATTTTTCAGGACAAGCTTTCGGGGTATGACCTCTTCTTCAAGGTCCAAGCAGTACTGATTCACAAATTTTTAAGCAGAATGTTAAAAAAAACCCACATCTCTGAGGGAAAGGAGAGAGAGAAAAAAAAAGAGAAAAACAAACACATACAAATCTATTGTTTTTCTCTTTTTTTATTCTCTCTCCTTTCCCTCAGAGATGTGGGTTTTTTTAACATTCTGCTTAAAAATTTGTGAATCAGTACTGCTTGGACCTTGAAGATTGGGACATACCCCGAAAGCTTGTCCGAAAAATTGTATGTTAGTGCAAATAAAAAAAGTATCACGGACAGTACTCAATTTTCTCTGTCACAATTGCACTAATACGGCTACAATCACTCCAACATATTGAAAAGCTTTTTTTCTGGGGGGCACGGGTACTTTTTTCATACAGGTACTTGCTCCCACTTCCACATTTCTCACCTAGGCACCCCCCCTCCCCGAACGTCAGGGCTGCTAAACCAATCTGAAAGTGCAGCACAGTCTCACACATGTACAGTAGGGAGCCGGCTGTGAAACAGCAGGAAGTCACAGCCGGCTCCCACAGCCAAGATGGTGGCACTGAGGATCCAAATACTGATGAAGAACCGAAACCCGGATGAAGACATCCCTGGACTCCTGTGTTGGTGAGGGTCTGCTTCTTAAAAGTCAGCAACTACGGTATTTGCAGCTGATGACTTCTTCTTTATTTTGTCAACAGAACAGAAATAAAAGGAAAATATACCCATGGGGACATCTGTTTTGGTGACAAAAAAAACTGTTGTGGATTTTAACATGACTACACTCTCTCCAAAACAAGCCAATACAATAAGCTTAAAAATGGACAATAGAGTCTCTTTACAATTCCTCACCAGGAATATTTTTAAGTTTCCACCTTAGTCTAATAAATTGTAGCAGTGCCCTGTGCTATAGTTAAAAAAAAAACTTTTAAAATAGAAATTGGGCGTCAACAAAAAATGATTTTTCAAAGTGTTGAGTAAGAGCAACACGTGAATTAAGAAAAAGGAAATTCGCTGTTCCCTGTGTGAACATTTAAATCCTTATCAGGACATCTAGATGGATATGAAGACTTCGCAGCCAAAGTGGAAGGGAATTCATACATCACAGCTGGAAGATTGCAGCGCGGCGAGGTCCTGAAAAAAAAACAGGAAGGTGAAATCATTATGATAGATGGACTTCACATTACTCACACTAACTTTATTCATGGAAAGGAAATAAAGAAATACCGTATGTACTATTCTGTAAACATAAAAAAGATAAAGCTAAAAAATGTTTGCTATTTTTGAAGCTTGCTTTCTTTTTTTTTTTCTTAAAATGCTGGTTGTGTTGTGTTTTTCATAGTGAATTAAAGATGAATTCCAGTTATGGATATTTGCACATACGGTAGTTACATTGGTCCAGCTTGGATCAATGAGCTTCGCATATACAGTGCCTTGAAAAAGTATTTACACCCCTTTACATTTTCCACATTTTTGTCATGTTACTACCAAAATCGTTAATGTATTTTATTGGGATTTTATGTGAAAGACCAACACAAAGTGGCACATAATTGTGGAGTGGAAGAAAAATGATAAATGGTTTTAAACATTTTTTACAAATGAATATCTGAAAAGTGTGACATGCATTTGTATTCAGCCCCCCTGAGTCAATACTTTGTAGAACCACCTTTCGCTGCAATTACAGCTGAAAGTCTTTTTGGGGATGTCTCTACCAGCTTTGCACATCTGGTGAAATGTTTGCCCATTCTTCTTTGCAAAATAGCTCAAGCTCTGTCAGATTGGATGGAGAGCTCAATTGGATTTAGGTCTATGCTTTGATGGGGCCATTCCAACACATGAATATGCTTTGATCTTAACCATTCCATTGTAACTCTGGCTGTATGTTTAGGGTCGTTGTCCTGCTGGAAGGTGAACCTCCGGCCCAGTCTCAAGTCTTTTGCAGACTCTTAACAGGTTTTCTTCTAAGATTGCCCTGTATTTGACTCATCCATCTTCCCAGTAACTTTGACCAGCTTTCCTGTCCCTGCTGAAGAAAAGCATCCCCACAACATGTTTCACGGTGGGGATGGTGTGTTCAGGGTGATGTGCAGTGTTAGTTTTCCACCACACGTAGCGTTTTGCTTTTAGACCAAAAATTGTAATTTTGGTCTCATCTGACCAGAGCACCTTCTTCCACTCCACATGTTTGTTGTGTTCCCCACATGGCTTCTCACAAACTGCAAACCAGACTTCTTATAGCTTTCTTTCAGCAATGGCTTTCTTCTTGCCACTCTTCCATAAAGGCCAGATTTTTGGAGTGCACGACTAATAGTTGTCCTGTGGACAGATTCTACCACCTGAGCTGTGGATCTCTGCAGCTCCTTCAGAGTTACCATGGGCCTCCTGGCTGCTTCTCTGATTAATGCTCTCCTTGCCCGGCCTGTCAGTTTAGGTGGACAGCCATGTCTTGGGAGGTTTGCAGTTGTGCCATGCTCTTTCCATTTTCGGATGATGAATTGAACAGTGCTTCATGAGATGTTCAAAGCTTGGGAATTTTTTTTATAACCTAACCCTGCTTTAAACTTCTCCACAACTTTATTCCTGACCTGTCTGGTGTATTCCTTAGCCTTCATGATGCTGTTTGTTCACTAAGGTTCTCTAACAAACCTCTTAGGGCTTCACAGAACAGCTGTATTTATACTGAGATTAAATTACACACGGGTGGACTCTATTTACTAATTAGGTGACTTCTGAAGGCAATTGGTTCCATTAGATTTTAGAATAAAAATGCATGTGACATTTTTTAGATATTTATTTGTAAAACATTTTGAAAACAATTTATCATTTTCTGTTCACTTCACAATTATGTGCCACTTTGTGTTGGTCTATCACATAAAATCCCAATAAAATACATTTAGTTTTTGGGTGTAACATGACAAAATGTGGAAAATTTCAAGAGGTATAAATACTTTTTCAAGTCACTATACCATACCTGTGAGATCCCCTAGAATTTGAAATCACTGCAGTAGACACTGCTACTACAATGATCTGCACTTGTCCCTTTCCATGCTGCTGCTTTGCTACATTGTGAACACAAGAGATCATTCAGTCAGCATGGATGGGATTAAGAGAATGCTTTGTATTTTCTCATATCAGTAAGCAGCAGGGCAGCCACTAGGCATGGGACCAGAAAACTAGTTGAGGTTGCTGTAGTACCCTGTTTCCCCGAAAATAAGACCTAGCGTGATTCTCAGTGATGGCTGCAATATAAACCCTACCCCCCAAATAAGCTCTACCCTATTTCCCCGAAATTAGCCCTTTCCTGAAAATAAGACCTACAAGGACTTTAACTAGGGCTTATTTGGGGGGTAGGGCTTATATTGCAGCCATCACCGATAATCACGCTAGGTCTTATTTTCGAGGAAACAGGGTAGCAGTGCCTACTCCAGTGTTTTCTATCTTCCAGAGGGATCCCACAGGTATGGTACATACCTACTTTTATCTAACTATGTAAAGATATCCATACCTAGAATTAACCGTGAATCTTATGGCAGATGTCCCATGTTTGGATACTATAAATGGCTCAAGAACAATTTTACTTTTTATTAATTTTTGAAGCTTTTAACTTGATGTTTTATACTTGCCTTTTACTATTTATATAAACTGTTTGCTTTACATAAAAACAATAGTGTGCCCCCATGACACTGGTTTTCCAATGCACCATGGGAAGAGAAAGAGTTAGTTTGCCTTCGGGCTCTCTCTCTGTAATTGAAACTTCATAATACTGAGCCATCTGAAAAGAGAAGGAGGGAGGAAGAAGGGGTCATGGCTCTGATTCACTGGGTTGTGCATATACATTTAAAGCTTATCTGTGGTCATAAATAAAAAAATATCCATTTCTACTACACCCACCTTCACCTAATCTGTAGTTCCTCTTTTCAGAAATATAGTTACATAGTTATTCTGGTTGAAAAAAAGACACAAGTCCATCCAGTTCAACCAAAGCCCTTTTTTCTTTTTTTTACAGCAAACAACAGTCATGTAGTGACAGGACAAATCCCAATTCTTCTATCTTCTGGCCTGTAGTGTGAGAGAATCCTACTTTAAAGTAGTTGTGAACATACAATGTTATAGACACTCTATTACAGTTATAACTATGCAGGCACCATAAATGCTTCTGCTTAGTTTCAGAGATAATCTCTCTTACCTTTTTAACAAGGTTAAAAGGTTCTGTCTCGTGACCATGCATCTCTTCTTCCTGGTAGTTACAGGGGTTACAGGACATTGAGCAGACACACAGCGTGCCTGTATTCCAGACAGGTCTACACCTGGCCCCTTAGCTGTCCTTATCTGGCCCTCGATGCCTCCATTCTGAGCCTGTTAGGTTCATCGCTGAAAAAGTTGGCAGGCTCAGAGAAGCACAATGGTAAGTGTCTGTGTGGAGCGTTGCAAGAACTGGAAGGAGAGAGTTTGAGGAGCTAATTGGTACAGCAGGGAGGCTCAGCTCTAGTGAGAGAACATTGCATAGAAAACTTCCTTATGCTCTACTGCCACTGTGCTGTCCAGCCAAGTTCTTCTTTCGCCAATGCCTGCTGGTTACAAACCCCAGGAGCCATGCACCTGTTCTTCACTCCAGGTCAGGATCTGCAGAAACTCTATTGTAATGTGATCTCAGGCTCTCTCCTTCTAGTCACAGTGCTTTTCAGAGGGCATTTGACAGGCAGTGAGGAGGTGTTCTGTTGCTCGTCACCACCTGATTTAACCCTATAATGGTGCACTACTGCACTGCGATCGCATGCAACTCAAAAAGCAAAATTGGCAAGCGGTAGTGCTTGTAAAACTCTGCATCCTAAACTGCAAAGCAAAGGACCATGGCCGTGGAATGTAAACAGCCCCATCTGGCTGTTATGTTTCAGTTGGGGGAAGGGGGGGCGGGGCATTTTTTTCACCATTTTAACCATCCGTGACCACCCATCTGAAAGAGACCTGTGTCATGAGTAGTTGTATCTAATGTTCCTAGCACCAGGTGTTTGTTTTCTATATGTTTACGTACTTACGGACCAAAATAATATTGCACAGAATTAAGTTCGGTCCTCCAGAACAGTCCCAGTTTCACATGTGGTCCCTTAGAAAAATTATTTGCCCACCCCTGCTGTTTTCCATAGTCTGTTTAACATGAGCCAAGTTACAGTCTGTGCTTGAGCAGGGGTCATGTTCAAGAGGCTGGCTGTGACTGGGAGGGGATGTGTTCTAGAGGTAGGCTGTGATTGGTAGGGGAGCATGGTGGCTAAACAAAACCACCCAATACAGGCAGTCTGCGCAATGTTCTATACCTCTGAATAACCAGCCAACCAAGGATGAAAACTGACTATGCAAGCACAGATCCACTTCTGTGCTTAGTGTAGTCAGTTTAAAATAAGGAAGAGAGGTGAATGGAAGAATCAACCAGGTACTTCAGATGGAAGAAGTACATAAACATGTTAGAGATTATGATTTATAAAATACACATATGTGAACACACCCATAGAAAAAAATTATTTAGAGTAGCATACACTTTAAGTGCCCATGTTGTTAGCTGGTAGACGCTGCCTATTGGCTGGTACAAGAATCCATCACATGAGTCCTTGCAGGGTCTTTATCTTCACCTTGTCCTCAAGTCTTCTGGAGTTGGTGTCCTTACGTCATCTGGCCTGAAGTGTAGCTTCCATATAACACTCTCCAGTATCCAAAGAGGCTGCTATGTACTGTGATAGACAGAATAGGTACATTTGGGTAAGTAAAATTGAGTATGGGTTGAGTCTTTTTTTTCAGCAAAGGATAAGATAACCTGGAAAACACATGAAAAGGAGGTCAGATGCCTATCTGCTGGCTGCAAATGAGAATATAAAATGGTTATATCATCATAACCAAATATAAAAAAAAAACAAAATATAATTACAAAAGACAACAATCTTAGCTTCAAAAATAAATAGGGTAAAACAAATATTACAAGTGATTATTGAGAGTGTCGCCATAAATAATCCATGACAGGACTCCATAAACCAAAAACATAAAAAGTGGCAACTCACCAGAAATAAATGCTGTCTCAACCAAGAGCACATCACAAACACTTCTAATGGCCCATTAATGACATGAACGTCCTCTTTTTTCACTAGTTGGTTGTATCCACTTCTCCTTGATGTGTCACAATCTCACACCCAATAGGTTGCCACGAAATAAAGAAAATCATATAGTATAGTAATTTATAACAAAAAGTTTTTTGATAGTAGTAAACACCTGTGATAAAGGTGACCTTCAGTGTGCACTCATGCTCAAAGAACCACAAAGAACCATCAGCAGGATGTGGAAATCTTGCAAAAAGACCTGAACAAATTAATGGGGTGGGCGACTACATGGCAAATGAGGTTCAATGTAGAAAAATGTAAAATAATGCATTTGGGTGGCAAAAATATGAATGCAATCTATACACTGGGGGGAGAACCTCTGGGGGAATCTAGGATGGAAAAGGACCTGGGGGTCCTAGTGGATGATAGGCTCAGCAATGGCATGCAATGCCAAGCTGCTGCTAATAAAGCAAACAGAATATTGGCATGCATTAAAAGGGGGATCAACTGCAGAGATAAAACGATAATTCTCCCGCTCTACAAGACTCTGGTCCGGCCGCACCTGGAGTATGCTGTCCAGTTCTGGGCACCAGTCCTCAGGAGGGACGTACTGGAAATGGAGCGAGTACAAAGAAGGGCAACAAAGCTAATAAAGGGTCTGGAGGATCTTAGTTATGAGGAAAGGTTGCAAGCACTGAACTTATTCTCTCTGGAGAAGAGACGCTTGAGAGGGGATATGATTTCAATTTACAAATACTGTACTGGTGACCCCACAATAGGGATAAAACTTTTTCGCAGAAGAGAGTTTAATAAGACTCGTGGCCACTCATTGCAATTAGAAGAAAAGAGGTTTAACCTTAAACTACGTAGAGGATTCTTTACTGTAAGAGCGGTAAGGATGTGGAATTCCCTTCCACAGGCGGTGGTCTCAGCGGGGAGCATTGATAGCTTCAAGAAACTATTAGATAATCACCTGAATGACCGCAATATACAGGGATATGTAATGTAATACTGACACATAATCACACACATAGGTTGGACTTGATGGACTTGTGTCTTTTTTCAACCTCACCTACTATGTAACTATGTAACTATGTAACCTCCACCGACATGCAGTGCGCACTCACTGCAAATATTGTGCTGCCATAGAGTATGCAGCTGACAAGCATAATAAAATGGATGCAAGCTGGCATCAAATCTTCACTCCTTGGATTCACTTTCCTCACTCATGTCATATTCCTCTTCAGGGGACACTGTGCCACTCACTCAGTCAAACAATAGGACCGGAAAATGCCTGCTCTCTTTCTCTGGAAGCTCCAAGCCAAAAAAACATATCATCATATTTGCCTGAAAAAATGAAAAACATGTTTCTTTTATTTTATTTTTTGATATTGACTATAATAAAAAAAAATGCATTGTGCAAGGAAGCATCACGCATTCCCTTTAATCTCAGCTCTTTGTTACTCACATATCTCTTACCTCTACCAAGTACAGTATGCTTCAATTGTATGAATTTGTATAACTTACCTGTTTTAAATGTCTCTTACTCATCTCATATACCTCTATCTTTCATTATTAAAGTGGAACTTTAATAACAGCTTGATACAAATTATATTCTTTAGCAAGGAACATACATTCCACATAATAATATATAATAATATAATAATTATATAATATAAAATATAATCTATAAAAACATAATAATTATGCTACCAAAATTAGTGTGTGCTGTAAATTGCCTCCAGCATTGTTCCTGTTTCTTCATGCTGGAGGATGCCATTTTGCTGAAGTCCTGAGCCCCTGGGCAGCAGTAAATCTTTAGGCTGTCAGGAGATCGCCCTCTACAAATTTGGTAATGCCAAAAATGGAGAGCAACTGAGCATGTGAAGAGCAGGGTGAGACAGTGGTGTTGATTTACTAAAGGCAAATAGACTGTGCACTTTGCAAACTGCAGATGCAGTCTGCAAAAGCAGTTGCTCCAGAGCTTAGTAAATGAGCAGAAGATCTGCTGGCTTCCAGCATCCAATCATCCGTGATTGAGTATTCTTTGCAAAGTGAAGCTTTACCTCATTTAGTAAGCTCTAGAGTAACTGCACTTTGCAAAGTGCACAGCCTATTTGCCTTTAGTAAATCAACAACACTGCATTACTGGATTTAAACAGTATAGACACTTATTTGTAATGTTTAACATAGCTATACCTGCAAAAGGGGCCAGCCTGAAGTGATCTAGCAGGACTTCATATTCTCACAAAAGTTTCACTTTAACTAGTCTTTAAATAACTTACTGTTCCATACATCTCTTACCTGTCCATGCACTTCTGTCTTTCATCATATAACACATACCTGTCCTTTCTATAACTTATCTGTTCTATACATAGTTAAATAGTTAGTCTGGTTGAAAAAAGACAAAAGTCCATCTAGTTCAACAAATAAAAGGGGAAAATAAAAATAAAAAATAATACAATCCTATACCCACAGTTGATCCAGAGGAAGGCAAAAAACCAAAGCAAAGCTTAATCAAATTTGCTCCAGCAGGGGAAAAAATTCCTTCCTGATCCCCCAAGAGGCAATCGGATATTTCCTGGATGAACTTTACCTATATATGTTAGTATCCAGTTATATTATGTACATCTCATTAAATAAAAGAAGCAAAGAAAAAAAAAATCATTGCTAGACTTCAATGGACAACTATAAATTGGCAATAGATTCTAACATTTTCTTCTTTTCAAATAATTTATTGAGAATACAACAATACAAATTTACAGTACTGGTTTTAAATTTATGTAAGGTTACAAAATATGAGGAAAAGGAACTTCTCAATAATAACTTAGAATAATAATACTTTAGTTATCTTGTAGAAATCAGTAAGAAAATCTATTATCCAGTGTACATATCTGAATTATATGGTTATAATAATTAATAGAGCTTTTGTAATTGGAAAAATAAATAAATAAGTAAGTAGATAAATATATATAAAAAAAAAATACAATATGTCACAATAGTGAGACATAAAATGCAACTAAATTAGATAAATTGGGTATTAATGAGATGACCTAGAGAGACACCCAAACAACCAGGGCCAAGGTCCGGCTATTTGGCCCGGCATATCCCGGGTGCATGGGTGTCCCTCCAAAGCATCCCCATCAAAGGTATAGATAGTTTGCATCCGAAAAAGACATAGTTTGCCTAACCAAATAATAATTTAATAGAAATAGATAAAGACATATTTTATTATTATACATCACTAAAAATAAAATTTAATAAGTGGGAATATGTGGTGGGATCTGAAATGGTTATGGAGGGAATTTGGGGTCTCCAGAGAGAAGCGAGTGTTAAATATTTATGGGAACATGTAATAATATAGACCGTGAAGGTGGTAGATCTCATCAGGGTAAAAGAAGTGAATAGTTCAAATCCGGTGGTAGTATGTGTGTTATCCATGGAAGCCAAAGAGATTCAAATTTGAGATTCTAACATTTTATATAAAAAATACTGCATTAGCCATGTCTCTATTTAGAGATCATTTATTGTACAAAAATACAGAGGTATACGAACCTAATAAAAATCCCATCTTAGCCCATCCGCTTTCCTTTTAAGAGGAGCTCTCCCATATATTGTTTTTAACAGTACTGTAAATCCAAGCTTCCCAGACAATTAAATAAATGTTCTAATACAAAGGGTTAAAGACAAAATAGGTGCTTATATGAAGAAAGCAGCACAGTTAGAAACATTCTGTACATACATATATCGTAATGTTTTAAATAATACATTAACAATGTGACACAAACAGAAACAATATAATCTCTATAGTGCTAAGAGAACACCTTTCTCTAGAATTACTTTAGAGGTCACAATATCATGTTCAACAAATACCACTAGACAGAAATTAACTTTGGTTAAAGCAGATCTAAAGTCATAAGGTTTTTTTTTTTTTTTTTACCTTAATGCATTCTATGCATTAAGCATCATCCCAGCCTTCCTCTGAGAGGGACAGAATGTCAGCATGCCACTTGTGGTACAGTGTTTGTAGTCGAGCTTTGGGGGCAACATTCAAAGTGGGGTGGAAAGAGATTTATCTAACATTTCAGCAATTAGTACAGCTTAAAGGAGGATTGCGGCCAAAGTTATCCTGGACAGAAACTGCATACCCACAAAATGCCTTAGTTGTAATAATCTAAAAAACATAAAATTATGTAGCTGTTGGGTAGTTTTGAGTGAGGTATTAAAGGCAATATATATATATAGATAGATATATATATAGATATATATACACACACATATATATAATATATAGTGCTGTGAAAATGTATTTGCCCCCTTCCTGATTTTTTTGTTTATGCATATTTCTCACACTTATGCCGCATACACACGATCGGACTTTACGGCATACTTGGTCCGGCGTACCGGATTTCATCGGACAATTGATCGTGTGTGGGCTCCAGCGGACTTTGTTTTCTCAAAAGTTTGAAGGACTTAGATTTGAAACATGTTTCAAATCTATCCGACGGACTCGAGTCCGGTTGAAAAGTCCGCTCGTCTGTATGCTAGTCCGACGGACAAAAAACGACGCTAGGGCAGCTATTGGCTACTGGCTATAAACTTTCTTGTTTTAGTCCGGTCGTACGTCATCACATACGAATCCGTCGGACTTTGGTTGATCGTGTGTAGGCAAGTCCGTTCATTCGGAAAGTCCGTTGTAAAGTCTGTCGAAAAGTCCGCCGGGCAAAGTATGCCTTATGCCGCGTACACACGATCGGACTTTAAGGCATACTTTGCCCGGCGGACTTTGACGGACTTTACGACGGACTTTCCGAATGAACGGACTTGCCCACACACGATCAACCAAAGTCCGACGGATTCGTACGTGATGACGTACGACCGGACTAAAACAAGGAAGTTCATAGCCAGTAGCCAATAGCTGCCCTAGTGTCGGTTTTTGTCCGTCGGACTAGCATACAAATGAGCGGACTTTTCGACCGGACTCGAGTCCGTCGGATAGATTTGAAACATGTTTCAAATCTAAGTCCGTCAAACTTTTGAGAAAACAAAGTCCGCTGGAGCCCACACACGATCGAATTGTCAGACGAAATCCGGTACGCCGAACCAAGCATGCCGTAAAGTGCGATTGTGTGTACGCGGCATTAAAGTCCGATCGTGTGTATGCGGCATTAAATGATTCAGATCATCAAACAAATTTTAATATTACACAAACATCCAAAGATGCAGTTTTTAAATTATTATTTCATTTATTAAGGAAAAAAAGCTGTTCAAACCTGCCTGGCCTTATGTAAAAAAGTGATTGCCCCCTCCCATCCCAAATCATGAATGAACTGTGATTAACCACCATTTTTGGGAAAGCTGAGTTAAATTTCACTTGCCACACCCAGGCCTGGTTACTGCCAGACCTGTTGAATCAAAAAATCACTTAAATAGAAGCTGTCTGACAAAGTGAAGCACGCTAAAAGACCTCAAAAAGCAACACATCATGCCATGATCTAAAGAAATTCAAGAACAGATGAGAAACAAAGTCATTGACATGTATAGTCTAGGAAGGGTTTTAAAGCCATTTCTAAGGCTTTGGAACTCCAGTCAACCATGGGAGAGCCATTGTCCACAAATGGAGATAACTTGGAACAGTGGCAAACCTTTCCAGGAGTGGCGGGCCTACAAAAATTACTCCAAGAGCATGACAACAACTCATCCAGGAGGTCATAAAAGAACCCAGAACAACATCTAAGGAACTGCAGGCCTCACTTGCCTCAGGTAAGATCACTGTTCACGATTCAACAATAAGAAAGAGACTGGGCAAAAATGGCATGTATGGGAGAGTTCCAATGCCAATGCCAATGCTGACCAAAAAGAACACAAAGGCTCATCTCACATTTACCAAAAAACATCTTGATTATCCCCAAGACTTTTAGGCAAATATTCTGTGGACTGATGAGACAAAAATGTAACTTTTTGGAAGGTCTGCGTGTCGTTACATCTGGCATAAAACTAATACAGCATTTCATAACAAGAACATCATATCAACAGTCAGACATGGTGGTGGTAGTATGATGATCTGGGGCTGCTTTGCAGCCTCAGGACCTGGACAACTTACCATAATTGATAGAACCATGAATTCTGAGCTTTACCAGAAAATCCTAAAGAAGAATGTCCGACCATAAGTTCATGAGCTCAAGCTCAAGTGCACTTGGGTTATGCAGCAGGGCAATGATCCGAAACACAGCAGCAAGTCCACCTCCAAATGGTTCAAACAAAGCAAAATTTAAGTTTTAGAGTGGCCTAGTCAAAGCCCGGACTTAAATCCAATTGAGATGCTGTATCATGACCTTACACAGGCCGTTCATGCTGGAAAACCCTCAAGTGTGGCTGAATTAAAACAATTCGGCCAAAATTGCTCCACAGCAATGTGAAAGATTTATTGCCAGTTATCACAAACGCTTGATTGCAGTTGTTGCCGCCAAGGGTGGCAAAACCAGTTATTAGTTTTAGGTGGCAATTACTTTTTTACATAAAGCAAGGCAGGTTTGGACAGCTTTTTTGCCTTAATAAATGAAACCATCATTTAAAAACCATATTTTGTATTTACTCGGGTTATCTTTGTGGAATAATAAAATTTGTTTGATGATCTGAGTCATTTAAGTGTAACAAATATGCAAAAAAAAAAAAATCAGGAGGAGGCAAATACTTTTTCACAGCATTGTATATATATATATATATATATATATATATATATATATATATATATATATATATATACATATACACAAAAAATGTTTTGTGGTTATAGGCTTCAGGAATGAAAACCCAACTTTGCCCTTACCTAATCTGAATACCCCTTATCCTTCCTATATGTTCCCCACCCATCAGGTTGGATAGTACAGCCACAGAGTTACGCAGCATCAGAATGGTTTCCTCCGCGTAGCACAGGCTCTGCTCAGTACAAGCTCTCCTTTATCTGCTAGAAATATGTAGGAAGGGTGCTCTGTACCGCTCCATATCATTAGTCAATGCTCCATATGACCTGTACTCACAGCCTCTCTTCTCTCTTCCATAAAATGCTCTACAAGTAACTTTTCCTCTGCATGCATATAAGATGTTTGTATTTGCCCCATAAATTTCACTCAATGCTCTATATAACTTGTGAATTAAACAGCCTTTCTCGCTGTTTCATATGAGAAGGTAGTTGAAAGCAGCATTAAATCACCACATATACAATATTTCCCATTTTGCTCTGTTTAAAGAAGAACTGTGGCTAGGCTATGGACATCCAAATATTTATAAAGTCTAAATAAGCAATAGATAAACTTTAAAATAACGCCTTACCGACCTCTGTTCCTGTAGGCACTGTGGAGAAATTAATCCTCAATCTCAAAAGAGAAGCACTGAAGTCCTTCAAGTCAGTTTTCAGCACTCTGCTCTTCTGTTCTGGGCACCTGTTCTGTGTTTAAAAAGGAACTCACATAATTTGTAATAAAAACATCTTTGCCATTTTGAAGCTTCCCTCCAACCACTTTGCATATTATTTTATATATACTGTGATTCTGTACTTGCCAAATATGCTGCAGAAATCTCCCTCCACTGAGTCTGGCTGCAACCATTTTAACTGTGGGCAGCTGAAGCCTGCCTGTTCACTTCCTGGATTTACACAGACACACAGAGGCACACCTCCAGCGCTTCAGCCCTGCAGCTCTCATTGGCCCTCTTATGACTCATACCCCCTACCTGCCTGGCAAACTCTCACGAGAGTGAGAGAGAGAGCTGTGCATGATGACATAAGCCAAGCTTTTTACCAGACAAGAAACAGGAAGTGGGCTGTATTAGGTATTTACTGGCAGAAAAAAAATGTTTTACTAGCCAAAGTTAAAACAAGGGCAGAAGGTTTATTAGATGTAAGGTTGAAACAAAATGACTGAAGATCTGCTTTAAATTAGAGATGGGAGGGGTGGTAGGCAGCTAACTCACTGCTGGGAGTGGGGAGCAAGAAGAGCTAAGCTGCTCAGTCATTTTTGTAAAGTGGGGAGCCGAGCTGCTGAAATAAAAACTGAAAATACTCTCTACTGAGAACTTTGAGGAGAAACTGCTCCACAGTACCTGTGACTAGAAATCAATGGGTCTTGTTTTTAAGCATATTTACTGCTTACTGAGAATGTAAAAATATTTGAATGTATAAAACAGTAATGAATACTGACTTATTGCTGATGTGTGAGAGACGACATTTTGATCAGTTAGGTGTTTCGGATGCTAAGTGCAGATTAAGGGCAATTATGTACAATCTTGAACCTTCTTTCCTCGGCCATAACACTGAAAATGGGTCATGGATGGGTCTTTCAGCATGACAATGACCCAAAACATACCGCCAAGGCAACAAAGGAGTGGCTCAAAAAGAAGCGCATTTGGGTCATGGAGTGGCCTAGCCAGTCTCTAGACCTTAATCCTATAGAAAATGTATAGAGGGAGCTGAAACTTTGAGTTGCCAAGCGACAGCCAAGAAACCTTAAGGATTTAGAGAAGATCTGTAAAAAAGCTCAAAATCCCTTCTGAGATGTGTTCAAAATCTGGTCACTAACTACAAGAAACGTCTTGCCAGCAAGGGTTTCTCCACCAAAAACTCATGTTTTGCTTGGGGATCAAATACTTATTTAACTCACTGAACTGCAATTAAATTTATAACATTTGTATCATGTGTTTTTTTCTGGATTTTTGGTTGGCTGTCTCTATCATTTAAAATGCACCTATGATATCAAATTATAGACCCTTCATTTCTTTGTAAGTGGGCAAACCTACAAAATCTGCAGGGGATCAAATAATTATTTTCCCCACTGTAACTCCAATTGTCAAGGACTGCATACTTTGAGTGTCGTTTTATGTGGTAAACCATGCATGACTTTATTCATTGTTGTTTAACCAAGAAACGCTAGTTGGTAAAATAAAGCAATTTATGATACACAGATATATGGCACACGTATGGGTTTTTCCAGTAATGTTATTGTTGTCATTGTAACAGCTGACTGTAACAGAAAAAAATGGCTGCCAAGCGTGTCACTGAGCAGGACCCATGCCAAGTCTGACCCTCTCCCTATTCTTATCTACCCCAGCAATTTTTTAACACCGGAAATATGCTCTATAAATAATCCATTGTATGTACTTGTTGAAAGGACTTGCCAGAAATATTCCCCGAGAGGCCAATGGCCATACTGAGCCGCTGTGCAGAAAATTTGTCACCACTTCTTGTGACAGGAAACTGTAGTTTGAAGTGGGACAAAAAGAAAAGTAAAAAGAGTCATGGACTAATAAAAATAGGGCTGCAACTAACGATTATTTTCATAATCGATTCTTTGGCCGATTATTGTTTTAATTAATTGATGAAACGGATAAAAACCTCAAAGACGGTGTGGTGTATAATTTAGTTAATATGTTAAGTTTTAAAAAAAGACAATTTATTATTGAATATCTATATGCAGTGATAAATATAAAAAACCAACTATATACTATAGTTAGGGAACATAATATCTAATCCACTCTGAGAGATATGTTTACTATTAGAGTTTAAATCTGGTACATATCATCAGACTCAGGGATCAACATTTTTATTGAAAGAAAAAAAAAGAAAAAAAAACGAAACCTGTTTTGCAGATTTTCAGACAGGATTTAAATTTTATTTTATACATAACAGACTCCCTTGCATAGGCGTGCGCAAGGGGTGTGCCAGGTGTGCCTGGGCACACCCTAATCCTGGGGTTGGCAACCTGTCAATGGTGGGCAGGTGACAGGTAAACCACAACCCTTCCTTGCCGACCCTCAGAACCTGGACAGGAGAGGTGGCGTGGGTGGAATTTAGTGGAACCGATCTGTATTTTCCTCATGCAGCAGCAGAAAGTAGGCTTCTCCTCTCCCTTTTGTCAACATTCACCTGCTACAGGAGGAAAATATAGGGGATTGGTACTAATATATGCCACCCCCGCCACCCCTCATTTCCCTGTTCCTCTTCCTTCTGTTGCCCAGGTCTCCCATGTGCTCCCTTGCTCCCCCTTCCTCCCATTGTTTCAGGATGGAGAGCGGGGAAGAGACCGGTAAATATGTCAAATGCATACGTGTTGGAGCTTTGAGGTGCACACCCTAATGCAATAGGCTGCGCACACCTATGCTCCCTTGTCATAGGCAGGTAGCTTGATACAAGCACCCTGCGCTTGCTTTTACTTATGCTGGCCACACACAAACAAATTTTGCCTTAGAAAATTTTCGTTTTAAAAACGTTTGTTTGATTTTCTAATTGTTAATGGGGTGAAACTGATGTTCGTTGTCTACCACAGTGACTGGAAAATTCAAAGCAGCAGAATAGAAAAGCTTTCTTGGTCGAACCAATTTTCAGAAAGTCTATGTGGTTTACGTTCAGAAATTACATTTGTTTTAAAATTGAATGTTAAAAGCAAGTGAAATTTTCTAACATTTGTTCATTTATCGAATGCAAAAAGAATATTTGTACGAACATTCTCGTCCGAAAATTGATACGTGTATGGCCAGCATAAGACATTTAGTAGCAGCAGCATGCATTTTTATCACCTGTCATGATGGGGTTAAGAAAACAAAAATTATCCCTTTATAGTACAAAACAGCAGATAATCACTACCATAAGGGGTTAATTTATATTGTGAAATAGTGAAAGTAATAAAATGTATATTATAGTATAGCGTGCCCCTATAGCAAGGTAAAAAAAACTTCTGCCTTTAGAATCACATAGTTCCTTCTCCTGTAGACGGACTACATGTCCCACGAGGCATTGCTCCTCACACATTCACAAGTTCTCAGACACTTACTGACATGTATGAATGGTGTACTGAGCTGTATGTGTGCTGCACTGTATTTTCTGATATGAAAACAAATAATGTATTCTGTATGCTGGCTGACCAACTAATCGATTATGACAATAGTTGACAACTATTTTCATAATCAATTATAATTGATTATGTTGACTAGTTATTGCAGCCCTAGATAAAAACCACTGAAACATTTTTTTTAAAGAGGATGCAATCTGAAAGTGGTTAGTAAGCGTGTATTTTTTTTTTTTTTTTTTTTTAGTGTGTAGTCTAGTCCAAATTTTTTTTACCCTTGAATAAAGCAGGGAGGTGTTAGACCTCTGGTACCCAACCTGTGGCCCTTTGGCACTTATTGTGTGGCCCTTGGGGCCCTTCAAGATAGTAGTCTGTGTTTTGGTGCTTTTTCAGGCCGATAAGGAAAATTTTTCGTTAGAGTGGCTTTGAGTAGGTTCAGTTGTGCTCATAAGTTCACACACCCTGGCAGAATTTATGATTTCTTGGCAATATTTCAGAGAATATGAATGATAACACAAAAACATTTCTTTCACTCATGGTTGGTGTTTGGCTGAAGCCATTTATTATCACTCAACTGTGTTTACTCTTTTTAAAATATAATGGCAACATAAACTACCCAAATGACCCTGATCAAAAGTTTACATACCCTGCTGATTTTGGCCTGATAACATGCACACAAGTTGGCACAAAGGGGTTTGAATGGCTATTAAAGGTGACCATCCTCACCTGTTATCTGTTTGCTTGTAATTAGTGTGTGTGTATAAAAGGTCAATTAGTTTCTGGACTCCTGACAGACCCTTGCATCTTTCATCCAGTGCTGCACTGACGTTTCTGGATTCTGAGTCATGAGGGAAAGTGAAAGAATTTTCAAAGGATCTGCGGGAAAAGGTAGTTGAACTGTATTAAACAGGAAAGGGATATAAAAAGATATCCAAGGAATTAAGAATGCCAATCAGCAGTGTTCAAACTCTAATCAAGAAGTGCAAAATGGGAGGTTCTGTTGAAACCAAATAACGGTCAGGTAGACCAACTAAAATTTCAGCCACAACTGCCAGGAACATTGTTCGGGATGCAAAGAAAAACCCACAAAGAACACCCACAAACCCACAAAGTGAAATACAGGACTCTCTGAAAACATGTGGTGTGGCTGTTTCAAGATGCACAATAAGGGGGCACTTGAAGAAAGATGGGCTGCATGGTCGAGTCGCCACAAGAAAACCATTACTATGCAATTGCCACAAAGTATCCCGCTTACAATACGCCAAACAGCACAGAGACAAGTCTGAAACCTTTACGCACAGTCATTTGGAGTGATGAGACCAAAACTGAGCTTTTTGGCCACAACCATAAACGCTACATTTGGAGAGGAGTCAACAAGGCCTATGATGAAAGGTACGGAGGTGGATCGCTGATGTTTTGGGGATGTGTGAGCTACAAAGGCACAGTAAATTTGGTCAAAATTGTTGGCAAGATGAATGCAGTATGTTATCAAAAAATACTGGAGGAACATTTGCATTCATCAGCCAGGAAGCTGTGCATGGGATGTACTTGGACATTCCAACATGACAATGATCCAAAACACAAGGCCAAGTCGACCTGTCATTGGCTACAGAAGAATAAAGTGAAGGTTCTGGAGTGGCCATCTCAGTCTCCTGATCTCAATATCATTGAGCCACTCTGGGGTGATCTCAAACGTGCAGTTCATGCAAGACAGCCCAAGAAGAGGAATGGGCAGCTTTACCATCTGAGAAGATAAAGAGTCTTATCCACAAATACCACAAAAGACTTCAAGCTGTCAATGATGTTAAAGGGGGCAATACACGGTATTAAGAACGGGGTATGTAAACTTTTGATCAGGGTCATTTGGGTAGTTTCTGTTGCCATTATGATTTAAAAACAGTAAACACTGTTGATTAATACATGGCTTCAGCCAAACACTAACCATGAGTGAAAGAAAAGTTCTTTGTGTTATTCATTTTCTCTGAAAAATGGGCAAGAAATCATAAATTCTGACAGGGTATGTAAACTTATGAGCACAACCAGGGCCTATCCCAGGCGGGTGCTCGGGGTGCAGTGCACCCGGGTGCCTGAGAGGCGGGGGCGCTGGAGCGCCAGAGTGCTCCCCTCCCTCCTCCTCTCCATGTCCAGAGGCGGCTCTCTTCGCAGGTCACTGCTGCTGTGTTTTTCGCTGCTCAAGCCCGTCCCCCTCCCTCCTCCTATCAGAGAAGGAGAGCAGCCACCGGAGATCGGAGCAGCTGGTTTCTGTGTGGAGAGACCAGCCGCGCAGTGATGTCGCTGGGGGAGGGGTGGCGGCCCGTGCCTGACACATGTTCTCCTCCTCTGTCTGACTCTCATTCCCGCCCAAGCCTTTCGATCTGCTCTCCACCCGGGCGGCATGGCTGCACACTGTCCTCTCCTCTCTAGCTGCTGCCTGGGTGTTTTTATGTACCCTAATGGAGGAGGGGGTTTGTCCTGGGGGGGTCTGTACTAATGGAGGCGGTTTGTCCTGGGGGGTCTGTACTAATGGAGGGGGGTTTGTCCTGGGGGGGTCTGTACTAATGGAGGGGGGGTTTGTCCTGGGGGGGTCTGTACTAATGGAGGGGGGGTTTGTCCTGGGGGGATCTGTACTAAAGGAGGGGGGTTGTCCTGGTGGGGGTCTGTACTAATGGAGGGGGTGTGGTTTGTCCTGGGGGGGTCAATACTGATGAAGAGGGGTCTGTACTGAGGGAGGGGTTTATACTTAGTGGGGGGTTTGCACTGACGAAGGGGGGTCTATGCTTAGTGGAGGGGGGTCTGTACTGAGGGGCGACTATAGTTGGTGGAAAGGGGGGTGACACCATGTTATACCACACCTGGTGACACCAACCCTAGTGACACCACTGCATCTGCGGGCTCTTCCCCCCCCCTCTTCCCCTCACGTGCACGGCTGTACTAGTGAGTGACGCTGGCCAGCACAGCCTCCCACTATGTTTCTACCCAAGCCTTCATATCAGCCAGGGAAGAAATAGAATAGAAAAAGGAGCAGAGAAGAGGATTGTGGGACATGTAGTCCGAGGACTGGCAGCCCCACTTTAACACGGAAACTGCAGCCCACACAGCATGCTCAGCTGAATGGGAGAGAGAGAGAGCCAGGAGCCCGGGAAAGCTTTCAGAGAAGTACGCCCAGGACTCCAGAGGGAGAGGGCAGTGCTGAGAGAACACCACCAGAGGGAAAGCCACACAGCCTAGCGCCATCCCTGGCGGAGAAAGGAATGGAATCATTGCCAGAATACAGATCTGGGTGCTACCCAGCGGAGTTTCCACTGGCAATTCAGAGTGAGCTGACTCCTGATCAGAGGAACTGCTGCTGTATCGCTGGGTCAGGAGAGAGGGCCGATCGGCCATTATCTACTAACGTCCATAGGAACTGCAGTCTCTGACCATCTCCTGTATTATATCTGCAGTCTCTGACCATCTCTTGTATAATGTCTGCAGTCTCTGACCATCTCTTGTATAATGTCTGCAGTCTCTGACCATCTCTGGTATAATGTCTGCAGTCTCTGACCATCTCTTGTATCATGTCTGCAGTCTCTGACCATCTCTTGTATCATGTCTGCAGTCTCTGACCGTCTCTTGTATCATGTCTGCAGTCTCTGACCAGCTTCTGTATCATGTCTGCAGTCTCTGACCATCTTTTGTATCATGTCTACAGTCTCTGACCATCTATTCTATCATGTCTGCAGTCTCTGACCATCTCCTGTATTATGTCTGCAGTCTCTGACCATCTCCTCTACTATGATTGCAGTCTCTGACCGTTTCTTGTATCATGTCTACAGTCTCTGGCGTCTCTTATATCATGTCTACAGTCTCTGACCGTCTCTTGTATCATGTCTGCAGTCTCTGACCATCTCCTGTAGTATGTCTGCAGTCTCTGACCATCTCCTGTATCATGTCTGAAGTCTTTGACCGTATCCTGTATTATGTCTGGGGGCTCTTTCTAACAGAAGCCCTCTCTGTGTGCATCACAGAGACTCCCCTCCAGGTCTCATTAGTGTACTCTCTTCCTGTATCTTCTTTGTTGTTAAGAGATCATGGGAGGATCCCAAGGTAATGAAGACTTCTTAGGGGAGCATCTCTGTGTGTGAGTTGTTGCCATAGAAACATTTGTAAAAGGGAGGAGTTGGTAAGATGACCACGACCATGTGGGGGCGCCAGAAATATTTCTGCACCCAGGCGCCTGTGACCCTAGGATCGGCCCTGAGCACAACTGTAAATAGTTTGATTTATTTATTATTTATTTTTACCAATATCTCTGTAGTGATCAATACAAAAATATGTGTGTAAGAAATAAAGTTAACTTATAATAAACCATAATGAACAATGTGCATCACATAAATGGTGAAATAACAGTCCCATAACATATACAGTGCACCCGGAAAGTATTCACAGCGCTTCACTTTTTCTACATTTTGTTATATTACAGCCTTATTCCAAAATGGGTTAAATTCATTATTTTCCTCAAAATTCTACAAACAATACCCCATAATGACAACGTGAAAGGAGTTTGTTAAGTCTTTGCAAATTTATTAAAAATAAAAAAACGAAAAAAATCACATGCACATAAGTATTCACAGCTTTGGCTCAATGCTTTGTTGAAGCACCATTGGCACCAATTACAGCCTCAAGTCTTTTTGAGTATAATGCTAAAAGCTTGACACACCTATTTTTGGTCAGTTTCTCCCATCCTTTTTTGCAGGACCTCTCAGGCTCCATGAGGTTTGATGGGGAGCATTGGTGCACAGCCATTTTCAGATCTCTCCAGAGGTTTTCAATCGGGTTCAATTCTTGGCTTTGGCTGGGCCAGTCAAGGACATTCACAGAGTTGTCCCATAGCCACTCCTTTGTTATCTTGGCTGTGTGCTTAGGGTTGTTGTCCTGTTGGAAGATAAACCTTCACCCCAGTCTAAGGTTCAGAGTGTTCAGGAGCAGGTTTTAATCAAGGATGTCTCAGTACATTGCTGCATTCATCTTTCCCTCGATCCTGACTAGTCTCCCAGTTAATGCCGCTTAAAAATTCCCTATAGCATGATGCTGCCACCACAATGCTTCACTGTAGGGATGGTATTAGCCAGGTAGTCTGAGAGTCCTTCAGGTGCCTTTCGGCAAACTCCAGGCGGGCTGTCATGTGCCTTTTACTCAGGAGTACCTTCCATCTGGCCACTCGACCATACAGGCCTGATTGGTGGAGTGCTGCGGAGATGTTTGTTCTTCTGGAAGGTTCTCCTCTCTCCACAGAGAAATGCTGGAGCTCTGTTAGAGTGACCATTAGGTTCTTGGTCACCTTCCTGACTAAGGCCCTTCTACCCCGATTGCTCAGTTTGGCCAGGCGGCTGGCTCTAGGAAGAGTCCTGGTGGTTCCAAACTCCTTCCATTTATGGATGACGGAGGCTACTGTGCTTATTGAGACCTTCAATGCTGCAGACATTTTTCTATACCCCTCCCAGACCTGTGCCTCGATACAATCCTGTCTCAGAGGCCTACAGACAACTCCTTGAACTTCATGGCTTGGTTTGTGCTCTAACATGCACTGTTAACTGTGGGACCTTATATAGACAGGTGTGTGCCTTTCTAAATCATGTCAAATCAACTGAATTAACCACAGGTGGACTCCAATCAAGTTGTAGAAACATCTCAAGGATGATCAGTGGAAACAGGATGCACCTGAGCTAAATTTTGATCGTCATGGCAAAGGCTGTGAATACTTATGTACATGAGATTTTTTTCTCTTCTTAATAAATTTGCAAATATTTCAAACAAACTTCTTTCACTTTGTCATTATGGGGTATTGTTTGTAGAATTTTGAGAAAAATAATGAATGTAATCCATTTTGGAATAAGGCTGTAACAGCAAAATGTGGAAACAGTGAAATGTTGTGAATATTTTCACTGCACTGTAATTCACTTATGCATAACAGAGAAGTGAACTTCAAAGAGAAATATATAAAAGTCCAAATGTGAAATCTTGAAAATGATGAAAATGAAAGTTCACGTCTAAAAATCCCAAATCACCAGTTTCCTTACCAAACAATGATGATACCACCACGGGCCACCACTCAGGATATCACGCCTCCACGGTCCTTCACTGGTTATCCAAAGCCAGCACCTCAAAGTAATAATGGGTAGGAGAAAGAACAGACGACCACAGAGTAGTATGCTAAAACCACATGATTTACTAAAAGCAGATATACACACAAAACTTACAGAGTAGCACAGGCAAAACACACCACACCAGGGATCAACAGCGGGGGTAAAAATCATATACCACTGGCCTCACCCTCTGCACATTTCATCTGGTGTAACAGAGGATAAAGAAAGCCTTTTTTTGTAATTCCTTGGTGTCTGGAATATAGGTTACTGCATTACCTCTTTTTGCACAATTTTTTTCTTTGTTTATGTAAAAATACCTTAATTTTCTTGGTGCGGTCAATCTCTTTTTATGATTTTTCTTGTGATCTTTTATAATGCAGAGAGAAATATCAAATGTGGCACAAGTAATTTTTTAAGGGGGCTGTAGTAAGCTTTGAATTGTAAAGGGTCTGTAATGGCAATGATCTCTTTCTTTAGCAGACTAATGTAATGTGTCTCCATTGTGTGACTGTTTCCTGAAGCATGTCCCCAGTCTCCAACATGGGACTGTACAACCCCACAAACAACCATTCTAATTCCACCCCATCATCATCAATCATAATAGTACAGAAAACCATGAAACTAAAGTGTGAAAAATTATAGCTGAGACCCCTATATTTGGGTTTTAAAACAAATATGATAACCTTTAAGCTTTGCTGTACCATATCTTTACCATTAAACACACAGACTAATATCACCATTTAAAACGTTAAACCTTTCAGGACTCGAGCACCAAGTAACTGTACCAACCACCAGGTACCACTATAGACATTGTCCACCCACACCTGTGAGGTGACATTACCCCGCTTAGTTTTTTAGGACTGGAGCACCAAGTAACCATACCACTTCCTTGTTTCTGTACCGGCACTTCCTTGTTTCCAAGTAACCGTACCAACCACCATTAAAGTGGTTGCAAAGGCAGAAGGTTTTTATCTTAATTCATTCTATGCATTAAGCCCCATCTCGATTCAGCGATGTTGCACAAGAGATTCAGCTGTCCGGGATGCTCCCTCCTCATTGGCTGAGACAGCAGCAAAGCGTTGTTGGCTCCCGCTGCTGTCAATCACAGCCAGTGAGCCAATGAGGTGAGAGAGGGGGTGGGGCAGGGCCACGGCTCTGTGTCTGGATGGACACACGGAGCTGTGGCTTGGGTGCCCCCATACTAAGCTGCTTGGTGTGGGGGCACACAACAGGAGAGAGGTGCCAGGAGGGCCGAAGAGGGACCCAAGAAGAGGAGGATCTAGGCTGCTCTGTGCAAAACCACTTCACAGAGCAGGTAAGTATAACATGTTTATTATTTTTAACAAAAATGACATTAGCATCACTTTAACTGTGTTCGCCCACACCTGTGGGGCGACATTAACCCAATAAAGTTAGCACTGCGATGGGCATCACTGATGGGCACTGTTGAGGCTGCATTGTATTCAGGGCAGTGGCGGCCCGTACATTGTGGGGGCATGGGCGCCGCCCCCCCTAACACCTCCGCTGCCCTCCCTATTCATGTGCCCGGCCCCTTTAAGGACGCCAGACACATGAAATACTATGGCGGTGATAGGCGGGGGATGTGTATCTTAAAGCACATGATTAGAGCCCCGCCACGTGAGTGGTAAGTGCTGCCGGACCAGCCGGGGGGGGGGTTGGTGAAGTGACAGCCGGGGATGCGCTTGGCTGCATATGATGGGCACAGTAGCTGTATTTGCTGGGCACAGTGGCTGCATATAATGGGCACATTGGCTGTAATTGATGGCACAGTGGCTGTATTTGCTGGACACAATGGCTGCATATGATTGGCACAGTGGCTGTGTTGCTGGGCACAGTGGCTGTATTTGATGGGCACAGCGGCTGTATTTGATGGGCACATTGCCTGTATTTGATGGGCACAGTGGCTGTATTTGCTAGGCACAGTCGCTGCATATGATGGGCACAGTGGCTGTAATTGATGGCACAGTGGCTGTATTTGCTGGGCACAGTGGCTGTATTTGATGGGAACAGTGGCTGTATTTGATGGGCACAACGGCTGTATTTGATGGGCACAGTGGCTGTATTTGCTAGGCACAGTCGCTGCATTTGATGGCACAGTGGCTGCAATTGATGGCACAGTGGCTGCATTTGGTAGGCACAGCGAGGCTGCAATTGTTTTTCTTTTTTAAGTATTTTTCAGAATTTTTCAGTTTGTTTGCACCCCCCAAAAATTTTGATCACCAGCCGCCACTGAATAAGGGCACTGATGACCAGTGCCCTGAATACCTTTACATATTTTTCCTGTGAGGAGATGCCGTTTATCAGCTCTCCTCACCTCACACTCTGTCAGTGTGAGAGAGGAAAAGCCAATAAACGGCACTTCCTTGTTTACATGTGATCGGATGTGATTGCACCCAGCCGATCACATGGGTAAAGAGACGTGGCTCTTTTCTGTTAAAAAAAAAAAAAAGCACACCTCCTTCCTAGGGTCACAACACTGCTATTCCATAAACACAGCACAGTGCGTTGTCACATTAGGACAGTTATGCCCCGTACACACGGTCGGACTTTGTTCGGACATTCCGACAACGAAATCCTAGGATTTTTTCTGACGGATGTTGGCTCAAACTTGTCTTGCATACACACGGTCACACAAAGTTGTTAGAAAATCCGATCGTTCTATACGCGGTGACGTAAAACACGTACGTCGGGACTATAAACGGGGCAGTGGCCAATAGCTTTCATTTCTTTATTTATTCTGAGCATGCGTGGCACTTTGTCCGTCGGATTTGTGTATACACGATCGGAATTTCCGACAACGGATTTTGTTGTCGGAAAATTTTATATCCTGCTCTCAAACTTTGTGTGTCGGAAAATCCGATGGAAAATGTGTGATGGAGCCTACACACGGTCAGAATTTCCGACAACAAGGTCCTATCACACATTTTCCATTGGAAAATCCGACCGTGTGTACAGGGCATAAGTGTGTTGCTGGCAGGAAAAAAAAGTCTGAAAAGGGAAAATTAATGCAGCCATCTTCAATAGATTACATTTTTTTGTTTTTGATTTGGTTTTAAATTTGTTAGCTGTTTTCCGGAGTATTTATAATGCTAGAAAAAAACCACATAAACACAAATTTGAGATTTCAGGCACTTATACTCGCAACTTTAAAAACCCATATATTAACTTTTTAATAGCTATATTTGTCTGCAGTCCAGTAGAAGTACAGGGAACAAAGTGCTGCAACCAAACAGAATTCAGCTCAAACACTAAAATATGGATTATGATTGGCTACTAAGGGTGATGTACATGCTGCTTGCACACTGTTGGGATATAATAGATGTAATTTCCAGCTGATTTGGAGTCACCTCTGGCTCTCACCGTCTCCTGTGACATCACTTTGAAATTTCTTCTCTCTGCAAAAGTCTTTGTAAAAAAAAAAAAAGTTGACAGCTACGAATTGCAAGTTTTTGAGGACAAGTTTGTATTTTGAAGGTTCCTTATCACTGTCCTTCATTCTGTACATGGTGAAAGTTTCTCGGAGTGGCATGGCGTACATTGGGGTAAGAGCTGGTGGATGGTTGTAAAAATTATTTGCAAGAGTTCTCAGAAACACAATGTAGAAGCTGTCAGGAAAGCTGGACTCCGGGCAGATACAGAAGACACAAATTATTCATTTATATATCATTTAGGCTCGGTTCACACTAGTGCGACTTGTCATACAATTTAAAGTCGTATGACAAGTCAAAATCCATTTATTTCAATGGCATCAATTCCAATCTATGCGCAGTGTCTTAAAAAAAGAGGTTAATATACTACTTTGATGTACTTTGATGTACTTTGATGTGTGTACCGCGTACACACGATCGGATTTTCCAACAACAAAACCGTGGATTTTTTTCCGAAGGATGTTGGCTCAAACTTGTCTTGCATACACATGGTCACACAAATGTTGGCCAAAAATTCCGAACGTGAGAACTTGGTGAAGTACAACACATACGACAAGCCGAGAAAAAGGAAGTTCAATAGCCAGTGTGGCTCCTTCTGCTTGATTACGAGAACTTTTGTGCGACGGCCTTGTGTACACAGGATCGGACTTTCCGACAACAAGTTTTGTTGGTGGAAAATTTGAGAACCTGCTATCAAACATTTGTTGGCGGAAATTCCAAGAGCAAATGATCAATGGAGCATACATATGGTCGGACTTTCCGACAACAAGCTCACATCGAACATTTCCCGTCTGAAAATCTGACTGTGTGTATGTGGCATTAGAGTCCCATAAACTCTAATGTCGTATGAAAGTCACAAGCAAGTCACACTGCATAGTCGCACTGCATAGTCGCACGACAAAGGGGTCGCACTAGTGTGAACCAAGTATAAATTAATTTTTTTAAATATAAGCATCTGAATTTGACCTGGTATCAGCCGCTTGCAGCTCCTTGTACAACATTGCTCTAAGGGCCCTTTCACACTGGGGCGGTTTGCAGGCGCTATTGCGCTAATAATAGCGCCTGCAAACCAACCCAAAAGTGCCGCTACTTTGATTCCAGTGTGAAAGCCAGAGGGCTTTCACACTGGAGCGGTGCGCTAGCAGGACGGGAAAAAAAGTCCTACCAGCAGCATCTTCGGAGCGGTGAAGGAGTGGAGTGTATACCGCTCCTTCACTAGTTCCTGCCCATTGAAATCAATGGAACAGCACGGCTATACCGCCGGCAAAGCGTCTCTGCAGAGGCGCTTTGCGGTGGTTTTTAAATCTTTATGGGTCTCTAGCGGGGGTAAAACTACCCCACTAGCGGCCAAATACCGACAGTAAAGCGCCGTTTACAATAGCGGCGCTTTACCGCCGACGCCGCCCCCGCACTAGTGTGAAAGGGCCCAAAGAGACGGTGGGAGAAGCCAATGAAGTGTGCTGCAGTGCAAGGTGACGAGCTTTGCTGGTGGAATGAGCTATCTGAACTAAACTATCTAACTCTCTAGTCTGCAAACTATGGTATATGTATTTGAAAATTGATTAACTCTGATGTACAGACTGCCTACTTCATTTCGTGAGGCTCTAAAATGCAAGAACAGCACAAATATCCCCAAATTACCTTATTTTTGGAAAGTAGACAGTCCAAGGTATTTAGGCATGGTGAGCTTTTTGAAGTTGTAATTTTTTTTCACTTTTTTTTGGAAAATGATAAAAAGTCAATTTTTTTTTTCCCACAAAGTTGTCATTTTAACACTTTACTGTATGTGTAACACAGTGTTTCTCAACTGCAGTCCTCAAGGCCTCCCCAACAGGTCAGGTTTTTAGGCTTAGCATTATTTTGCACAGGTGATTTGATCAGTTTCACTGCCTTAGTAATTACTACAGCTGTGTCATCTGAGGGAAATACTGAAAACATGAACTGTTGGGGCGCCTTGAGGACTGGAGTTGAGAAACACTTGTCTAACGCACATAGGCATATTTAGAATTTCACCCCAAAACACATTCTGCTATGCTTCCCGTATGGGGATACCACATGTGAGACTTTTCACGGCCTAGCCAGATAGAGAGGCCCAAAATCCAAGTAGCACCTTTGGGCTTTCAAGGCGCATAAATTACACCTAAATTACGCATTTAATTTTTTGACTACCTATCACATTTTTGGAGGCCTCGGAGCACCAGGACAGTGGAAACACCAACAAAATTACCCATTTTTGGAAAGTAAACACTCCAAGGTATTTTCTAAGAGGCAAAATGAGTCTTTTGAAAATGTCATTTCTTGCCAAAAGTTTTTTTTTTGGAAAATGCAGGAAAGATTATTAAAATGTATTTTTTTTACAAAAAGTTGTAAATTAATAAGATATTTCTAACACAGATCAAAGGCATACTTAGAATTACAACCCAAAATACACTCTGCTACTCCCCCAGAGTATGAGGATACCACACGTGTAATGCCGCGTACACACGGTCGGACTTTTCGTCTACAAAAGTCCGACAGCCTGTCCGACAGACTTCCGGCGGACTTTCGGCGGACTTGCAGCAGACTTTCTAACGAACGGACTTGCCTACACACGACCACACAAAAGTCCGACGGATTCGTACGTGATGACGTACACCGGACTAAAATAAGGAAGTTCATAGCCAGTAGCCAATAGCTGCCCTAGCATGGGTTTTTGTCCGTCGGACTAGCACACAGACGAGCGGATTTCGGGGTCCGTCGTAGTTACGACGTAAAGATTTGAAGCATGTTTCAAATCTAAAGTCCGTCGGATTTGAGGCTGAAAAAGTCTGCTGAAAGTCCGGAGAAGCCCACACACGATCGGATTACCAGCCAGCTTTAGTCCGTCGGCGTCCGTTGGACTTTTGTAGACGAAAAGTCCGACCGTGTGTACGCGGCATAAGACTTTTTCACAGCCTAGTCACACAGAGGGGCTCAAAACTCAAGGACCACCTGCATGACTATCTATCACATTTTTGGGGCCCTGAAGCATCAGAACAGGAGAAACACTCATAAAAGTATCACATTTTGGAAAGCAAACACCCCAGGGTGTTTTTTAAGACGCATGGGAGTCTTTTGAATACATTTTTTTGCCAGAAGTTTTTAGAAAATTCAGAATAAAAATGAAATTTATTTTTTGCTACACAAAGTTGTCAATTTAATTAAGATATTTGTCACATACATCATGAGCATACAACCCAAAACACATTCTGCTACTTGTTCTGAGTATAGCGATACTACGTGTGAGACTTTTTCAGTGGCTGAACTGATTATGTACCAGACATTGTATCTTGTGTATCACACAAATCAACCAATTGTATCAAAACCAATGTACTGTAATGGTCGCCTCTATTCGAGAAGTCAGGGGGGATAGCTTAGTGTATCATCACCTATAGTAGTTCCAGGTCCAATAAGCCAAGCAAGCCTAGCCCACTAATATGTGGCTGCTCCCAGAAATGCCATGTTCACTGGCCGTTCATGCCATTCTCCCAGAACAGGAAAGCACCCGCCCGGCCGTAATATTAGAATAGGCTGGGTGGGAAGTGGTTAAAGGGTAAAATTCATTCCTTATCAAAATTTACCCCCTAGATTAGTGATGGCGAATCTTGGCTCCCCAGATGTTTTGGAACTACATTTCCCATGATGCTCATGCACTCTGCAGTGTAGTTGATCATCATGGGAAATGTAGTTCCAAAACATCTGGGGTGCCAAGGTTCGCCATCACTGCCCTAGATCCTGTCACTGCTTTTACCATGTTCCTGTAGCAAGAATATGTTTTTATTACTCCCTGAATTGTCAACACCAGGCTTGTAAAATTCTTCCAAGTAGAGCAAGCTACTGGTAGGTCAGTTCCTACTGATGTAAGCACACCTACAGAACCACATCTCCCAAGAGCTCTTTTCCTACACATAATGTGTGAACAGGCTCTTGGGAGTCAAGGCAGTAGCACTGCTTTGTTGGTAAAAAATAAAAAAATCTATGTATGCATGGTCAGAAGGACAGATAGAGGCAGGGATAGGTGAGGTTCTGTAGTCCAGCAGGCAGTGGTAACAGCACTGATTAGAATTTCAGTGCAGCAGAGGTACTGTGTTTTCAACTCACTACAAGAAGTTAGGAGCTCCCTGGATTTCTTGTAGATCAGCTGGTATTTTTCTGTATTTGCAGTATTTGTAAAGTGATAATTTTTTTTAGAAATGGGCATATATTTTGTTCTTTTGCCTGGACACATACAGTTGTGTTTATAAGTTTACATGCCCTGGCAGAATTTATGATTTCTTTCAGAGAATATGAATGATAACACAAAAACCTTTCTTTCACTCATGGTTAGTTTTTGGTTGAAGCCATTTATTATCAATCAACTGTGTTTACTCTTTTTAAATCATAATCAAAACAGAAACTACCCAAATGACCCTGATCAAAAGTTTACATACCCCAGTTCTTAATACCGTGTATTGCCCCCTTTAACATCAATGACAGCTTGAAGTCTTTTGTGGAATTTGTGGATGAGGCTCTTTATCTTCTCAGATAGTAAAGCTGCCCATTCCTCTACTATCCTACTATTCCTGTAAATTCTTGTGCTGTCTTTCATGAACTGAACTGCCAGAGTGGCTCAATGATATTGAGGTCAGGAGATTGAGATGGCCACTCCAGAACCTTCACTTTATTCTGCTGTAGCCAATGACAGGTCGGCTTGGCCTTGTGTTTTGGATCATTGTCATGTTGGAATGTCCAAGTATGTCTGTTGGAAGGCAACATGGTCTAATGTCATATTTCTGGAGTTTCTACATATCTGTTTCCTATTCCCAAAGATCAGCCATGCTGATACTTGCAGTTCCATGGCTTTAAAGGGTAAAGGTCTGACATTCTTCCTGGTTGATACCAGGTCTGGAATGTAACAAGTTGCATATCAAAGCTTTGTAGCATATCAGGCCTCCATCAAGGCTCCGGACCGTCTGTTGTTATAACGCAAACTTGAAAGGGACCATAGCTGACAAGATGATTGATGAATGTCCTGCTACAGAAGATCAAAAGATCAAAGGCACTGAAGATCGACCAGGATACGTAGACATGGACAATGCTGACCCTAGAGGCCAAAACAGCAGGATGGAAAGTAATATAATATATTGAGGAGGGCTGCCCCCTAAATACTGATTCATCAAAAGTCTAGATGGGATGGCAATGGGGTTGGGTTTGCATGGTGTATGATTGAAGTATAAAAGACTGAACGAGTGAGAGAGCTATCTCTCTTTGCCATCTGAGCCCAGCCTGATGATAGAAAGCTTAGAGGAAAGCATTGTGATAAGTATCTTTAATATGCTTGTATTATGTGTTCTGTTGGTATATGTAATATCTTTCTTTAGTATTTTCATGTTAGCTTTTCCTATTTTCTTGGGAAATAAATAGGACTTTGTTTTATTAAGCAGCGTGCTTGGTTTCATAGCTAACCTTGTATTATTGTGATATCAATAGTAACATGTGATCAGAGTTTTAATAGACTAGCTAACTAGGGGAATAAACAAGGTAATACATAGGTGCAATAGATAGAGGGAATCCGTAACCACCCTTGAATAATATTTATTGTACCAAATACTTCAATGTCCCATGCGCAGCTTACTGGCTGATGAATGCAAATGTTCCTCCAGTATTTTTTGATAACATACTGCATTCATCTTGCCATCAATTTTGAACAAATTTCCTGTACCTTTGTAGCTCACACATCCCCAAAACATCAGCGATCCACCTCTGTGTTTCACAGTAGGAATGATGTACCTTTCATCATAGGCCTTGTTGACTCCTCTCCAAATGAAGCGTTTATGGTTGTGCCCAAAAGGCAAAACTTTGGTCTCATCACTCCAAATGACTTTGTACCAGAAGGCCCAGTCTCCGAAGGTAAGGGATCATGCTCTGCTTCAGTATGTCAAAGTACATGTTGGCATTCATGGTTCCCTCAAAAAAACTGTAGCTCCCCAGTACTGGAAGCAATCATGCAGCCCCAGACCACGACACTCCCACCGCCATGCTTGACTGTAGGCAAGACATACTTGCCTTTGTACTCCTCACCTGGTTGCCGCCACACACGCTTGACACCATCTGAACCAAATAAGTTTATCATGGTCTCATCAGACCACAGGACATGGTTCCAGTAATCCATGTCCTTAGTCTGCTTGTCTTCAGCAAATTGTTTGCAGGCTTTCTTGTGTATCATTTTTAGAAGAGGCTTCCTTCTGGGATGACTGCAATGTAGACCAATTTGATGCAGTGTGCACATATGGTCTGAGCACTGACAGGCTGACCCGCCAACCCTTCAACCTCTGCAGCAATGCTGGCAGCATTCATTTG
Source organism: Aquarana catesbeiana (assembly GCF_042186555.1). NCBI lineage: Eukaryota > Metazoa > Chordata > Amphibia > Anura > Ranidae > Aquarana > Aquarana catesbeiana. The sequence goes on from NC_133326.1 coordinate 553,611,830, forward strand.
TCTGTTTCCCAAAGACAACCTCTGGATATGACTCTGAGCAAGTGCACTCAATTACTTTGGTCGACCATGGTGAGGCCTGTCCTGAGTGGAACTTGTCCTGTTAAACCACTGTATGGTCTTGGCAACCGTGATACAGCTCAGTTTCAGGGTCTTGGAAATCTTCTTATAGCCTAGGCCATCTTTATGCAGAGCCACAATTCTTTTTTTTCAGATCCTCAGAGAGTTCTTTGCCATGAGGTGCCATGTTAAACTTCCAGTAACCAGTATGAGAGAGTGAGACCGAAATTTAAGACACCGGCTCACCATTCACACCTGAGACCTTGTAACACTAACGAGTCACATGACACCAGGGAGGGAAAATGGCTAATTGGGCCCAATTTGGACCTTTTCACTTAGGGGTGTACTCACTTTTGTTGCCAGCGATTTAGACATTAATGGCTGTGTGTTGAGTTATTTTGAGGGGACAGCAAATTTACACTGTTATACAAGCTACTCAGTACTTTACATTGTAGCAAAGTGTCATTTCTTCAGTGTTGTCACATGAAAAGATATAATAAAAAATTTACAAAAATGTGAGGGGTGTACTCACTTTTGTGAGATACTGTATATTGAACATTATGTTATGACTGATCAGTGATGTCATTTTGTGTAATTTGAAATGGTTTGTCTCAACTGTCACTTTTGCCAGACAGCTTAGTCTGTTAAAGCGAGTTTCTGGCCCAATCACCAGGTGAATATAAAATAGAAAAAAAAACATAAAGAAAACAAATGCAGTAACCACATCTAAGGACTGGTAAGCACCTTTAACCCTGACTATGGATACCCTTGGTTGAAAGAGTTATCCCGCCTGAAAGAGAGATCTGAGATAAATTATCCAGATTAGGTGTCCTTGAGGTGTTGTTTGGAACAGGACATACTGTAGTGTGAAGGAGCTGTGGGTTGTTTGGTTGCTGAGATGCTGTTGGTCTATCTGTGACCTTTCCTGGACCACTGGAGCAGGCGGGGACTTTAAACCCTGTTGTGCTGGCGGTAAAGCAAAGTTTTGTTTTATACCAGAAATTATGAACTGTTTTGGTTGTTCAGTGCAAAAGATAAGCTGTTTTATTTGTGTTTTTGGAAAAATAAAAACTGTTTGTTTTATGAAGACCTGGCTGGCTAGTGATCTAGTCCTCCAAAATATCACACCATTTTTGGGCAAAGGACTTTTCAGGGTGTGGGCATCTTTATCTGCTTTTAACTCCTTGTGGGAATGGGTAACGAGTACTAATTTACCCCTGTACTTATTCACCTGGGGAAGGCCGATGTCTGGGGACTCCCTTATTATAAAAATGTGATTCCTATGAGTTGCTACAACCTCCACATCTTCTTGGGGCATTGGATGTGAGGATGAGACCCCTGTCCCTCAATAGTGGGACAAGGTGTCTTGCAAGGGGGGAAGCTTTGTCCCAATCCTTTCCCTGGCTCTGATTTCCATGGTTTGGGGGTGCAGACTCAGTTTCTGGCCCCACTTTCTCTCTCCCTGTGGGTACAATGGGCGGGGATGACGCAGCCAGGAAGGAGCCTTCCCTCTCCTATTTCCCAGCAGCCTGTCAATCCTATGGCCAGAGAGAAAATTGTGGCATGGCTGCAAAATGGTACTTGAGTTGTGCAGCTCCAGCTATTGTTCTGCGGATGGAGGCTTTGGGTGGGGTGGCTTGGACCTTTATCTGTGCTATTTCTGGTATAGTATAGGAGTTGGGGGGGCATACTCGTTGCCCTTATATTCCTGGCCACCCAGGCTGCATGATTCTGCATGTGTTTTTGGAGGGATCCCCACACCAATGTTTTAAATGTGTACTGTCACTTTTAAAGAACTACATCATACAATTTCTTTTTTTCTTTTTTAATTGTTTTGATTGAAAAATTTTTCCTGTGAAGGTACTAAACAGGGCCATTGGGGCATACCCCGGCCGATTGGTGCACATAGCCATGTGCATAACAGTGTACAACTCACGGTGTATCTCAAAACTTAACAATTCTAACTACAGTTAAAATTACAATCTAACAACATATCTAGTACCCAGTTTCAACACGGTAGGATATTGACAGGATATATCTATTCTTGTAGGACCTCTCATCCCTCTTATCTGTCAGAGCCGGATGTTGCAAGGACAGCTAGGGTCGAGTGAAATCACTCAACCTCTGGACTAACTGCACCACTCACTTGCCTGGGGGCTGGACCCCAACACTCAACAGGGTCAGGTAGACACCCAGGGCATCTAGTCCAGGCGGTCCCCAACAGGTTGGTCATCTGAATCTGTCCACAAGTGCAAGACTTTTTCATATTTTTTGGGACATCCTCGGGATAAATATGTTGATTTGTATAGGGGAATAATTTTGATAATTAATGTTTTCCACGATGACAAGGTAGGGGGGTTGGCTGACTTCCATTTTAGTACTATGGCTTTTCTGGCATAAAATAATAGAATACCTATTAGGGTGCGAGTTGCTTTAGCTAACGCCAACTGTTCCACAAGACCAAGGAGACAGACACTAATTGTCAGAGGAATAGGTATAGTTGTCAATCCGTGGATAAATTGAGTTACCTCCTTCCAGTATTCCTGAACCTGTGGGCAATCCCAGAATATATGTAGGAAACCAGCAGGGACACCAGAGCATCTCCAGCAAGCTTCCGACGAGGTTGGGTATTTGCCATGAAGGCGTTGGGGTGTATAGTATATTCTGTGCAGGATTTTGAACTGAATAAACTTGTCCCTAGTTGCAACTAGTGGTTGTAATGGGTAATCCCACGTGTCTTCCCAGTCTTCGCTATCCAGCTCCTGCACCCCCGCCCAGCACCGGCCCCGCAGCCCATCCAATCCAACCTGATTGGACAGCAGCATCGCCTTATATATTTGAGATAGTGGCTTACGGAGATTAATATGATTTAGCAGAGTTTCAAGATCATCATGCTCAACCCGGAGCTGAATCTAAATTGTGAGTCAAAGGCGTGGCGGAGATGCAGGAACCTGAAAAAGAAAGAATTTGGGAGTTGAAATTTGTGCTTCAGTCTATCGAAGGTAAACAACCCCAAGCCATCGCAAACATCCTTCAAGTATTTGATGCCCTTGCCAGCCCACAGGCTGGGATCCTGTAAAGAGTGGAATTCCTTCAGCCTGGGGTTCATCATACAATTTCTTAATATCCCTTAGCATTTTTAACCTCTTCAATACTGGGCACTTTCACCCCTTCCTGCCCAGGCCAATTTTCAGCTTTGAATGACAATTGTGCGGTCATGCAACACTGTACCCATGTGAAATTTGTATATTTTTTTTCCCAAAACAAATAGAGCTTTCTTTTGGTGGTATTTAATCACCACTGGGTTTTTTAATTTTTTGCTAAACAAATAAAAAAAGACCCCAAATTTTGAAAAAATAAAACGTTTTTCTTTGTTTCTGTTATAAAATCTTGTAAATAAGTAAGTTTTCTCCTTCACTGACGGGCACTGATGTGCACGAATATGCAGCACTGATGGGCACTGATAGGCGGCACTGATATGCAGCACTGATAGGCACTGATAGTCAGCACTGATGAGTGGCACTGATGGGTGGCACTGATAGATGGAACTACAGGCAGCACTGACAGGCATCCCTGATGGGCACTGATTGGCATCTTTGGTTGGCACAGCTTGGCATTCCTGGCATGGGTTGGCACTCTTGTGAGCATCCTTGATGGGTCTGCACTGATAATCAATGTGTTGATTATCAACACAGACCCACTCTGTCAGAAGAGCCGCTTATCGGCTCTTCTCTACTTGCGTCTTGTCATCGCCTTATCATTGTGAAAAAGAAAAGCCAATAACACCTTTTGGTTTAGATGCGATGTGATTGTGTCCAATCACAGCTGATCACATGGTAAAGAGCCTACGTCATAGGTTCTTTACCTAGATTGGAGATGAGGTGTGTCAGAGCGTCACACTGCACTACCAGTCGCCGCACTGCGCGCCCTTGGGGGCACGCATGAGTGGCTTATCCTGCTGGACATAATATGACGCCCAGTCAGGATAATGAAACCACAGCCTAGCCGTCATTTTGCTATAGGCCGGGCTGGATTTAGTTAAGGCATCTTACATGCATATTATTTAAAGGATTTGTGTATTTTCAATGTTAATTTATTACACATAAAAAGTCTCTCTCTCCACTTAAATTCGTTTTTTCGCATAGGTACATGCCACCCTTGGCAATGCCCAACTACTTATGTTTTTTATTTAACAATACCAAAAAAATAAAAATAGCAAGATCTGATTCCCCTAGACTTCAATTAGGTTTGGGATTTGCAGACTTCCCTTTGCCATTGCCCCATTTTCCCATTGCCCCTGCTCAAATCGAACAATGTCAGGTTCACTGTCCCTATTTTTCAGTAGATGCTTTAATCTAACTGCTGGATGCATATTACAAGAAATGTCTGAGCTGTGTCCATGGGCCAGCAAAGTCTCTCTGGACACCTGCTTCACCACAGAGGGCATCTGAGTCTATGGTAGAGCATTTTACATACTGGTATCCCAATTACAGCGGCATACTTGCTCATTAATAAGAACCCTTTACAAAGATCTATGTGTAGTTTGGCAAAGCGAGCCAGTTCACCTGAGCTGGTTGGCGGGTCGTCTGCTGTTTTTTATGGGTGTTATTTTTTCGCTCAATTAGAAATTTAAAGGGCTAGTAAAGCTTCAGTATGGTTTGTATAAAAGAACTATTAATAGCCTTAACATGAACATATGTTTTGCTTTTAGGAACAGATCCAAAAAATGGGTATATCTGACCTAATGTTCTGGCGTTTGTAGCGCTGGAGGTAACCTCTCAGTGCTGGACGTTCCTTTTTTTATGTGTTCTACAAATGTAGGAGCAGTTACATGTAGTCCTGTGAACATAATTATTCTGGTATAAAAATTAACCTGTATTTTAGGTTTACTGGTAGGCGTTTGTAAAAGAATATGTTAATACAAACGTTAATACAAACGCTCCTTTCTGAATGGGTTTCAGCATGTTCATCCTGCTTACAGTGGGTTTTCTGCAGGTGATCCCTGCATGACTGACAGCCTGAATGATAAAGACTTATAAAAGGGTCTGGATACTAATGGTCAGATTTAGTGCCCATTTGCACCTGTAGCGCCCCCCTGGGTCTACTGGGAGCAAGGAGGTACCTCCAGAGGCAGGGATCGAGCTTACATTCACCCCAGGGCTGAGTCCATGGCTATAATGGGAAGTTAGAACAGAATTTGGGAGCCAGTCACGTTATATATTTGGAATGCTTTAATAAAGAACTTGAAAGAAGTAGTAGGAGAGAGGGTTAGAGGAGGTTTCAGATACCATTTGCAGATCACTTACAGACTCCTTGAATCCAAAGGTAAAACAGCTTTCTCTTTTAGCAGACCTTGACTACCTGGCTAGGCCTCTCACACAGAGCGTGCAGCCGGTAGAATTTCTGGACAAGCCTCTCTCACAAACTTAGCAGCCAGTAGCTCTCTTGGATAAGCCTCTCTCACAGACTTAGCAGCCAGGAGCTAGTTACCATGGTTTAGATTGTAGAATAGGATTCAACTCCACAGTGTCAGAACCTTTAAGCCATCCGGCAACACTGTAAGAGTATTGAAAGTATAGGTGCATCCTCCAAATTAGTTACCAGGCCCTCCCGAGAGACCAGCCTTCATCCTGACTTTAGGGGGGCCAGAGTGGCCAGTGGAAGAAGAAAATGCCCCAATGTCAGTGGGAGTACAAAATTACAGAATTGTGCCTAATTGTTTATATTAGTGGGAGGATTTATGCCCCATTGCTGGTGTCAGTGGTAGGAATGGTTCCCCACTGTTGGTGTCAGTGGGAGGAATGGTGCCCCCTTGTTGGTGTCAATGGGAGCAATAGTGCCCTGAAGGCTGGATAAAGGCATGCTAAGAGCCACAGTTTGGAGGCCACTGCTTTAAGGCAATCCACTAAAAATGATAGGCTTCCCCTAGACTGTTTGCTTTGTGGACATCTAAGGGCTATCATATAGTATGTCACTTTCTACAACAGTCCACCACAATTGTATTGGTCTTATGTTCCAGAACACTAGAAAGCCCCAGCTAAGAAATTATTTAGATTTAGGTAAATGCAGTATTGGCTTTCTATCTGTCTTAAAGCGGAGTTCTAGTCATACATTTTTTTTACATTATTCAGCAGCATTAAATCTAAATAACAACCTTTGGAAAAAAAAAAAAAATTTTACTCACCTTTTCAGGTCTGTTGCTAGGGGGTCCCTAGTAATCTGCTTCTTCCTCTCCAAGGCGCCTGACGTCACTTCCCTCGGCGCCCGTGCTCACTAGTGCTCCTGGGAGATGTCTGTCATCAATTCCCAGGAGTCACTGGGCAGCGCCGAGGGCTTCATTGCCATCACAACGGGGGCGGGCACTTCCTACGACGACGCCCATTGTGATGGCAATGTCAGAAGTGTACAGCGCAGAGCCGTACATATGGTGCATGCGCGAGAACGGGTCATGCTGGTTGCTCAGCTGCACCGTATCACGGAAGATTCTGCTTGTGGGCTTCACATGCCCACAAGCAATATGGGAACTGCCGAGACAGCAGAATATAAGGTATTTAGTAATCTATAATCTTCAATCTAGTGGCAAAATTAACAAAATAAGTGAGTGGCATTAGTCAATGTAATGATCCAAAGAAATGCATTTAAAAAAAAAAAAATGTTGTCGGAACTCCGCTTCAAATATAAGGATGACACGTAGTCCATGCCCTGTTTGGAGCAGGTCTGTCGACACACCCCAAGGGGTCCAAAGCTGATTACACTTTTATATGCACCACTGAATAAACTTCTGAACTATGACCGATATGTATATGTCAGTAAATGGGAGACAGACGTTAGGCAATCTAGGCTGGTGGCGCTGGTGTATAGAATAATCTGGCTTCCAGCTCCCTTAATGTCATTAATACAGATGTAGCCTATAAGGTAATGATGCAATGGTATATGGTCCCCTTGTGACTTTCTAAATAAATCTTTAATTTTCTGACAAATGTTTCCAGGACTGTGCTGATGAAGGGGACATGGTACATATTCAGTGCACATGTCTGTTTGCCGCTGCATTCTGGACAAAGGTATTCTGTCTCCTTGAAACAATCTGCAGGGACATCCCTAAAAATCCCTGGCAGGTTCTCTTCCATCGTACAGTTGATCTGCTGACTAGAAAACAGCAAGTGCTTGCCAACCAAATTTTGCTTGCTGAAAAAGTTAACACTGGCGGGGAGCTGAAAGGCACAACTTATTCCATTTTCTGAAGTTAAAAAACAGGATTGGGGGGGATTATGGCCAGTGAAAGGCTTACCAGTATTCTACATGATAAACATAAAAATGTTTTTGAAGATCTTGTCAGCTTGGATATTCCTATATCACCCAGAAAAGGAAACTGTTAGTCTTAAACTGGCCATACACTGATCAAATTCAGCCAGTTCTTGCCAAGATCACTTTGCAACTGCTGATGTACTGTAGTTGGGTGACCTTGCTTTGCCATGCTTTTTTAAATACTAATGGACTGCAGTCTTAGTTACAGTCCACTGGTGGTTCTCCTAATCTCCTGCTAACCCTGCGCCCACCCTGGAAGCAGCGCTTATGGCTCCTACTCTCTGCTTCATAATCTGGTCCATAGGGGCCCATGCTTAAACCCGAATGTTAATCCTACTATGAAGACTACCCTTCGTGTTTGGGGCTGGTTACAGCTAAGGTGGCTAGGGCATACTGTTGGTCTCCACACACCCCTTTATGGGGTAATCCTACTCTCTCACATTTTAACTCCATTCCAGATCCAGTCATATGAGCTAGATTTGGTATTAAAATGCTAGGTGATATTGTGTCTAGTGGGCACTTACTTTTAATGAGCTTGAACTTAGGAATGGGCTACCCTTGAATGCTTTTTAGATTTTCCCAGATATACCATGCTTTCGGGATCCAGTTGCCCTTGAGTCTCATGATATTGAAAGTCTCCTGCGTTTGGACAGTGAGGATAAACTGCCCTCTGGCAAAGTGATATACCTACCTTAGCAGTTGATGATTGGGAGTTAGGCATTCAACAATACTTACTGTTGATTTTTACCAACTGAAATTTTTACATCAGGCCTATTATTCCCCCTATAGGCTGTCCAAAATATACAATTCTCAGGGGGCGGTATGCCTTATGTGATGGTCCGATGTGGGCACTTTCCTACACATGGTCTGGTCCTGCCCTTACATTCAGGAATTCTGAGGTGGGGTGGTAACAGATATTAACCTGACAGGTATATTGAACATTGCCAGGGTCCCTGTTCTCCTGCTATTAGGGATCTCTGATAACATAGATGCTACCCATCATAAAAAACTCCTTGTGTTTTATACTGCCTACTATGCCAGAAAAAGGATTTTACTCCAATAGAAAAAGCCGTTGCCTCCAACCGTACAGATGTGGAGGACTTTGGTCAATAATGCCCTTTCACTTTATAAATTGATGTATATGGGGCATAACTGCTCACCGAAGTTCACAAAAATTTGGGCAGAATTGGTTGAGGCAAAGAACCTAGCCCTGTGAATGGCTATTTTTGCCTTGTTTACCCCTGGTCACCCTAAGTATCTGCTGGTGTATGGATGACATTCTAATATCAAATCCCACCCCGTTCACCTTCTTTTGCTTATGTCCCGGTTCTGCTACTGAAAATACTTGGATCTTTAGTCCTCATGCACATGGACGTTTTTACAGCCGCGTTTTTGAGCGTTTTTTACAGCCTAAAAACGCCTGTCTATGTTAGTCTATGGATTCATGCCCACCTAGACGTTTTTGAGCTGCAAATGGCCTAGGCGTTTTTAAGCTGTAAAAAAAACCCAGGACCAGTGCGTTCCGAGGCGCGGCGCTAGAGCTGTAAAAACGCGAAACGTGCAAAAACGCGCAAAAACGCGCAAAAACGCGACCGCTGCGTTTTTTCGCGTTTTTTTGGTCCGGCGTTTTTTGGTTAAAAATAGATGATTGGACACTGTAATCTCTGTAAAAACAGGAAGTTCCTGTCTGGACATTAGATTACCCAAGAGTCCTTTACACAGCCGTGTGACTGTGGTTATATTGGCTTGAAGATGGCTAGTGCAGTTTCACAAGTGGAGCTAATAAGTGTGGTACAGGCCCATCCAGAACTGTGGGATGTGGCACATCCACTTCATGGGGACCACATACGGAAGGTGAAAGCCTGGGAGGACATGAGTTCTGCCATTACCCCTGGCTGGGAACAAATGAGAAATGCGGAAAGAAAGGAAATAAGTAAGTCTATTTTCCTTGAATGCATGATCTGTTTGTGTGTAATGTAAATGAAGATTGCATATTTAACCCTTTGTTTTCCATGTTATTTTAGGCCAAATTATGCAGTGCCGCTGGAAGTCCCTACGTGACCGTGTCAGGAGGGACCTCACGGACAAAGACAAGGCGGCACGTAGTGGAGCACCAGCGCCAACCAAAAAAAAACATGTGTACCACAGCAATCTGCAATTCCTAAGGCAAAATATGCAGAGCCATACCAGACCGTAAGTTTTTTTCATATATTTGCCTATGTACATTGCTTTTCAGGCAGTATGTTCCATGGCTATTGTAACCACTTTCCGAACGCCACATGTACATATACGTCGGCAGAATGGCATGGCTGCACAAATGGGCGTACCTGTACGTCCCTATTAAGTTGCCACCTTGGCGGCGCGCTTTCCCATTTTGAGGTCCATGAGTCCGACCGCGGGTCCTGCGGACTCGATGTCCGCGGGCACACCGGTGATCGTCTCAGGGAGAGGAAGAGGTCAATGCCAGTGTAATTTTTACAGTATGTCATTGCAATTTTAATCGCACTGATCGCTGTAAAAATGACAATTTTTCCAAAAATGTGTCCAAATTGTCCAATGTGTCGGCCGTATTGTCGCAGTCATGCTAAAAATCGCTGATCTCCCCCATTACTACTAAAAAAAAAATTTGTAAGAAAAATGCCATAAAACTCTCCCCTGTTTCATAGACGCTATAACTTTTGGCAAAAAAAACTTGAAATCTGTATATACATATCGGCCTAAACCAAAAAGAAAATTTTATATTTATTTATTTTTTGTGGGATATTTATTACTTAAAGTAGTTACGTTTATACAATTTGTATTGTCTGCAGGACAACTTCTAACTTTAGACTCCGAGAGGTCGATGAGGAAGATGCTGAGGTTCAGAGACCAAGCAGTCCTATGACCAGCAGTGGATCTCCACGACCGATCAGCGAGGGAGGTGTTGAGGGCACAGATGAGGTAACTGCTTCGGTCTGCCTGTCTATCTCATTGTCTGTCTGTCCATGTACATGTCAATGTAAACATTTTTGTTCTTTTGCAGGAATCGAGGGCTGTGGAAACACCGTCTCCTGCCAGTCATCAAGGTGGAGAGCAGCGCGGTCGTGGCGGTGTTCGTGGCCGTGGGCATGGACGTCAGGCGAGGGGCGGCTATAATCCGGAGGCTGATGACAGAGTGCTAGCACTGCTGCAGGAAGTGCGGCAGGAGAGGCGCAGTATGGATGCCTTTTTAGACACCAACAATCCACGCGCCTGCTTCTGCCGCAGCCTTTACCACATCCTGGAGGACATTGGGGGAGACCAAGAGAAACTTTGTATGGATCGCATGTACGCTATTGCAATGCAATACCGTCATGCTAAATTAAGTGGCGGGCCACCTCCATGCGATCCATATAATGTTTCTCATGATCCCCCAATGGCCCCTGGGACCTCAGCAGTGCTAGCACCCCCCTCTCACTATCAGCCCCCTCCTCAACGCCAACCACCACCTATGCCGTCCCAGACCCCATACCATAACCTGCACTCGTATGGTGAATTTCCAGCTTCCACCTCCCATTTTCAGCCCTCATACACTCTACCCCGCTACCAGCAGGATTTCGGGAGTGATCGCCAGGCCCAACCATTACCCCGTCCCCAATCCCCACATCCCCAATGCAATCAAGCATCCACCACCACCTATCACCAGTTGTGATCCCAAAATAAATTATTTTTTTTCTTGAAATACCAGTTGTGATCCCAATCCTTTATTTAATTTTTTTTTTTGATTGAAAATAAATGTGTTCAATTTGTCTTTTATATGATGCACAACAGCACTCCTTTGCACTCTGCTTGCCCTGAAGGCAGAGTGCAAAGGACTCTATCGTACTCTGCCTTCGGACAAGCGTAAGCTTGCTCTTTTTTGGGCTTAGCCTAGGCTTACCCCGAAGGCAGAGTCAAATTGACTTGTAGAACAATCGTTGATAAATGGACCAAAAAATAACAAACTTCAATTTTGAAATGCTTTATTTCAAAAAACACAAGAAAGCAAAGGTAGATGTATTGCAAATATTTTTTAGATATAATCATTCTGCCATGATACCTCTCCATCAGGGGATCCAAAAAATTCTGCAAATTGGTTTCGAATGCTCATGACACGTGCAGTTGAACGCAAGTCCATAAATTGAACCCTCTGAAGTTGTCTAATGGGCTCCTGTTCAACATTATTTCTGTCACTGTCCCGCAGAAAATTGTGCAGAACGCAGCATGCCAGGACGACTTTAATGGCGTTGTCAACATCCAATTGCATACTTGTCAGCAAAACTCGCCATTTGGCCGTGCACACCCCGAATGCACATTCAACAACACGGCGTGCACGGCTGAGCCGATAATTGTAAATTTTTTGTTGTCGGCTGAGACCAGTGCCACTGTATGGCCTCATTAGATTTTCAGCCAGTCCAAAGGCCTCATCTGCCACCATGACTAATGGCAAGCTGGGTTCTTCAGTGCAGGGTAGAGGCCTGCTTTCAGGAATATTGAGTCGTCCCTCATGTAGACGACGTCCGAAGGCCGACTCGCGGAATATGCGGGCATCACCTTGGCTTCCATATGCTCCCACATCAACAAACAGAAATTTGAGGTGTGCATCGGACAATGCCAGGAGGACCACCGAAAAATATTTTTTATAATTAAAATATGACGATCCAGAGTGGGGAGGCTTCTTCACCCTGATGTGTTTCCCATCAAGGGCTCCTATACAATTTGGGAACTGAGTTTTTTCCCAAAAAGTGTCCACAACTGATTCCCAGATGTCTTCGGTTGGCTCTGGCATTACAACGTTATGCAATTCCTCCCATATTGCCACACATGTTTCCTTTATTATGTTTGAGACCGTTGAGAGGCCAAGGAGGAAGTAGTGATGCAAGGAAGCATAACTTTGTCCCGTGGCAAGGAACCTAAGATAACATAATAAATTTAGTTATTGAAAGAGAAAAGCATAAACATAAGTCCTAACCCTACCCTTAAACCTAACCCTATCTCCTAACCCTAACCCTAACCCCTAACCCTAACTCCTAACCCTAACCCTTAACCCTAATCCTAACCCCTAACCCTAACTCCTAACCCTAACCCCAACTCCTAACTCCTAACCCTAATCCTAATCCCTAACGGTAACTCCTAACCCCTAACCCTAACCCCTAACCCTAACCCCTAACCCTAAACCCTAACCCTAACCCCCTAACCCTAACCCCTAACACCCTAACCACTAACCGTAACCCCTAACCCTAACCCCTAACCCTAACTCCTAACCCTAACCCTAACCCCTAACCCTAACCCCTAACCATAACCCTAACCCCTCCTCCCATATGTGTATTCACTTACCTGAGTGTCACTAGCATCCGTTCCTCCGGTGACACAGAGCTACGCATCACAGTGTCCATCCTTGTGAGCCTTGGCCTGAGCCTCTCCAACAGGTCATCAAAGAGCCGCACTGACATCCTTGTAAAGTTAAAGAACTTTGTTGGATATGAGCGCAGTTGGGAATAAATATTGCCAAAGTACCCCGTAGAAAAACGATTGGATACCATTGGATGCACCCAAAATCGACGTCTGCTGCTTCTCTCCTCCTCCTGTCTCATTCTCCGCTGCCTCCGCAAAACAATCAGAAGGATTGCCTCATCGATCTTCTGCATGACAGGATCCATATTTCTCAGAAAAATACTGAAAACTTAACAGACTCTGAAACACTCTCTCCTCTCTCTCTCTCCTACCAAAATGGCACCGACACATGCTCATTAACATATTTTCTTTGGTTTCTGTGGCATTGTGGGAAATTTGGGAGTGTATATAGCTGAGAGATGTGTTTTTCATTAAAAAACGCTTCTTAGCGCTAACGCGGAAAAACGCGGAAAAACGCTAATGCAAAACGCGGTAAAAATCGCGTTTTTAACGCCGGTTTTTCCAGGCGTCGAACCTAGCTTTACAGCTCGTTTTTTAAAACGTCCATGTGCATGAGGACTTAAACTTGTGTAGTGTACTATAGATTGGTAGTTACCTGTCAGATCCTCTTTGATATGTGACTGTACTTTTGCGAATCTTACTCGATTGAGGTTCTATATGTATGCTTTATGTAACACCTGGATTGTGATAGGTGAGTCTGCTTTATTATACCTACTTCTCAGCTTGCAGATGATGTTCCACTGCTTTGTGTAATGTTGCTTGTTGAACTTTGTTAAAAAAAATTCAGCCAGTTCAGCAGGGACCAGACAAATTTCGATCAATATGTTTCCATCCCCAACTGACTTTCCGAAGCTGACTACAGCTTTATATGCACAACTGAAAGCACTGCTGGTGATATTTTGGAGTGTATTGAAGAGAAACTAGGTGCAGGAAAATTATGGACCATTCACTATTGGATTTTATTATTTTTATAATTTTCCTTTATTTGTTTGTGGAATGTTATTTGGATGTTTGTCATATTTCACCTTTTGTTGGGAAGATTTGATATGTATAAGTAAAAACCAAAAACTGGATGGAGTAATTTTTTAGACAATTCACCATTGGATTTTTGTCCTTATATTATTGCATATCAAACTGTGCTGGGTTATTTGTGATAAATGTAGAGTTTACTTTATGTTGGAGAGGTCCGACATTCGCACATGCACTGACCTTCAGCATTGTGTTTATTTAGTTTTTATGTTTGAGGGTTTGTTTTTTGGCAATACAACACTCAGGGTTACTTTATCTGGTTATTTGAGACTGTAGCACCACAGCGCAGGAGGGTAGTCTGATTATATTTATGTTATGTGTTCATAGTCACACAGCAAGCCTACATTTTTTTTTTACATTTTACTTGCCTTTTAGATGTTTCTCAGGAGGTGTCATGGCTGACTGCAAACTTTTTTCAACAATGTTAGGACAGATAATGTTCAAATCTAGTTACAATTAATAATGAAGATCTGCCTGCACAGTAAAGACAGGGTTGATTATGACAAACACAGCTGCCCAGTCCCCTAAACAAAGAGAACTATCTAGAATTTTTCCTTGCTAGAGGGTCCAGAATAGAGCTTTTTAAAAAAGGGAAGTTGAAAATGTAGCGTTACCCCGTAGGGGCTGCTGGTAGCCGTGGTCCATCTCTCACCCTCCACAGCCAGGCACACAATCTTCAGACACTCAGGAGTCAAGAAGCAGTCCATGTACTTTGGGTTTTTTTTTTGTTTTATTGAGGGGAATTAAACTTGGATGAGTAAGGTTAAGTATGGGATGCCCACTCGATTGAAGAATAAAGAATTGGGACTTCAACTATATACACTCCTTGTATATATATCTCCTCACTTCCAGCTCCAGCACATCACTTGATTACTGATCTCATGCCCAGGAACAGCTAGCACTATGTTTTAGGCCTGACACTGGCTCCGCCAGGCCTCAGCAAATGCCCTTTGCAGGCAGGGACTGCGGGCCCCTTTGGTGTAACAAAAAATGGTGGTAGTCCTAATGCTAGCTGTCCACGCGACTACTGCTCCCAGCACCACTTTTTCAGGCCCTGCCAGCCCTCCTGGCTGCAGCTGCCTCTCTCCACTGCCCCTGCCACCACAGTCCACTCCACTGGCTCTGCACCCATACCAGACTCCACTCTCCCAGTTTTCCCAGGCATACCTCCCCAGTCCTTCTGACTGTGTGAACACTCACCAGCCCTCTCGGCTGTAGTCTGTGGAACTCCTGGAGACTTGCCCGGCAGTGTTCACCCGCTGTCTCCCACTGTCTTGCTCCTCCTGGGTCTCCTGGTCAGGACACCTTTGTGGGTTTTAATAGGGTTTTGTTCGCTCCTGAGCCCAGACCCAAGGTCACCCCCTCAAACTGGGGAGCTCCCTCAAAGACCCGACAGCCTGACACTCCAGTTCCATCTTCCACCTGATATCAACTCCTCTTCAGCTGGGCTGACCCTGAGTATGTGAGGGGGCCTACCCCCTGCCAATCCTAGTTGGGGATTGGAAAGGGTCCTCAGAATACTCCAGACAGCTCCACCTCTCCTCTCCTCCTTCTTTTTCAGAAGATTCCAGCATATTCTGGAAGAAAAGGGGGGGGGGTCTCACTGATGCTGCTTGTGAGTCACTCAGGCTTGCCTGGCTTCCTGCCAACCCAGAATCAAACACACAGGCTGGCTGCCTGCCAAGCCTGCTTACATTTTCCTTCACTACAAAAAACGAACTGTACACATCCTAGTACCACTAGAGGGTGCTACACAAATTTTAAATATTTGGTTATTATGCAATATGAATCAGGACATATAACAAATATAAAGTAGGTGTTATCCCAATTTGGTTGGAAAAGTGGAAACACCCTGCTTAGGTTATATGATCTGTGAGATTGCACTAGTGAAATCACTCTTGGTCAGTCATATGACGTCCTCCCGGGTCATGCTTCACGCAGGGCCACTCTACGGCAAGATCTGTCACTGGCTGTGTCCATCGGACACAGCTATTGACTGATCAGTGTACCAGCCCGCTGTCGGTACCATGTGACCGCTGTTGCCAATCACAGCAGGTCACACGATAGTTGTAAACAATGGATGGCTTCCTTGTGTACAATTGTGTTGCTAGCTGTGATTGGTCACACTGATCACATGGTACAGATAGGGCCAATCTCAGCCCATCTGTACCATGTGATTAGATGGGACCAATCACAGCTAATCACAACAAAACAGACTGAATAAATCAGTTTCATTCAGTAAAAATGGTTGCTTATACCAGTGAAACTCACTGGTATAAACAATCATAATGTGTAAAAAAAAAATGTTATTTCTTAATTTTCCCAAAAATTGTGGCAAAAAATTACAACTTCAAAAAACTGACATTTGAATGTGCATGAGATAGAGCGTCATGTACATCAGGATTGATGGATTTTCAGTTACCGGTATATATACCATAGTCTGTGGACTCTATAACTTTCCTACAGACTAAATAATATACACTGATTTGGATTATTTTCACCATAAAAAAATGTAGCAGAATACATTTTGGCCTAAATTTATGAATAAAGATCATTTATTTGCAAAATTTTATAACAGAAACTAAGAAAAATACGTTCTGTTTTTCAAAATTTTCTGTAATTATCAATTTTTTTAAGCAAAATATAAAAAAACCCAGTGGTAATTAAATACCACCAAAAGAAAACTATATTTGTGTGAAAAAAAGATAAAAAGTTCACATGAGTACATTGTAGCATGACCGCGCAATTGTCACTCAAAATGTGACAGCGCTGTAATTTGAAAATTGGCCTTGGCAGGAAGGGGGTAAAAGTGCCCGGTATTGAAGTAGTTAATGATGATGGTATCGGTAGTGCCTAGCTGTGCTTGTCACATGTGGCCGGCATCTCAAAATTAAAGCTTTACTCCAAGAAGAATAACTCATCAAAAGGTAAAAACAATGTAGCAACAGTACACAATTCCAGATATTTAGTATGGGATCACGCTTTTTCTTATATCATACAAAATCCCCTTGGACCCAGAAAGGGAAACATTTGGAGGAAAAAGGGACAGAAGAATGTGACAGGGGGGCTGTAAGGTGCTATGGGAAATATAAAAATGGAATCTCTGCAGAATTTTCACCAAGACGGTCAGCTATCTGCTGACTCCTCTAACAGTAGATAGAGATGTCTGTAATTCAAGGGGCTGTTGTGTCTTGTGAAACCTCGTTCCTCCTCTACCATGCCACAGAGTATTAGGTCAGAGGGAGCTCTGCTCTGTGCATTCTGCTTGCAATGTCCCGCAATTCATCTCTCTATATATAATTCTGAGCCGCCTTCCATCGCCTATACATCATCCAGAAATTTCCATCTTAACAGGTACGTTATCCCCGGGATCAGTGAGACTCATACATCTGAGAGAAGAAAGGGAAGATCTGTTGAAGATCATGGGAGGGGTCAATTATCACAGCTCAATGCTTTGCATGACATAAGAGGGATTCACTACTCTTAATAATAATAATTTAGAGAATCACTCCAGTTAAAGTAAAACCATACCTCCCAACATTTTGAGATGGGAATGAGGAACACCTACTAACAAACGTATTTAGGCATAGGACACGCCCCCTGTCACACCCCCTTAAGGGAAAATTAACCTTAAACTGGATGTAAACCCAATGTCATCCTTTCTAAACTACTGCCATAGGGGTTATCTATAAGGATATACATGCCTCCTGCATGTATCTTTACCTGTCAAATGTCTCCCCTCTGTCTGTTATTAGACCCGAAAAACTGCAGATTCTGTGGGTGGGTCTGTTGTCTGGAGCTCGGTGGGTGGAGTTGTGATGTCAGTAGACTCCCCGCCCACCTCTACACTCCCCTTGTCAATATGCATTTTCTCCTGTGTATTTCTTACACTGAACATCTGCTGTGATCTCTACCATCCAGTGAAAAGACAGGAAAGTAACCTCATGACTTCAGCATGCCAAATCATGCTGAGGTGTGGAACAGCCAATCCTTGCAGAGCTGCTGTATAAAGGAGTGGGAGGGAATTAAAAAAATAATGCATGTCTTAGGCTTGTGCACGAGATATGTAAATCACCTGTCACTCACAGCAAGGGGGAGGATTTGACAAAGTTTTTCTCAGTTTGTCAAGATTTTTCTCACTGAACAATAAAAGAGGATTGCTCAGAGATGGATTAACTCTGTGTGGCAAGACTGGGCTCAAATGATAGGAAATCTTATACTCTACAGTATGATACCAAAAAAAAAAAATTTCAGGTTTACATTCACTTTAAGGTTAATTAAATCCAGAAGGGCTTTTTTTACCACTACTATTCCTTTATATTGGCTTTTAAAATGTACAAATGCAGCAATTTAGAAATTGGATGAAAGGTTGGAGACATGTCCGCTGACATCCGACCCGGTCCGATCCACTAAAAGCAGACGGATGGCTCTACGTCCAGGTCCATCGCTGGCGGATCGGATCGGGTGAGATCTGATGAAAACGGACATGCTGTCCGTTTTCATCCGATCCCTCCATAGGCAGCAGCGGCGCCTGACAAGCCCCTCCCCGCTCAGTGAGCAGAGAGGGACCTGTCATCCTCCGGCTCAGCGGAGATCAACGGACAGATCTCCCGCTGAGCCGGCGGACTGAGGCGGGCTCCGTAGAAATGGAGTCCGCCTCCTGTGAAAGGGGCCTACGGCCTCTGTCACCTGGCCATTTAGCCGCAAACAACAGATTCCAGCGGCAAGTCAGCAGATTCTTGCAGCTGCAATCACAGGTGCATTTGAATAGTGGTTAGGGACAGATGTGAGAGTCTGGATGCAGCTGACAGCGTTCGTGCTCTGACATCCATCCCCAACCACAAGTCACCCGATGTGTGCAGCTACATGCAAACAACAGAGGCCGCTGTCAGCCTGTCAGTTTTTAGAAGTGGCCACAGCTATTTGCATGCACCTGCAAGAATCCGCGGATTCATAAATGGCTGTGCGAAGAAGGCCTAAATGTAACATCTTCACAATTTTGTCCAAGTTTCTGAAGCTGGAGGGTCGAGAATACATAACTTGCTGACCTGCTGCACCAAATAGCCTGAATTATTCAGTCAGTGCCCTCCCTGTTTTAAGATCATTGATAGAGGGAGGCATGTTACATTTGTGCCTCACCCACACTAGTGCATCACCATGGCTAACACATAAAAGCGCCTCTTGGTACATGGGAACAGAGCCATGGGAACCAGCATGCAGCATGTGAAAATAGAAAACAAAATGAAAAGTCTTGATTTACATATTATTTTTTTTTTTTGCAAAGCAGTGATTTAGAACAAGTTAAAGGAGATCTATAGTGATGCACTTTCATTTTAACATCAGCATTGTAATAACAATACAATCAATAGTTATTATTGAGAATCCAATATATTCTTACCTGAAATACCTCCGTTCATGTTTTGTTTTGAGTGCTGCCTGTGTGCTGGCCATGTTTTTCCACAATCTCCTGGATTCCCTGCATTATTGACAGCTTCTCCCCTGCTGTTTGCTATTGATTTCTAAGGACTATATGTCCCATGATACCTTGCTGCCTACAAACAGTCATTCCTGTACTGACTCCACCTCCAGAAACTTCTCCCCTCAGCACCTTTTTCCACTTGATGCCATGCTATTGCCACAAGGACGGCTTGAAAGACAATAGTTTAAAGGCATCCGAAATGTCCGCCTTGGACAGCCACGAGTCCTATACTGATGATGCACTGTATGGCTTAGTCAACAGAAGCATATTTGAGGGAGATCTCTTCAGACGGGATTAATGAATTTAAACTGAGAATCATAAATTAAATGGAGTTTATTTGAAAATGTTCCCTTAACCACTTCAGCCCTGGAATTTGCCCCCTTAATGACCAGGCCATTTTTGTGATACGGCACTGCGTCGCTTTAACTGACAATTGCGCGGCCGTGCGACGTTGCACCCAAACAAAATTGACGTCCTTTTTTTCCCCACAAATAGAGCTTTCTTTTGCTGATATTTGATCACCTCTGAGGTTTTTATTTTTTTGCGCTATAAACAAAAAAAGAGCAGCAGTTTAAAAAAAAATGTTTTTCTTACTTTGTGCTATAATACGTATCCAAAAAAAATATTTAAAAAAAGGATTCATAAGTTTAGGCCGATATATATTCTTCTACATTATTTTTGTAAAAAAAAAAAATAGGCGTTTACTGACTGGTTTGCGCAAAAGTTATCGTGTCTACAAACTACAGGATAGATTTAGGGACTTTTTTTTTTTTTTTAATTGTTTTTACTGGTAATGGTGGCAATCTGCAATTTTTAGTGTTTTAGCGGGACTGCAACATTGCGGCGGACAAATTTGACCCCAAATGACACTATTTGGGGACCAGTGATATTACATTGATCAGTGCTATAAAAATGCACTGATCAATGTAAAAATGACACTGGCAGGGAAGGGGTTAACACTAGGGGGCGATCAAGGGGTTAACTGTGTTCCCTGGGTGTGTTCTAATTGTAGGAGGGATGGGCTCACTGGGACATGACAGAGATCACTGTTCCCAATCACTGGGAACATAAGATCTCTGACATGTCCCCTGTCAGAACGGGGAAATGCCTTGTTTGCATTTCCCCGTTCTGCCTGTGTACAAGGCGATCGTCCGACCCATGGGCGCACTCCCACAGCGTGCACAAAAGCGTGCCGCCGCCAGCGCCTGTCCACCCACAACTGCGCGAGCTGCCATACAGGTATGGCGATTGGCGCAGAAGAGCCGACCTGATGCAGTTTATCTGCGTGAGCAGGTCGGCTAGTGGTTAACAAGCCCAATAGGGCTAACTCTCCAAGTACTAAATGGTGAAACAAAAAAAAGGTCCAATGATGAAACCTCAATCCAGCTCTGTCTGCAGCAAAGCTTCTATGGCTTCCACGTCAGTAGAGGCCGACAGAAGATTCCTGCACTCATGTGTGGTTTGTGGCAGGGTGATGATTCCGGTATGAAACCAAAGGTGAATCCCTGTACCAAGAAGAGTGTAAATGAGGGAGATGGGTGAGAGGAGAGATAATAACCCAACCACTGTATGTCCACTCGGCTTAGTCGTGAGGTGTTGGGGTGTTTAAGAGTGAGGTCTTGGGGTGTGCTCTGTGACAGATGGTGCAGACATGAAGTAAACGGCATTGGTTGTACGTGCAGGAGGTGTAATTAAAGTTGTTGCATATCTGCGCTTTCTCAAGCAACTGAATAGGCTGCCCTAATTTATCCACCTGAGGATGCTGAGCTGAGTAGGCAGAATGCCCTGGGCAGCACTGGAGGTAGAGGGAAGAACCAGGGGGTGTCTGGAACACCAAATCGCTGTATGCGTGGAGGATTGGCAGATGGAGCAGAGTGGGGAACTTAAGCCAGCGAAATGGCGGCAGAAGAGCTTGGTGTCCATGTTGCTTTGCTTGGTGCCAACTTTGAACCGGGAGAGCTTGGCTGCAGCTTTTGCTGTGAATGAATGATGGTAATCATAGAATGCATAGCCCCCGTACTTATACCCCAAATCCACCATGGCGTGGAGGTACAGATCCAGCTCTTTCCGCTGCTAGGACTTACAGAGCACAAGACATCTCGGAAGATGCCAAATGCCAGAACGAATTCTCGGATGGATAATTTGTGATTGAGCCTGGGATCTTTGGACTTCACCACAACTGAGATATCCCCCCAAGCATATGACTTGTTCTCAGATATATCACTGACGGAGATAAGGAGAGAGGCCAAGTTCATGTCCTTGCCCTCTAAAATGTCCTTCCTAATGTTGGATGAGATGAAATGCGCCGGGTTAACGGTGGGACTGCCATCCGTCGTACCTGTAGGCGGGACTGCTGCAACTGGGGCTGTGATCGTTCCCGAAGTGGACGCTGCTGGGCGAACCACTAAGACTCCCACTCTTTCCTGGACATCATGGATAGATGTGGACAGGGTGTTGACAATAGCATGCAACTGAGTGAGAGCAGAGGAAATGGACTGCAAAGAAGCCTGCTCTGCACTGGGTCCAGCTACTGCTGGTGGTGCAAATAATAATTGAAACAGCTCTGCCTTCCTAGCTGCGGCAGAGTAGGGAATGCTTCTACGCTGTAGTTTCATGGTGAGTTTGGGGGTGGTCCAATCCCTCAGAGATTGAGCAATACCATGCTCCAAACCCCCGGAAGGTGTAGGAGGGACAGAGGCGTGGCGCAGAGCATTACGCCATGAGCCCACCCAGGTGTTACAACAGTCAATTAATATTTGCTGTTGCAACACTGATCCTCTCCCAGGCAATCGGGAAGCGGATCTGGTACCCATTCCCCGAATGGCTGAAAGGACAGGCGATCCTATTGGATGCCTAGGAGGAGGGGAGGAAACCCATGGCGGAACCGAGGCGAAGATACAGAAGCCGCTGCCCGATGCCCTCCGCAGCCTGATCCCTACCGCTGCCCAATGTGCCTGCCGCCTAGATGAGGTAAGTGCCCGTGGACCGGCAGACAGCAGGGGTGGGTTTGAGGTGCCGCATGGAGTTGTTTGCCGCCCCCCCAACAAAAAAACACCAGCCACCACTGGTTATAACCCTTGTCAGATTTTTTTTCGCCATCTGTGTCCCATTGCGGAGATTTCCCTTCACTTTCTGTCCCTTAGCCAAACAGGAAGTGAGAGGAAATCCCTGCAAATTAAGGGGGTTCCTTGGGGACCCCCATGTCACCAGAACTAGTATTCCCATTGGAAGATTTCCCCTCTATTACTTTTCTGAGGACAATCCAAAATTTGGGGATTTTCTTTTACTTTCACTCTCAATGCCAATGGTAAAAAGGACAAATAGAAAGAATGAATCTCCTTAACGGAGGCACAGACAGCAAAAAAAACTGACAAGGATTCTAATCCCTCTCCACACTGTCAAAAGTTTAAAAAAAAGTTTTGCTTTTAGTTATACCTTCTCCCCTATGCAGTATAGTTGGGGTGCTGAGCAGTGGCGGCTGGTGGTATGATTTTTTGGGGGGGGACGGCAAACAATCCACCCGCCGCCGCCCCCCCGGTTGGTCGGGTCACAGGCACCCCCACTGGTCGGTTGATCACCAGCCCCACACTTACCCCATCTAGGTTGCAGGCAGCACTTCCTCTGGGCATGCTTCACGGCGGCTTCCCCTGCGTCTCCTGCTTCCTCCTCCTCGGCAGCAAACAGGATCGCTTCTCCTTTCTGCCAATCTGGTGACGGGTCTCAGGACCCGCTTCCTAAATGGCCGGGAGGAGAAACAGGAAAAAAATAGCGATAATTAATTTGTTATTGTCACACAAGTGTTTGTGCTCGGGGTGCAGTGCTCTGCGCCCTGAGCCCACCCTTTTTTCAAGTCTATTAAAACCTCTGGCTCTAATCACATGCTTCTAAAAAAAAAAAAAAAAAATAGATAAAAAAAAAAAAGAACCCAATGGAATCAATGCATCTCGCGCCCCACATGTAGATTAGGGGGCCGAACGCATGGATTAGGGCGCGATGCCCCTACGCCCTGCATTACGGGCCGCCACTGATGCCATAGATCACCGATTTTGTTTCCTACACTATGGGGTTGGTTTACTAAAGGCAAATAGATTGTACACTCTGCAAGTGCAGTTGCTCCAGAGCTTAGTAAATGAGGTAAAGACTCCCTTTGCAAATAATACCCAATCACGTGCAAGTGAAATAAAAAAAAAAAAAACTGCGTTTTTGCTTGCACATGATTGGATGATGGCAGTAAGCAGAGCTTCTGCTCATCTACTAAGCTCTGGAGCAACTGCTTTTGCAGAGTGCAACTGCACTTTGCAAAGTGCACAGTCTATTTGCCTTTAGTAAATCAACCCCCTTAGGCTTTTATGGAGTTGAGTTTAGGAGCTTTGGCAAAAAAACGCCAATAACTCATAAACTCAAGAAATGTAAACCTGCCAGTGTAGGCTAGTGTACATGAAGCCTTAGTGGAATTTGTGATAAATCTCCCACATTCACTGTGAAAAAATGAACATTTTTAAACTTAAGTTATTTATGGCACATTATAACATCTTCTGTAACAATGGGATTTTCACATTTTTTAGTGATTCCCCTCTGCACGGTAAGTCCCCCACCCCATCACCGCCATTGACATAAAGTTTTGATCTTCGTGTAGCTGAACACGCTGCACAGATGTATGGCAGGAGGAATGATAAAACCTTCGATGTTGTCACTTTGTCACACTCAGCATCGCTGGTGAAATTTATTCAAAGGTCTTAAGATGCCTGAACCTGATGGATGGCCCTGAGAGAGGTATAAATATTTTTCAGCAGCATCTGAGCCTAAGCAGACGGAAAAGTGACTTAATTTCTCCATCCATTTGTTTGCGTGTTTGGTTCACAATAGCGTGTCATCCAAATATATCGGGGCCATTTTTGTGCTCCAGAAAAATGTAACCAGGGGCAATTCCGTCCAGAAAGTTTACTGTTTATGGACAAAATAAATGTAAAATATTTATAGATGTTTATACAGATACGAGGGTAGGAGTTTTGGAATTACTGAACATATTTTTCCTGGATAGGTATCAAATTAAAGTACATGAAAACACTAACTGAATTACATTTAGTTTGCTCTGAGCACTGCGCATCATACACAATTGTCTTTTTAAAAAAAATACATTTCTATTTTTTACTTGTTTTAATCCTTTGTTACAACTCTGTGCTACTGATCTCACAAAGCCTCTTTGTAAAGCTGCATGATTAATCGATAAAAAAATCACGATCTTGATTCAACCCCCCTCGCGATCCTAATCCAGCATTTCCCCATTCTATGGGGTTGATTTACTAAAGGCAAATCCACTTTGCACTACAAGTGCACTGCAAGTGCACTTGGAAGTGCAGTCGCTGTAGATCTGAGGGAGACATGCAAAGAAAATAAAAAACAGCATTTTTGCTTGTACATAATTGGGGGATAAAATCGGCAGAGCTTCCCCTCTCTTCAGAGCTTCCCCTCAGATCTACAGCGATCTAAAGCGACTGCACTTACAAGTGCACTTTCAAGTGCACTTCCAGTGCACTTGTAGTGCAAAGTGGATTTGCCTTTAGTAAATAAACCCCGTTGCATCATTTTGTTCTTTTAGAATCAAAGGGATGAACTTCAGTCTGTAAATGAGGTAAGTTTAACCAAGACTAAGCCTTTTTCTGACACTTGTTGCTTACAAGTTAAAAATCAATATTTTTTGCTAGAAAATGACTTACAACCTCCAAACATTGTATATATTTTTTTTAGCAGAGACCCTAGAGAATAAAATGGCGGTTGTTGCAATATTTTATGTCCACTGTATTTGCGCAGCAGTCTTTCAAATGCAATTCTTTGGTAAAAAGTACACTTCAATGAACTAAAAAAAACTAAACAGTAAAGTTAGCCCAATTATTTAGTATAATGTGAAAGTTGATGTTACGCCACGAGAATCGTGAGTGAATCGTGATCTTTATTCTAAACAAAAAAATTGCGATTCTCTTTTTAGCCAGAATTGTGCAGCTCTACCTCTTTGTAGCCACTTACTGTCTGCATGCACTCCGGCGATGGCCGCATGGTATATCTTAGGGTGGGTTACGTGGTGCAAAGCTCCCAAATGTCCCTGATTTTGAGGGACTGCCCCTAATTTGGAACAAAGTCCCTTTGTCCCTCTTTCCTTCTCATTTGTCCCTCATTTTAGTCTGATCTATATAGTAGTATGTAAAATTCACTATTTATCTTTCAAATAGTGTTTCTCAGAGAAAGAACTTTCATCCAATTTCTAAACGGCTGCATTTGTAAATTTCAAAAGCCAGTATAAAGGAAGAGTAATGGTAAAAAAAATCTTTTTGTATAATTCTCCTTTAAGTGGGCGTGGCAGGGGTGTGTGTCCTATGTCTACATACTTTTGCTAATGGGTGTCCCTTGTTCCCATCTCAAAAAGTTGGGAGGAGGTATGCCTGGTGGTGACAACAGTGGACCATGCCAGAGTAATGTGCTTTGAAATGGACACTTGTAGTCCTACTAAGAAGCCCCTTGGTAATAGGAAGAAACACAGGTCTACAATTGGCAGAAAAGGACAGAGCGTTGTCACCCTAAAACAGGAAGTGCCGGACAAAGGACCTGCATGGCAGGATCACCAGGGATTATTTTGAAAGCTGAAGATTTAACTATTTGAGTCCCAGGCAATGCCTCAGTTTAACACATTATACCTTTAGTGATTGTAGTCTACCCTAACATATTATACACTTTTTTCTCAAGACAGATAGGACTTTAATTTAGCAAATTTGGATACATATACTTTTATTGCGAATAAATAGTAAAAAAAAAAAAAAAAATCGAAAAAAAAGTATTTTTCTGTAATATTTTTAAAATGCAATGTTTACATAATTTGCCACAAAGTATAATCATCAAAGTCTGATGATGTAAATATCACATAGTGTGACTTTGATGTAATGTTGCGGAATAGTAAAGCTCAAAGTGAAGGTAAGGATTTTATTTTAGAAGATCTTTATTCCACTTTCAATGCCAAACATTGTGACACATGCAAAAAAAAAAAGTTTTGCGTAAATTGTTTGCATAACATTATGATAAGATTCAATAGTGAATAATAGTGAAACATTCTACTAACTGGTAACAAATGCACAAATTACTTAAAGTAGAAGTAAACTCTCCAGTCGTTTTCAATCAAGGAAGCTGCCATCTTGGCCTCTGTTTAATCTTCAACGTCATGATCAGTTATGACACCAGCCTTTGAATGGTTTGACAGTTTGGTTGAGAGCACAACCAATGGGACAGTTAGCATTTCCAGCATGCTGGGAATGTGACTGTTTTATGAAAATACTACTATGGCTTCACTTCCACTTTAATAGCAAAAAAAAAAAAAATCTAAAAATAAATATGTGTAAAATAATCCAGTGAAAAGTCCTAAAAAATGACATGTGAGTCACACCAAATTCTGTGCATAAATAGCCACCATGAAAATAGTCAATCAACACTTGTGAGGATTTCCATACATGCCACTTAGGTGCACTTATAGCTGTGCCCTCACCTCCTGCAATTAACCTCCCAACTATGTAAGAGGTCTACTATCGCTTTAAGTTCTTTATTAATACCTTTACCTTGGTTATTAAACATTTTAGTACAAGATCCACTCACATTTAGAACGAAGATGCAAGCACATGTATAAACAAGTCACAGTCCACAATGGATACTGGCTGGAAAGAATCCACAGGCCCGCCAAGCATGATGACGTCAGTGCAACCACACCCATCTGACGTGTTCAATCACGACCCCAGTGTCAGATTGTGTGTAACTTACCTACTTTAGCTATAAAAAGCAGGTTTCTGTGGCTTGGTGGGCACTTCCACCTGCCAGACACAACCAATTCTAGTGAATGAAGCCACACTGCAATTGCACACAATGTGCATGTTTGCAGTGCAATACTGCAGCATTTAGGGGGGTTAAAATAGGTTACATAGTTACATAGTAGGTAAGGTTGAATAAAGACAATAGTCTATTCAGTTCAACCTGTGTAGGTGTATGTGTGTCAGTGTCTATGATTATTTCCCATGAAAATAGTGAATTGTGGGGTTTTCATACACATCACCCAGATGCACCAATACCTGTGTACCATGTTGTTCTGTTGTCTGCAGATCCTCTGATATTCTGGGTTTAGTTGTGGCTTTTTTACCATGTGACAGTCTGTATAGTCTGATGTAGACTGAGTCTCTTCCATAGCCACTTCCTGCTGCATCTCTAGTCTAAAACACACACTATCATGGAACAAGAGTCCCTAGTTTGTTTGCCCTGTCTCTCTTTTTGAAGTGTTTACTTTTCTGATCTACTACTGTCTGGTTGCCATAGTAACCTTTCAATTCTCTGGTAGAGATTATGGATTAGCCCACTCTCCCTGTCTAAATTCATTAGTTGGGTTTACTTCCTCTTTGTTTCCCTGCAAAGGTAAACAGCCCATTATGTGTCACCTGACACAGGAGCCTGCAATGTCACCGCTGTCCCCTCTGCTATGGAGCGTCCATCTTCTTTCCGGGTATCATGATTGGCCAGAGCCGCGATGACGTCACTTCCGCGCTTGCACAAGGGTGCCGCCACTAACAGCATATCGCTGTTAGTAGCGGCATGCTCAGTGCGCCTGCGCGCCGCTGTCTACGGCACATGCGCCGTAGACAGCGGGGCCTGTCTTTTTGCAAATATCTCCTAAAACGTGTAGGTTTAGGAGATATTTCTTGGACCTACAGGTAAGCCTTAATCTAGGCTTACCTGTAGGTCAAAGTGGTCTGTAAGGGTTTACAACCACTTTAACACCCTGCAACATCTACAAACTCATCTACAAACTCTCTGCTGTTATTTCACAAATAAAGTTAAGAAAGTTAAAAGACTTTGTTGTGCTTTGATAGGAAGGCGAGTTAAGCTATCTGGCCTTATTCATATCCTCGCATATGACCAGGGCCGATCCTGGGCGGGTGCACGGGGTGGACTGCACCCCGGCGCCGCAGAGCGGGGGGCACCAAAGTGCCAGGGTATCGTCAGTCCCGAGTGTGCTGTCTCGCGCCTGCGGCAGTGTGCATATTCCCTGCCCCCCGGCGTGCCCACGGCACTGTGTATAAATCAGCATATTCCCCACCCCACGGCAATGTGCATATCGCCCTCCCCCCCCCGGCGCGCCCACGGGCAGTGTTCAAATAGCATATTCCCTGTCCCACGGCAATGTGCATATTGCCCGCCCCCGGCGCGCCCACGGCAGTGTGCATATAGCATATTCCCACCCGCGCTCCCCGCCCGCTGCACATCCCTCGCCCGGCGAGGTAGGCTAGGTCTGCCCCACCTCCTCCCCATGTCCCCCCTGTGCCCACCCACAACCTCTTCATGCAGCCAATCTATGCCTGGGAAGGGAGTGTGGGCGGGAGATTTCAAATCAGCCAGTGAGCCAGCGATCCTGCCTGATGTCGCTGCCTGAGTGCCTGTGCCTCTGAAGACAATGCAGCCTGGGTGAGTGATCTCTCCCCTCTCTCTTTTATCTAAATGTGCCATAGTGTTCCAAGCTTCCATGTATAGTCTTCCATGTGCCATAGCCTTCCATGTTCCATAGCCTTCCAGTCTATCATGTGCTATAGCCTTCCATGTTCCATAGCCTTCCAGTCTATCATGTGCCATAGCCTTCCATGTTCCACAGCCTTCCAGCCTTTCATGTGCCATAGCCTTCCATGTTCCATAGCCTTCCAGCCTTTCATGTTCCATAGTCTTCCAGCCTTCCATGTGCCATAGCCTTCCATGTCCCATAGTCTTCCAGCCTTCCATGTCCCATAGCCTTCCATGTGTCAGTCTTCCAGCCTTCCATGTGCCATAGTCTTTCTGCCTTCCATGTACCACAGTGATCCTTCCTGCCTTCCACATGCCATAGTGGTCCTTCCTTCCTGCCTTCCATGTGCCATAGTGATCCCTCTTTCCTGCCTTCCATGTACCATAGTAATCCTTCCTGCCTTCCAGGTGTCACAGTGATCCTTCCTGCCTTCTGTGTGCCATAGTGGTCCTTCCTTCCTGCCTTCCATGTGCCATAGTGATCCCTCTTTCCTGCCTTCCATGTATCATAGTAATCCTTCCTGCCTTCCAGGTGTCATAGTGATCCTTCCTGCCTTCTGTGTGCCATAGTGGTCCTTCCTTCCCGCCTTCCATGTGCCATAGTGATCCCTCTTTCCTGCCTTCCATGTACCATAGTAATCCTTCCTGCCTTCCAGGTATCATAGTGATCCTTCCTGCCTTCTGTGTGCCATAGTGGTCCTTCCTTCCTGCCTTCCATGTGCCATAGTGATCCCTCTTTCCTGCCTTCCATGCACCATAGTAATCCTTCCTGCCTTCTGTGTGCCATAGTGATCCTTCCATGTACCATCGTGATTCTTCCTGTCTTCTATGTACCATAGTGATCCCTCCTTCCTTTCTTCCATGTACCATAGTGATCCTTCCTGCCTTTCATGTACCATAGTGAGCCCTCCTTCCTTTCTTCCATGTACCATTGTGAGCCCTTCTTCCTTTCTTCCGTGTACCATAGTGAGCCCTCTTTCCTTTCGTACCATAGTGAGCCCTCTTTCCTTTCTTCCATGTACCATAGTGATCCTTCCTTCCTGCCTTCCATATACCATAGTGTTCCCCCATTGCTTTCTTCCATGTACCATAGTGATCCCTCCTTCCTTTCTTCCATGTACCATAGTGATCCATTCTACCTTCCATGTACCATAGTGATCCCTCCTTCCTTTCTTCCATGTACCATAGTGATCCCTCCTTTTCTTCCATGTACCATAGTGATTCTTCCTTCCTGCCTTCCTTCCATATAGCATAGTGTTCCCCCCTTCCTTTCTTCCATATACCATAGTGATCCTTCCTTCCATGTACCATAGTGACCCCTCCTTCCATGTTCCATAGTGATCCTTCCTTCCATGTATAATCGTGATCCCTCCTTCCTTCCATGTACCATAGTGTTTCTTCCTTCCTGCCTTCCTTCCATATAGCATAGTGTTCCCCCTTCCTTTCTTCCATATACCATAGTGATCCCTCCTTTCTTCCATGTACCAATGTGATCCTTCCTTCCTTCCATGTACCATAGTGAACCCTCCTTCCTTTCTTCCATGTACCATAGTGACCCTTCCTTCCTGCCTTCCATGTACCATAGTGATCCCTCCTTCCTTTCTTCCATGTACCATAGTGACCTCCTCTTTCTTTCTTCCATGTACCATAGTTATCCCTCCTTCCTGCCTTCCATGTACCATAGTGATCCCTCCTTCCTTTCTTCCATGTGCCATAGTGATCCCTCCTTCCTGCCTTCCATGTACCATAGTGATTCCTCCTTCCTTTCTTCCATAGTGATCCTTCCTTCCTGCCTTCTATGTACCATAGTGTCCCCTCTTCCTTTCTTCCATATATCATAGTGATTCTTCCCTCTCTCTCTCTCTCCCTGAGGGTTCATACTGCAGTACTGATTCCATGGCTCCAGCCCGGGTTCCTTGAGATCCTTTATAATCCTCTATTTTAAGCTCTTTGTCTATTTTCAGTGTATACAAAACCAGATGTATTGTAAGTAATTTTCTAAATGATTGTGTTGTGGTTTATATGTACCCCTGAGACTCCAGCTTGTGGCACAGCAATCAAAGCATATTTATATGTACAAGGAAGCCCAGTTTTTTTAACCATGTCGTGGCCCTTAAGCCCCTCCCACAATCATGTTTGGTGACACCCACTTTTTGCTGTGGCGCACATCTCCCTGAAATGCCCATTATTCTCAAGTTCAAAAGTTGGGAGGTATGCGTAATACATGAGCAGGGCAAAGGGGGTGGAGTCAGTGGGGGAGCCAGGGGGAGGGGTGTTGGGTAAAATGAGGTTTCACCTAGAGTGTCAAAAATCCTTGCACCAACCCTGTTTGGTCAGCACTGTTAGGCTGCAATTGGTGGGTACTAGTAGGCTGCAATTGGTGGGCACTGGTAGGCTGCATTTGGTGGGCACTGATAAGGCTGCATTTGGGGGGCACTAATAAGCTGCATTTGGTGGGCACTGATAAGGCTGCATTTGGTGGGCACAGGTAGGCTACAAATGGTGGGCACTGGTAGGCTGCAATTGATGGGCACTGGTGAGGCTACATTTGATGGGCACTGGTAGGCTGCAATTTGTGGGCACTGATAAGGCTGCAGTTGGTGGGCACTGGTAGGCTCCATTTGATGGGCACTAATGAGGCTACATTGATCTCTTGGATCATATCTGCAATCTTTGACCATCTCCTGTATCATGTCTGCAGTCTCTGGCCATCTATTGTATCATGTCTGCAGTCTCTGACCATCTCCTGTATCATGTCTGCAGTCTCTGGCCATTTATTGTATCATGTCTGCAATCTTTGACCATCTCCTGTATCATGTCTGCAGTCTCTGACCATCCATTGTATCATGTCTGCAGTCTCTGACCATCCATTTTATCATGTCTGCAGTCTCTGGCCATCTATTGTATCATGTCTGCAGTCTCTGACCATCTATTGTATCCTGTCTGCAGTCTCTGGCCATCTATTGTATCCTGTCTGCAGTCTCCGGCCATCTATTGTATCATGTCTGCAGTCTCTGACCATCTATTGTATCATGTCTGCAGTCTCTGATCATCTATTGTATCATGTCTGCAGTCTCTGACCATCTATTGTATCATGTCTGCAGTCTCTGACCATCCATAGTATCATGTCTGCAGTCTCTGGCCATCTATTGTATCATGTCTGAAGTCTCTGACCATCCATTGTATCATGTCTGCAGTCTCTGACCATCTATTGTATCATGTCTGCAGTCTATGACCATCTATTGTATCCTGTCTGCAGTCTCTGGCCATCTATTGTATCATGTCTGAAGTCTCTGATGATCTATTGTGTCATGTCTGCAGTCTCTGGCCATCTATTGTATCGTGTCTGCAATCTTTGACCATCTCCTGTATCATGTCTGCAGTCTCTGACCATCTCCTGTATCATGTCTGCAGTCTTTGACCATCCATTGTATCATGTCTGCAGTCTCTGACCATCCATTGTATCATGTCTTCAGTCTCTGACCATCCATTGTATCATGTCTGCAGTCTCTGACCATCCACTGTATCATGTCTGCAGTCTCTGACCATCTATTGTATCATGTCTGCAGTCTCTGGCCATCTATTGTATCATGTCTGCAGTCTCTGACAATCTATTGTAGTATGTCTGGTGGCTCCGTGTACATTAGAGAGACCCCTCCTCCAGGTCCCATTCGAGTACTCTACTTCTCTTTCTGTATTGTGTTTATTGTTAAGAGATCATGGGAGGATCCCAGGGTAGCGAAGACTCCTTAGGGGAGCATCTCTGTGTTTGAGTCGTTGCCATAGAAACATTTGTAAAGGGGAGGAGTTAGTAAGATAAATATTTCTGCACCCAGGCATCTGTGACCCTAGGATCGGCCCTGCATATGACACTGGGGTTGCAGAATAGTAAAAAACATTGCTGTGCTTTGAAAAACAGCAAAGAAAGCTCCAGTTTCACACAGTCCTTATGCTATGAACAAGCAACAGTGACAGAGCTCTCTGACAAAGAGACTGCATGCAACCTTACAACAATTCTGTCTTTCCGGAATCCTCTCTCTGCATAGTGTTACAGTGAGGAGCAGCCATCTTACCTACCCCTGCGCACACCACCATTCAGCTGCCAGGAAAGAGGTCAAGCACCAGGATACTTGAGAGTTCAGCTACCTCTACGCTGACCATTGCAGGACACTGAACAGCAACATCTGAGACTGTCATCCATCGCTGACTAGGTAACAGACCGCACGCCACACACGTTGGCTAAAGGCCTACACACACCAGCAGCATAGCAGAACGCAGGCCCTCATTAGTGTATAGGGAAATTTATGATCACTGCTGTATCACTGACATATTTATGTTTGATGTGTTAATAAATTAAGTCTGTCCTGTATTCCTCTGTCTGCACTTCAGAAAAAGTGAAAAACATGTTATTTGACTTTAGAATGTAGAGTAAGCTGTTGTAGATGGTAATCACGCAGTAATGCCCCGTACACACGGTCGGACTTTGTTCGGACATTCCGACAACGAAATCCTAGGATTTTTTCCGACGGATGTTGGCTCAAACTTGTCTTGCATACACACGGTCACACAAAGTTGTTGGAAAATCCGATCGTTCTGAACGCGGTGACGTAAAACACGTACGTCGGGACTATAAACGGGGCAGTGGCCAATAGCTTTCATCTCTTTATTTATTCTGAGCATGCGTGGCACTTTGTCCGTCGGATTTGTGTACACACGATCGGAATTTCCGACAACGGATTTTGTTGTCGGAAAATTTTAGGTGTGTCTGCTATAGGATGTGTATAAAACAAGAGATGTTTGTATTGCCAATTTGGAGCACTGCTGAGTCACACACGTTTTGTGTAGAGCTCTGTTCCCCATATATATATATATATATGCTAATAAACATTTTTTTTTAATTTGGAGCCAACCTTGTTTTCAGGTAAAAGGCCATAAACATAAATGGTGCCGTAGAAGACTCGGATTGCCAAACTGAATACAGGATCTGTGGTCTATGTGACATACAACTGCAATAAGACAAGGGCCTAAGGGTGAGTAAAAATTGTCTCCCTGATTGTCTGATTGATCTTGTACGGTGGGGGGAACACAGATCATGTGTCAAAACGCAACCAAAGAACCTGGGCAAGATGGGTGATATTTTATGTCCAGTTTGTTTACTAACTTGAATGAATGGGTTCCTGAGCTGTAGCCATTAAGGCTGCTGGCTGTAAGTCCTTCAGGGCTCAAGAAGAATTAAGGCTGCGCTGGCTTCTTGCCTGGCCAATCCAACGAGGTCTGTGAAAGTGTGAGTGTGTGGGGAAAGTTGGGGTCTCAAGGAGAGGAGAGCCCCTTTCCGAGCAAGTACGAAGAGTGAACATTATTGTTTGTTATACGAAACTGTTGTCCTTTAAACTAATGCAGTGTACCAAATTGTTTTGGAGTATGAATGAAAGGGTTGCCTAGACGTCAAAAGCTGGAAGGCCTGGTTTCATAGCCTAAAGTGAGGCCATACATATATGCGCTGCTTTGATGCCTATGGCATCACAGGTGCCTTCTGAGTTAAAGTGTAGTGTCTATATGTCACAGAACTATACTAATTGTTATTCATGCATACTAATTGAAAGATATTAACAGCTACCCTGTATAAGTGGGGTTTACTAACAGGGTTCATAGAGTAAAGTAAGATTTTGCCTAAATGAATAGTACTGGTAGTCTTTCTGCAAATTCTCTGTTTGTATTTGAAATATTGACGGTGGTATTGGGGGCAATTGCTTGGGTGCTATTAGCAATAATTGTGCTTAGACCAAGAGAGAGAACTGTACCCCCAGAGCAAAAAATGCTAGAAGGGGGAGAATACATAAAATTGCATAACCTTGCTGATGTGTCCAAGCAATGAATGTGGGCAACTTGGGGTGTTAGTAGATACCTTGTTCATCTGTTATATCATATTGTTTGATGTGTGTATGCTGCTAAAGATCTGATGAGATAGACAACATTGTTTACCTGTGTGTGTTCTCCAATTCGTGCTGTAACAAACTGTGCCATAAAAGTCTAGTATATAGCCTCATCCAAGTAGGGGGTGAGGGCGTGCTTTCAGTGGAGGAGAGCACAAGGGGAGTATTGGCCAGCTCCCATAGGAAAGGAAAAGTAACTGGAACCTCACTGACGATCCAGTAATGGGGAATCAGGTGGGAGGAGGTGCTAAAGTTTACGGGGCGCCATTGACACCCCGGGGGGAAGTCAAGGCCCGCTATGGGAAGTGGGTAGAGAAGTACCTAAAGAAATGGCAAAGGCAGCAGATTGGCCGGTACCCATACAGGGAACATATGATGTCAGGGTTTGGACAGCATTACACCATAACTTTAAGAGTAGGATGACTGAACCTAATGAAGTTGCAGCATGAGCTAGATGGGAAGCAGAAGCATATGGTAAAACAGCTAGGGTCCTAGTTGCAACACTGCCTAAGGTATCGGAGGAAGAAGGTGAGTTATCAGAGGAAATGATTGCTAGCACACATATGTTAGCAAAAACACTCATCAGAAACCCAAGTAGAGCTGTCTCTGACCAACTAATATCTAGCAGTGGGTCCCCACCACCATATGTCACATCATCTACCCCTCTTGGAGCAGGTGCTATAGAAGCATCTGCGCTAATGAGAGAGGAGGTGATGCAAGGATATGTAACAGATACACCTAAGGGTAAACATTGGTATCAGTCACCGGAATGGAGTAGCATGCCTCCGTCCAGGTTGCTGAGTACAGAAGATTCGGCAGAGGTAAGCTGGCAGGATAAATGTTACCTAAGAACACCTGTCGGCATGACACCAATACAAGGGGTGAGTATGCAACAAGAAAGAATTTATCCACCTCTTCCCCCTGACTCAGATGACGAAGAGGTAATAACTTCTAAACAAAGGGGGACAGGAAGAGTATTACCAGTAAGAGAGCAGAGAGCTTATAATAAAAAAAGTGAATTAACAGGGACTATAGTTCATCATGTGCCTTGGACTCCTGGGGAGTATCTCCTGGGGAGATACTTTCCTGAATTCAATCCCCAATCTCAGGCATAGTCCTCATCTGTTTGCTAAGCAGCTATGCAACATAGCTGCAAACTACAAAGCAAATTGGGAGGACATATTAAGAATCATAAAGGGGGTGTCAGTAATAAGTGATGCTGATCTTTTATGATACGGGAGGCAGGGTTAGTTAAATCTCCAAACAGGACACACCAGATTTGGCATTAGAAGTGTGTGAAAAATTGAAGGAGAGGATAGGGAAGTTTTTTCCAGCAGCTTTCTGGAATAAGGTGAGTTCAATGACACAGGAAAGTAAAGAGGAAGTGCACCAATACACTGATCGGTTTAGGAATGCAGTCCTTGAGACTGGGCAGGACCCAGATAGTCCAGCCCTGGCCTCAATTATTGTCACCATGTGGGGTACAGGTTTGAAAAAATCTGTTCAGAAAAAGTTAACCACCCGTTATCCTGAGTGGAAGACCATGAGCCTACAAGCTCTGACCTCAGTGGCATCCCATATCCAAAAGAATATGGATGACATGGAGGCAAGAAAGCCACAAAAGGTGTTGCTCTCCTACCTCCCACCAAAAGAAGCCCCACAGGAAGGGAAGGTGGAAGACCAAGAGCTATGGGTGTGTGTTTTAACTGCCAAAAACCTGGCCACGTTGCTAAATTTTGCCGTGCACCCAGGAGAGGTGGCAAGGATGCATGGGGAAAGAGGGATTGACAGGCAGAGGCCCCAGTATGGTCAGTAATATCTGAAATTGATGGTAATGATGCTTTTGTAAAAATGACTTTGGCAGAAATGCCCTATTACAATGAACTCACTTTTCTAACAGATACTGGGGCATCAAAATCAATCCCCTCTTCCCATTGTACACCATCTCTCCCCCACTCAAATGAAAGGACAGTGATTGGTTTGGATGGTTCTGTAACAACTCTAAAAGAAACCACCCCTCTGTCTGTGAAGATCGGAGATGTTACGGTACAATCTACCTTTTTGTTGTCTGATACCGTGCCTTGTAACTTGCTGGGAAAAGATATCTTATCAAAATTACAGAGTACCATAAGCTACACTCCTGAGGGGGTCTTTGTTACCTCTCCGCTGACTGAAATACTGAAATAGAGCAAAGATGTGTGTGACAGTCTCCATGTTTTGGTGTCTGCCCCGCAAAACCCAAAATTACCACCAGCCTTGCTGGAAGTACCTGAGTCACTCTGGGCAGAGTCCAAGGAAGACATAGGTCTCCTAAATGTGACTCCAGTCTGCGTTAAGGTAAAACCAGAATCCACCTTGCCTAAACTACCTCGTTATCCTCTCACCTATCAGCAACGGGAAGGTATCAGGGATCAAATAAGGATTTTCTTGGATAAGGGGGTGTTGCGGGAAGAAAGCTCCCCTTGCAACACTCCTCTATATCCAGTGAAAAAGAAACCTACAGATAACAAAGCTCCAGTTAAGTACCGTATGGTACATGATTTGAGAGCTATAAACAAAATAATCTAAGCTGATGTACCGATCGTGCCAAATCCCTACACTCTCCTTTCAGGTATTCCCAGTGACGCCAGCTGGTTCACTGTGATTGACCTAGCAAACGCTTATTTTAGCGTAAAGCTGGACAAATCATGTGCCTACCTCTTTAGTTTCACCTTCGCTGAAAAAAAATACACCTACCTCAAAGCCTGTCTGTCTCTCCAAGCTGTTTTAATCAAGCATTAAAACAAGTGTTGGACCAATGGCAGGCGCTGCCAGGTGTCACACTTCTCCAGTATGTAGATGACTTGTGCTTGGCGCAGTGACCAAGGAAGTGTGTGAAAAGGCTTCTTTGAACTTGCTAAAATTTTTGGCAGAACAAAATTGTAAGGTAGCTAAAGATAAGCTACAGTGGTGCCAGGAAAAAGTTGTTTTCCTGGGGCACTGTATCTTTAAAGGGGGTAAACACCTAACCTCAGAAAGGAAAGAGGTGATACGCTCATACCCCCTTCCAAAGAATCAAAGGTCTCTAAGAGCATTTTTGGGTTTGGTTGGTTATTGCAGACAATGGATCCCAAATACGTCCCAAATAGCTAAACCATTGTATGTTTTAACCTCAGGTAAGGCTGTGCATTTTGAATTGTCTGCTGATGAGATACAGGCTGTAGAGACATTAAAGGAGGCTATAATGGCATCTCCAGCATTGGCACTACCTGACTATAAAAAGGACTTTTACCTGTTCTGTCATGAATCAGGTAATCAGGCATCTGGAGCGTTAACACAAAAATCTGCTGATAAGCATAAACCTGTGGGATATTATTCCCAGCCTCTTGATCCTGTAATCTCAACAGCAGCACCTTGTGTGAAAGCCACGGCAGCAGCAGCCTTGTTAGTGGAGAAAACTGATGAAATTGTGTTGGGGTACACCCTGATTCTCATGGGCCCCCAATGCAGTGGAGCAGGTGCTGGGACATTTTAACACAAGACACTTATCTGCTGCTAGGTTAACTAAATATGAGCTGGCTTTGCTTACACCAAGTAATATTGTCATTAAGAGGTGTGATGTTTTAAATCCGGCCACTTTGTTACCCGTTCGGCCTACTCCAGTGGAGTGGGTACATGACTGTTATCACACAACTGAGGCCTACTATGAGCTCCCAGTAACAGTACAGGATTTTGCCCTGGAGAACCCAGAGCTGGAACTGTGGGTAGATGGTTCCAGGTATTACACTGAGAAAGGTTCTCCCGTCACTGGTTTGGCTGTGGTAAGTCAGGAGAAAGTAATTTTCCAGAGGGCTCTACCAAATCATTTTTCTGCCCAACTGGCGAAGTTGGAGGCCTTGATAAAAGCGTGTGAATTGGCAAAGGGGAAATCAGTGTATATATACACTGATTCTCGTTATGCCCATGGTGCCGTTCATGATTTCACTATTATCTGGAAAAGCCATCATTTTTTGACATCTCAGGGCAAGCCTTTTAAAAACTCTGCTCTGGTGAAAGCCCTACTTGAAGCTATCACTTTGCCCGCTGCAGTTGCAGTGGTCAAGGTGAAGGCTCACACAAAAGCGTTTGATGCTGTTGCAATGGGTAACCAAAGGGCAGACGAGGCAGCTAAAGCAGCTGCCTTGCTTCCCCTGGTGATGGGTGATGATGAAAGAGTGTATTTCTTGAAAGAGGATATAGACACTCAAACCCTACAACAATTGCAAAGCACAGCATCTCAAGAGGTAATCAATAAGTGGAAAAAAAACAATTGTCATTACAATGAGGATACAGGTGTTTGGCTTCATGAGGATGGGAGGCCGTGTGCCCCTCCTTCGATGTACCCTTCTCTTTGTTCTATGGCATGTCTCCCTTCTCATGTAGCCAAAGGGGGGATGGTTGATCTAATATGGAAAGTGTGGTATGCACCAGGCATTAAAGAAGTAGCTAAGCAGTATTGTCAGGGTTGCTTAATTTGTGCACAATATAATCCAGAAAAGCGGTTGAGAACTCCTCAGGGTCACATTCCAAGGGCTCTATATCCCTTCCAGAGATTACAAATAGACTACATACAGTTGCCTAAGGTAGGTTTATATGAGTATGTGCTCACATGTGTGGACTGCTTCTCAAGCTGGTTGGAGGCGTGGCCTATACAGAAGGCTACAGCAACAGCAAAGAAGCTGATACAGGAAGTGGTGTGTAGATATGGGGTTTTTGAAACCTTAGAGTCAGATGTAGGAAGTCACTTTACTGGGCAGGTAATGAAATAGGTACTTGCAGCCTTTAACATTGAGCAACGTTTACACACTACATACGACCCCACAGCTAGTGGTAAGGTAGAAAAATACAATGGGCTACTAAAAGCCAAGTTGAGTAAAATTACAGCTGAGATAGGGCTAAATTGGCTTCAAGGGTTGCCTATAGCTCTGTTTGCATTGAGAACTACACCAAAACAAAAAGGGAAACTCTCTCCCTATGAACTATTATTTGGATCAGTACCAAAGACAGGTTTGTACTATCCACTGGCTTTAGCAAGATCATACGAGTCACTCAATGAATATGTCATCGGGTTACACAGGCATTTAAATCAATTGCACAAGAAAATATATTAATCTCTTCCAGACCCAGATGCCCTTGAAGGGACTCATGACCTGCAGCCAGGTGACTGGGTAATGGTGAAAAAACATCAGCGGAGGGGTCTGGATCCCAGGTGGACAGGATCCTACCAGGGATGGAAAACAGGGATGCTTGGATACATGCTTCACATTGTAAACGTGTATATACTGCAATTGTATCTGAGCAGTAGGACCAGTTCTCCTGCCTAAGGATTCTGTGTCCTCAGCAAGACACTGCTCAGAATGTGATCATATCTCTCTAGTCATTACAGGAACATCTAACAAGGAGTTGAAGGATCATAAGTGCCTGGAAAAGCTTGCTGCTGTTGCGTGTCACGTGGTGTGGGCTTGTAGATGGTCAAATCTATCTGAATAGGATGATCCAATTACATGAGGTGATCAGTACTCAATTCAATCTCTCTAATGCCCCGTACACATGATCGGACATTGATCAGACATTCCGACAACAAAATCCATGGATTTTTTCCGACGGATGTTGGCTCAAACTTGTTTTGCGTACACACAAAGTTGTCGGAATTTCCGATCGCCAAGAACGCGGTGACGTACACCACGTACGACGAGACTAGAAAAGGCCAGTTCAGAACCAAGTGTGGCACCCTTTGGGCTCCTTTTGCTAATCTCGTGTTAGTAAAAGTTTGGTGAGAGACGATTCGCGCTTTTTCAGACTCGTGGTTTTCAGATCGTTTTCTGCTGTTCAGTTTGTGCTTGTGGGTTTGTATCCGGTCTTCAGTGCGTGCAGCGAGTAACATTGACTTGTCATTGTGTTCTTGTTTGTTCGTTACTGTTTTTCAGGTCGCTCTTCACAGGCCTTGCTGTTCTTCAGTGCGTTCTGTTACTTCGTTCTGAGCAGCCGACCGTTTTCTAGCCATGTTGCGTATACGTACTCCTCGTAAAGTTCGTGCTGTGTGGGGGCTTGGTGTTGGGATCCTGACCTTGACACAAGCCCAGTCCATGAACAGGGTGGGGAGGAGTTCATGGACCAAGAATTGGTTGCTTCAGCGTGACCAGTTCTGTCATATGCCTTTGCTCCGTGAGATCCGTGAGAATAATCCTGATGATTTCAGGAACTTTCTCAGGATGACGGACCCTGTATTTCACCGTTTGTTGGCTTTGCTGACTCCCTATATTAGCAGTCAGGATACCTGCATGAGGCAAGCCAGCACTCCGGAGCAGAGGCTCGTCGCCACCCTGCGGTACTTGGCGACGGGGAGAAGCCTGCAGGACTTGAAGTTCTCGACAGGCATCTCCCCCCAGGCTCTGGGAATCATTATCCCAGAGACCTGTACTGCCATCATACAGGTCCTGCAGAAGGAGTATATTAAGGTAAGATTTTTATCCTTTAATATCACATTTTATTGTATTTAATGTTTGATAATATATTGTATTTCTTTCCTCATTCCCTAATTACCATGATTGGAATATGCTGTGAATGTCCCCTTTGTCTTCATGCATGCTTGATATTTTTGTAATTATTTTTGTTGTCCTTCATACATATTTGCCTTCACTTACCTCCCCAGCATGCTCTCCTGACCCTATATTCACCTCATGTAGTCACTTAACAATGTATTTTATCAGCTCCATAGTAGTGCTTTACCCCAAACACCCCCTAAAATGTTTTGAAATGTGATTTGTGCTTTAAATTCAGGCAGAGTGCCAGAGGCTTTTTTTGAGGGGTCCCCAAATCATTTGGAACCCTCCCTTACCCCAACTGCTAAGTCAGCTGATACCAATTCTCTATCTATCCTCAATCATCTATCTGCTGACTTTGCCAAACCCATACACCCTATACCCATCTCTTTTGTGGTCAGATGTATGGATGAATTCCCCAAAGCATGTAGTACAAGGGCCTGCCTGTATACTTTCAAACGGTAATGATTAAAGTTTTTGTATCCTATTATTATCTTGATAGGTAATAGCAGAATGTCCAAATGTGCTCAAATGTGTACAGTGTGTATTTATATCTTTGTATTATGACACTTCTTACCTGTCCAGTGGGCTGCCAATAGTGTAACTAAGGAGGGGCTGTTCAAAGTAATACCTATTATT
This sequence comes from Aquarana catesbeiana, assembly GCF_042186555.1. Classification (NCBI taxonomy): domain Eukaryota; kingdom Metazoa; phylum Chordata; class Amphibia; order Anura; family Ranidae; genus Aquarana; species Aquarana catesbeiana. The sequence continues at coordinate 553,653,820 of NC_133326.1, forward strand.
TAGGCATTCATCTCTCAATGAAGTGGAGAGGGTTACCTGTCCAAGAGTTCCCCCCCCTATAATGTTAGAAATGGCCCATGGGGGGGGGGGGGGGGGGAGTGGGAATATGATCGGTGTACCTTATACTTTGGTCTTTAAAAATCCCCATAAATAAATGTTATCTTGATGTTGGTCAAGAATGTTTGTGTCTAATCTGCTTTCCATGTTTATGTGCAAAAACACAAATTTTTTTTTGTTTTACTCCACAGTTTCCTTCCACGCCACAGGAATGGCAGACTGTGGCCTCCCACTTTGCCCAGCGGTGGGACTTTCCTAACTGCGGAGGGGCAATTGATGGGAAACACGTCCACATCGTCCCACCACCCAACTCGGGGTCGTACTATTATAATTATAAGGGGTTCAATAGTATTGTGATGTTGGCGGTGGTGGCGGCTACTTATGAATTTCTGTATGTGGACGTGGGGAAGAATGTCCGGATGTCCGATGGTGGAGTCATCGCCCAGACGGAGTTCTACAGGCGTCTCCAGAATGGCAGCTTGGACTTGCCACCTCCAGAAGACAATGTGGAAGGACTCCCATTCGTCTTCATTGCGGATTAAACCTTTGCGCTGGGGGACCATCTTATGCGGCCATTCCCGATGAGGACCCTCACCCCGGACCAGAGGGTTTTTAATTACCGGCTGGCCAGAGCCAGAAGAGTGGTGGAGAACACATTTGGAATCATGGCCAGCCGGTTCCGCCTATTTCTTACACCCATACATATGGCGGAGTATAAACTGAATCACATAATCCTGGCGTGCTGTGTTCTACACAACTTTTTACGGAAACATTCTGCCAACTATGCTAGCTCAGTTGGGCCTGAGGCCGGAATTCAAAATGAACCAACCTTGAAAGTGGCCGTCCTGGCTTGCCCTCCCTGAGTGCCCGTGATGTCTGGCTAAGATACCTTGAATTCTTTGCGGGTAGGGGGGCTATCAATATGCCAGACAATGTGTGAAACCTTTTTCAAATTAAAAAAAAAAAAATTAAGCAAATCTTTGGTGACATTTACTGCTTGTGTTTGTTTTAGCTGACCCTGACAGAAATGTGGTGAGTCCTGAAAATGGCGTGATTGTGTAACCTTACAAAGCACTGTTGGGTGTTATTTACTAAAGGCAAAGACACTTTGTACTACAAGTGCACTTGACACTGCACTTGTAATGCAAAGTGGATTTGCCCTTAGGAAATAACCCCCATTGTCACAGAAAGCAGCAATTAGAGCACTACAAAAGTGTTGGAGCGTTGAGACAATAATCCACACATTCTTGATTAACAATCTTTTTAATACCTGCACAATCACATGTGCATGTAGAAAAGGTTTTTAAAACAAACCAACATGTTTGTCGTATAACAATTTTTGGGATCGCATTAGAAAAAGTAGAAATGTCCATTTAAGATAAAACAGGCATGTTTAAAACCAACAAGAAAGACACAAATCTTGAACTTACAAAGTTCACATTTGGTAGAACTTGAAGGCAATATCAGACATGAGTATTTACAAACTGTGTTTGATATTGCGTTCAGATGGGGTGAAGTCACCCCCGGAAAAGCCAAATTTTGAAGATGCACACAAATAGCCAAATGTCAACATGTGCTACCTGCCATCATGGGGGATCAGGGGACGTGTTTTGGGGGAGCAACCCCTTCCTCTCAGCTACTTTATTATTGATGAAGGGGTTGCTCCCCCCAAAACGCGTCCATTGATCTCCCGTGATGGCAGATAGCACATGTTGACACACTGTGTGCATCTTCAAAATTTGGCTTTTCTACTATTTGCCAAAAAATGTAAAAATTGTAGCACACCATAAAACAAAGGGATTTGGAGGGATTTTAAACTCTCCCCAAAACATCAATGATGTTCTTATTTTTTTGAAGAACATCATTGGTGTTTTTCTTGATGTTTTCCAAGTCCCTATTACACCCCATGATCTCCCCAATCAGGATCTGTGCACTTTCCGAGGTGAAAGGATCTGGATCCACAACATCACGATCACCTAAAAAGATAGAAACCAAAAAAAAACCATGTATTAATAATATGCCGGCATCCATCTCTTACCTGAGCCTGTGGTTGCAGACACTCACCTGTTGTGGTGCCAATTTCCACCACGTTTTCCTCCTCCTGCTCTTCTTGTCTTGGTTGGATTTCCCCTTCTTTCAGAGGTGGGGGGTCTCTGGTCTCCTCGCATCAGGGGTGTCCTCCGAGTCTTTTCTCCCCTATTTAAAAAAAAAATGTATACTTAGCACATAGATATTTGAGGGAAGAACTATAAATATGAAACAATGCTTGGAAGTGGGGTACAATTGTCTATTTTGGCTGAGTTCCAAGATGTAGAATTTTTATTGTCCTTTGTCAAGCTTCAATACTTTACCTGTTTTGTACAAGCTTCACAGATGGAGACACCCCTATAGTATACACTGGAGCACCTGTGTGGGCCACCTAATAAAAAGGGTGTTCTTGTGTCCCACACTATTGCTCCAGCGTCCAGATGTCTAAACAGCTGCTGAGTGTCCTCTCCTTACACAGAATCTAGTTTGCATTTCATTCTATTAACAAACCCATCTACACAACCAAATTATTTTCAGACAAGTAAGCCCTAAAAAATGTGGGCAAATGCATATGGCCAAAACAATGGTGTTTTATAGGCTGAAAGAAAAATGTTTGATACGAACGAATAATGTGCCCATGAACATGAAAGTTGACATTTTAAACTGGATAACAGTTAAGAAAAGCACATGGAGCAGAACGAATGTAATAAAGACAAAAAGAATACGAACACAGCACAACTACTTACTTTTTTGCAGCACTCTCCAGATCTTTCTGTACTGCTCGTGCTCTCTTAATTTTAGGTCCGACCACTGCTTCCTGAGCTGATCTTTCGATCGACGTACCGCGAAATTCCGGTGCAGACTTTTGACCACTTTCGCCATAATCTTGGCCTTTCGGACATTGGGGTTGGGGTCCATACTTTCCATCATAGTCATCCCTCTTCATTATGTCGACCATCTCCAATATCTCCCCAAAGGACATATTTGATGCCTTAAATTGTCTCCTTCTGGATCGGGACGTTTCAGGCTCCGGGCTTTCCTCCTCCTCCTCCTCGTTGGTGTAAATATCAGACACCAGCTCTGACTCCGCCATGTGCTCTTCCCCACTGCGCCGAACGAGAAGGGGCGGGCGGAGTTTCACGCATGCGCAGTGTCTATAAAGCCTAACACGCGTGCGTAGTACGTACGATCTGTGAGCGGAGGAAGGAGTAACGGAGGCGCCGATCGTGATAACGAAGGTAAGATTTAACATTGGGCCTATACTGCTTCTAGATTGAGGCCTGTATTTGCACAAGTTTAAAAGACTTTAGGCTGACATTAGGGTTTGTCTTGTGTTGTGTCTTGCAGTGAAAATGGATATCTTGAAAGATAAGGACTTTATGGCAATCTTCATTGATATGTTCAGGGAGCTGCCTTGTCTATGGCAGATAAACCACCCTGAATATAAGAACCAAACAAAATGGAAGGCAACACTGGATAATTTGTTGGAATTTGTGAAGACGGTGATCCCCACGGCAGACATCACCTATTTGAAGATCCTAATTGGTGGCCTGAGGAGCACTTATCTAAGGGAGCACAAGAAGGTCCAGGATTCCCAGAGATCAGGAGCTGCAGATGACATTTATGTCCCCAGGCTGTGGTACTATGACAGACTGCATTTTCTGGCAGGTCAGACTGAACCCAGGCCAGCACTCTCCAGTCTTCCTTCTACGCTTCCTTCCCCCCCAGCTGAGGCTTCTGAAGCCCAACCTGGGCCTTCCAGGCAGCAACATGTGGAGGAGCTCAGCTTGAGCCAGGTATGGCATTCCTCTAAATATTTCTGGTTGTCCCATCAATGATGTTAACTAGATGTTAGTTTGGAGTACTAATTTATGATTGTGATTGATGATGCAAAAACTACAACCATGTCCCTTTTTCATACACAGGGAGGTCTCAGCCAGGAGGTGGCTGAGCCAAGCAGGCTGCCTGATATCCAGGTCCCTACCCTACACCTTCAAAGTCAAAGTGGCAGGAAGATGAGTAACCCGGAGGAGGCTGCCATAGGCCTCTTTTGGAAGGCTACAGAGGCCCTGAGAGGCCCACACAGTGTGGAGGAGGACTTTGCTGGCCTAACTGCCTGCAAAATGCTGCAGATGGAGGAGGGCCAAAGACTCCTGTGTGAGTCCTTAATTTTGGAAGCTCTCAATAAAGGGTTGAGGGGCCAAATAACATGTGCTACCCACATATGTAACCTCACACATAGTCCTCCTCCAGGTCCTACTACTCCGCCTCCTCCTCCTCCTCCAGGTCCTACTCCTCCTCCTGCCACATCTCAAACACCAGAGCCACAGCCAGGAAGGAAGCGTGGAAAGAAGACCAGAGAGTGATGACCCTGGGTCCAGTCTGGTCTGGCAAAAGATGCAGCCTCTTGTAGTACCACAGCCTGGGGACACAGATGTCATCTGCTGCTTTCTGGATCTCTGGGACCTCTGGACCAGACTGCACTCCCTTAGATATGGACTCCTCAGGCCAACAACTTTGCAGAAAAAGATTTGATGTCTGCCCTGTGGGTCCAAGGCTTCGCCAATTTCTGATGTTTCTCCAGCGTTGCCTCCCTCTTTGTTTGGGTCTTACCCCCTAATAAAGGATTTTTTGTTTCAATTATACTCGCCTATGTGTGTTTTCCTTAAAAAAGGACTGTTTGTGAGGAGGCAGGTACATTTCAAAAATACAATGTGAAATTAACAAGGGACACCAACACCAAGCAACCTTCTTGAGATTAAATAATACAAGATAATAATGGTGTTGTGGTAACTTGACACACAAAACACACACAAAAATATTATGGAGTAAAACTAAAAATAAAATAAAACAAAGATCAGCCTTGAAAAAATACAAACCCCCCCAAAAAAACCACAGCCTTGAAAAATAAATAAATAAATAAAACAACAAAAAAGAAATTTTGGCAGATGTGACAAATCCAAATATATTGAGGGAATCACGATAAATAATAAAGAAAGAAGTTTGTGAGAAGTCTGAGTGAATATGAGCAGCAAAACTACTTCATTCTTCTCACATTATAAAGAAGAAGAGAGTGCGCTGTATTAAACCATTTTTTACATTGCAGCGTGACGAAAGTGCTGGATCCATTGCGAACGCTAATTTTACCAGACCGAGCTGTTCCGTCTCGGAATTTCTTCTGAGCATGCAAGGCACTTTGTGCGTCGGAACTGGCCACACACGGTCGGAATTGACGCGATCGGATTTTGTTGTCGGAAAATTTTATAGCCTGCTCTCAAACTTTTTGTGTTGGAAAATCCGATGGAAAATGTCCGATGGAGCCCACACATGGTCGGAATGTCTGACAACATGCTCCGATCGGACATTTTCCATCGGAAAATCCGACCGTGTGTACGGGGCATAACTGTTGGGTGTGTTCTATGATTCCCCCAAGTGTGAGACACAAACCGATAGTAGCTCTAGCAGTTACAGATCCCAATTTATTTTATGCACTATTGATAAAAGAAACAGCCAATAGTACCCTAGCTGAGAAGTCTTGGAAACTGGTAGAAGAAAAGGGGTTGTTAGTGCAGGGAATATCAGGAAAAGGAATAGGACTAATCCTTAACCATAGTGATGACCCAGAGATGGTTGAAATGGGGATTACCGATTATTATCAGGACCCTGGGAATGTTCAGGTTGTGGTGAATGGTTGTTTTAGCATAGAAAACCAAACGGTGTGTCAGTGCCTTAAGGATTGCTCTAACTGTTTTGATGAAACTTTGAAAAGGTAATTGAAGGAGTTAAATGTAATTGATGAATTTGAGAGGGATTATGAGTTTACTGAATTAAATAAGTACAATCAGTCTTTGAAGGAAATAGTAGATTCCCAATTGAAAATTCACCATATAAGCGTTGAAGCGAGAGTCCTACCAGCCTCATATTAATATGTGTGTGGCCGAAAGGCCTATAAGTGGCTACCAGTATAGGCAAATGGTACTTGTGTGCTTGCTAGGCTGATTTACACTACTAGAGTTGTTAATACTACAGAACTAATAGAGGCCCATAAAGGAAAAAGATTTAAGAGCGCTACGGAAGATAAGGTGTTCTCTATCACTACAGCACAAAAGGAAATGGAACTAATAGGGAAAAAGTACTCAGTTTCTTTGTTTGGGGAGGCATTTAAGGCATGGACTTATGCCCCCTTGTTCACAGGTTGGGGACATGAAATGATTAATAAGTTAAATGATTATGCTAATGTTACTAATATGAGGTTGGGACATGTCTTGGAGGCCCTAAAGGAGGAGACAGATGAGCTAATACAGATACGAAGACAGGTAATTGCTAATCACATGGGATTAGACATATTATTTGCTTCACAAGGAGGGTTGTGTAAAGTTATTGAGCAGGAATGTTGTACTTATATAGTTGATAATAGCTATGATATAGAAAAGCATTTAGCCGCAGCAGGGGAATTGCAGGGGAAAGTGCATGATATTGCTAATCATACATTAGATTTATCAGAATGGGGAGAGGATGGCTATCCTGGTTGAACCCTCTATCATGGTTCAAGGGAATAGGAGAAGTGTTTAAAACTTTTTTGATAGGACTACTGAAAATTCTGGGGGTGATCTTAGGAGCCGTGCTATGTTTGTATTTGTGTTTTAAAATAGTCATGTGTGCATGTATAGCAATGTGTAAGGTAAAGATGAAACCTGATAAGAAAACCTCAGATGTTTCTTGTGCTCTCAAAGGAAGAAAATGGCAGAATGGGAAATGCCAGACCTATTCTCCATCTTTGATGGCCCCTGCAGTTGTCTGTCCTGTTATGCTGCTGAAGCAGAAATGCCTGAACTAGAATTTGGACCTGAAATTGAGAATTTATCCACCCAGAGGATTTATGAAACATTTGAAGAATCTCTAAGCCACTGCGGTCGCTACCATGAACTTTGAACTAGAACAATTAAGCTGTGCTGCTGGACCCAGTTCCCTACCCAGTGCTGAAGAACCTTCAGAAGAGAATCGGGAGTCTGTTTATTCTGATGACTAGGCAAAGGTTTTTGTGGAAGGAAAAAGGGTATATGTACCATAATCATTCTTTGGAAGGAGAACAGCTTGATCTCTTCCGAGATGATGGGGTTCATCTAAGTAATGAAGGAAATTGCATTTTTGTGTCTAGTTTGAAACAGATGGTGGAGTTCTGTTTGTTTATGGGTGATGTAAATTCTTAGTTAGAGTGTGGATGGTTGATGTGTGCGGTAGCTAAATAAAAATTAAGGCTTGCTTGAATGAATAGTTGATGACTCTGTCCCATTAACTCTAGCTCTTCGAGGGTAACATTTACCCAGTTCATGAGTATGGCTACTCCAGCTTGTGGATGTCGGTAGAGGAGATGGAATGGACAGCGTCTAGATCTTAGGAGGATAGTAAGGAGCTAAAGTATTTTAACCTCCTTTTACACCAAAAGGTCTGTGGATGGGGATGGTTGTGGGAGAATAAAAGACCTATATGTTTGGAAGGGTCTTTTGTCACCTGTGGTCCCTGTTACTTCCAGGCTGGTGGAAAGGAATGAAGATTAGTGATCGACAGTGATCAAAAAGGGGAAATGTATAGGGAAATTTATGATCACTGCTGTATCACTGATATATTGATGTTTGATGTGTTAATAAATTAAGTCTGTCCTGTATTCCTCTGTCAGCACTTCAGAAAAAGTGAAAAACATGTTATTTGACTTTAGAATGTAGAGTATGCTGTTGTAGATGGTAATCACGCAGTAAGTCTTCTGAATGTGCCAAGTCATTGTATGTGATGCGCTGATAACAATAAGTTACGAAATGTCCAGTCATTCTTATACGTCATAATAACAGTTCGGAAAGCATCGATAAGGCAGATAAGCTAAGTGTGCTTGCTATAGGATGTGTATAAAACAAGAGATGTTTGTATTGCCAGTTTGGAGCACTGCTGAGTCACACACGTTTTGTGTAGAGCTCTGTTCCCCATATATATATATATATATATATATATATATATATATATATATATGGGGATATGGGGAACAGAGTTCTGCACAGTGCTCCAGCAGTGCTCCAAATTGGCAATACAAACATCTCTTATTTTATACACATCCTATAGCAAACACACCTAGCTTATCTGCCTTATCGATACTTTCTAAACTGTGCTAATAAACATTTTTTTAAAATTTGGAGCCAACCTTGTTTTCGGGTAAAAGGCCATAAACACTAGACACCGCACAGGACAGTGATAACTTGGACATCAAAACCATTACACAACTGCGAGCAACGCAAGAAGGAGCAGTGCCTAAAAGAATAATCACTCATACACAAAAGGCCCACGAAAATTGTGAAGCTAACATTGACGCGCACCGCGCCAAGTTAGAAAGGGCTTGGGAAGACACAATACTTGAAATTCGTAATGCCACAGGTGTTAGCAGTCAAGAAGAACAGATTATGCAAGCCATAACTCAGATTAAGCCATGCCATGGAGGTTACGTAGTACTGTCACAGACTTACTTCACCTATCTGACTAGAACGAACACAAACGACAGCCTGCAAGAATATGACCTGCAAAAAGCGATTGATCTGGAGCAAGAAGGCATTGTGGAGACCGCCATCACGAAAGCGCAAAAAGAAAGAAAGGAGCTCCTCCTGGAGATAGTGTCACTGCGCTCTAGCACATCCAGACACTCCTCAAGGTCAGGCAAATCAGTGCAGTAAAATGCATCCAGTGCAAGTGCAAGTGCTATCAAGGCTCGAGCCACCATGGAGGCTGCACGTGCTAGAGCCAAATATGCCCAGAAAGACGCAGCCATAAGATCTAAAGGGGCACGGATAGAAGAGGAGGAACAGACAGCCGCCACCAAAGCAGCCGCTGGCACTGCATGTAAAATAGGTTGAATTGGACGCAACCTTAGAAGCCCTAAGTAAGGAAGAGGACGCAGCAGCCGCCATAGCCCAGGCTGAAGTCTTGGAAGCAGCTGTGCAACTGGGGGGAGCAAAAGTATGACCTGACACTGCCAGAGGGTCCAGGCAGTCGTAAGGCAGATTACGTGAGGAGCCTTCTCCGTTTCAACACTGGTGCAATATCTCAGTGCAGCGAGGGCGACATATCTGACACCAAAGACTTGCTAGACCCGAGAGAAGACGCTGTTCCTCCAAGGGTACTAAGTGCCTGGGATATCAGCAGTCCAAGAAATCATCCACACGCCAGTGTGCTCATGGATGCACCACCACAGGCTCGCCATGTGGCTGCACTAACACAGAGAGATACAGCTATACACACTGGCCAGCAATCAAACACTTGCATCAAAGAGGAGGCGATCACAAGACCCTTCCAAGGAACAACGGCAGAACAAGATCAGCACACCAATCTATCAGACCTGACCGACATGGGGAAGTATATGATCTAACGTGACATGGTGCAGACGGGACTCACCAACTTCGACGACCGTCCCGAGAATTACAGGATATGGAAGTTCACATTCAAGGATGCTATTAAGAGTCTGGGCTTCTCCGCCAGGGAGGAACTCAGCCTGCTGACCAAATGGCTGGGGAAAGAATCCGTGGAACATGCTAAGAAGCTCAGGGCAGCCAACGTGAACCACCCCCAAGTAGGTCTGGACTTAGTATGGGAAAGGCTAGAGGAGTGCTATGGTAACCCCGAGGCAGTCAAAGATGCACTCTTCAAGAGGGTCAACAATTTTCACAGAATTACTGCTAAAGACTATACAAAGTTACAAGAACTCTGGGATTTGCTGCAGGGGCTGCAGTCTGCAAGAACAGATCAATCCCTAACAGGCCTTAACGTCCTGGACTCCGCTCACGGAGTGAGACCAATCTTGGAGAAGCTACCCTTCAACCTCCAAGAAAGATGGATTTCGCAAGGCTCCAAATACAAAAGGGAGAAGCAGGTCACCTACCTCCCTTTCTCTTTCTTCTTGGGCTTCATTCGCAAAGCAGCCCGCACAAAGAATGATCCCAGCTTCATTGTGAGTGCACAAACCACGCTCAGTACAATTAGCCTGCAGGACGAAAGATCAATGACAAGACATGGCAGTGCTAGAACATCCCTCTCGGTTCGCAGGACGGACGTGTTCCCCACAACCCACACAAGCCCTGACCAGTTGGCCGCTGGAGTCCAGAAGCAGAGAAACATAAACAAAGAATGTCCCCTACATAAAAAAAAACCACATCCGCCTAACAAGTGCATTGGGTTCAGGTTGAAATCCATAGAGGAACGCAAAAACTTACTACGAGAGTTCGGAGATTGCTTTAAATGCTGTGCTTCTACAGGACATCTATCCAAGGAATGTAAAGAAGCCATAAAATGCACTGAGTGTAACAGTGATAGGCAAGTGACAGCTCTATACCCAGAGACATTTAAGCCTAAAACAGTCAAGACCCCTAACCCTATAATAAGGCAGGATGGGGAGCTAGAAGAGGACAAGACACCTCCCCCATCGGTAACATCTAAATGCACTGAGATTTGTGGAGATGAAGGCGAAGGTAGATCTTGTTCGAAAGATATGCCTTGTGGCAGTGTACCCAGAGGGACAACCGGAAAGAGCTGTAAGAATGTATGCTATCATCGACGATCAGAGCAATCGATCGTTGGTTAGATCAGAATTCTTTAACCATTCAACATACAAGATAACGCCTCCCCTTACATGCTCCGAATGTGCCCAGGGCGAATAGAGACAACAGTGAGGAGAGTTATGCCCCGTACACACGGTCGGACTTTGTTCGGACATTCCGACAACAAAATCCTAGGATTTTTTCCGACGGATGTTGGCTCAAACTTGTTTTGCATACATACGGTCACACAAAGTTGTCGGAAAATCCGATCGTTCTAAACACGGTGACGTAAAACATGTATGTCGGGACTATAAACGGGGCAGTGGCCAATAGCTTTCATCTCTTTATTTATTCTGAGCATGCGTGGCACTTTGTCCGTCGGATTTGTGTACACACGATCGGAATTTCCGACAACGGATTTTGTTGTCGGAAAATTTTATATCCTGCTCTCAAACTTTGTGTGTCGGAAAATCCGATGGAAAATGTGTGATAGAGCCTACACACGGTCAGAATTTCCGACAACAAGGTCCTATCACACATTTTCCGTCGGAAAATCCGACCGTGTGTACGGGGCATAAACGGCTACATCACATGTTCCGTGCATGGTAAGGTAAAGATGCCACTCCCCACACTTATCGAGTGTAATCACATGGCGGAGGATAGGGGGGAAATCCCGACATTAGACGTGGCATGCCACCACCCTCATCTCAAGGCAATAGCTGACCGCATTCCATTACTAGACGAAAGCACCCAAATATTGTTGCTACTTGGTAGGGACATTATGAGAGCTCATAAAATCCGAGAACAACGGGATGGGGAACATGATGACCCATGAGCCCAGAGGCTTGATCTAGGATGGGTGATAGTAGGCGAAGTATGCGTTGACAAGACACGCAGGCCTGACAATGTAGAAGCCCTACGTACAAACTTGCTGGAAAATGGTTGTGCATCTATCTTTAAGCCATGTCCGAACCACTTTCATGTTAAGGAGATGCTCCGGATCAAAGGGAGACATAGGCATGTCCTCGGAGCACAACAAGAGATTCCTGGGTTAGAGAAATGCACCAATAACCTAGGGTGCACAGTGTTCCATACTACAAGGGATGATAACAAACAAGCACCTTCGATAGAAGACAGAGAATCCCTGAGGTTGATGGACAAGGACCTCTACAAAGACAAATCGAGCAGTTGGGTGGCCCCATTGCCTCCAGAAAGACGAAAAGAATGGGAAATGTGGAAGGATTCTTTGAAGTTCCTTTAACAACTTGAGATCCCACGCCCCTACTCGTTGATATTTCTCACCGCTGTACACAGCAAAGAACTTTGTGTATTCTCAGGTGCCTCAACCAAGGCAATAGCAGCAGTGACCTACTTAAGAACTAAAGATGCAAGTGGTAAACACCATACCAGGTTCATCCTAGGTAAAGCTAAACTGGCACCACAAACCAACCATACCATACCCAGACTTGAGTTATGTGGCACAGTATTGGCAGTAGAGTTGGCGGAACTCATTGAAAATGAAAATATACTGTAAATTAGATGCTATCAAGTTCTACACAGACAGTAAAGTGGTGTTAGGTTACATATGCAATAGGAAGAGAAGATTCTATGTATATGTGGCAAATCGGGTGGAAAGGATCAGGAAGTCTACCCAAAACAATGGCACTACGTGTCCACAGACCAGAACCCTGCAGATATTGGCAGCACATCTACAGGATACGTCATGGCTCACAGGACCAACATTCAAAACACAGGTAGATGGTATACCATCAACCCTGATTAATGACTTTGATCTTGTATATCCCGAAATAGACCTTGAGGTAAGGCCCCAAGTGTCTGTCCTACTTGCCAATGTACAGCCTGGAAATGTATTTGATTCTCATAGTTTTCATCGCTTCTCAAGGTGGACGCCTCTCCTGCTAGCAATAGCGCACCTTAGACACATAGCCATCTCATTCCGCCAAACGCTTGGTGACAAAACAACCAACTGCCACAGTTGCATATGAGAAGATTCTTTGCAATCAGTGGACCAGTCAAACAAATACATTCTGACCGTGGAACCAATTTCATTGGAGCATGTGAGGAATTACAAATAGACACTGAAGAAATTGAAGATAACAGAATCCAAAAGTATCTGCGTGATCATGGGTGCATATGGATATTCAACTTTCCTCATTCCTCTCACATGGGTGGAGCATGGGAACGCATGATCGGAGTGCTCGACGCATTTTAGACTCTATAATGATGACTACTAGTTTAGCTCGACTCACCCATGAAGTGCTAACCACATTTATGGCCAAAGTGTCAGCCATTGTTAATGCAAGGCCTTTGATTCCAGTATCAACAGATCCAGAATCACCAAGCATTCTGACTCCAGCAATGCTCCCCACACAGAAGATAGGAGACATTCCCACTCCAGTCGGGGACCTCAATTCAAAAAACCTGTATAAACGCCAATGGAGACAGGTGCAGTGCCCCGCTAGCACCTTTTGGGACCGTTGGAGGCGCGAATATCTTGTGACACTTCAGGAACATTGCAAAAGGCAAGCTGTCAAACAGAACATTCAAGAAGGAGATGTCATTCTGTTAAGAGACAAGCAGGTGCCTTGAAACGAGTGGCCTATAGGTCTCATCATTAAATCCATCCCTAGCGCAGATGGGAAGGTCCGCAAAGTCGAAGTAAAAATTGTCAGACAAGGGACTGTGAAAATCTTTACAGGGCCCATTACAGAAACCATCCTTTTAATGGCCAAGAAGAAGAAGATGGAGGAAGAAGAAGAACACCGAAGAAGGACCAGAAGAAAGAAGATGGAAGAGGAAGCGGAAAAAAGGAGAAACTAATAAAGGACTTGTCAAAAACCGTCTCAAGTGTTTATGAACCTTTTTGACACTTTTTTTGTGAAATGGTAGGGGTACATTTGTACCCCATTACCAATTCACACAGGGGGGGCGGGATCTGGGGGTCCCCTTGTTAAAGGGGGCTTCCAGATTCCGATAAGCCCCCGCCTGCAGACCCCCACAACCACCGGGCAAGGGTTGTGGGAATGAGGCCCTCCTCCCCATCAACAAAGGGACAAGGTGCTTTGGGGGGTTACCCCAAAGCACCCTCCCAATGTTGAGGGCATGTGGCCTGGTACAGTTCAGGAGGGGGGTCCCGCTCTCTTTTACCCCCCCTCTTTTCCTGCGGCCAGCCAGGTTGCGTGCTCGGATAAGTGTCTGGTATGGATTTTTGGGGGGACCCCACACCATTTTTTTTTTCTTTTTGGTGCGGGGTTCCCCTTAAAACCCATACCAGACCCTTCAGGTTTGGTATGGATTTTGAGGGGGACCCCCACGCTATTTTTCTTTTCTTTTTCTTTTTATGACAATACCATGCCAGCAGCTCTCTGCTTGGGGATCTGTGAGAATTGAGACATCAGCAATGTTCGATCGCTGGGTTCTCAGTGTAGGGGCGCCGGGGGACAGATGCAGCATCCACCTAGGTAAGTATAATGGAAGAAAAATCCCCAAACCCATACTTCCTTTTTAACTTCCTAGACTGAGGTACCAGCACAGAGATGACATAATTATCTAAATCCTGGTGCCTGTGCAGCTATTGGCTGTGGCCTCTCACTTCTGTGATTTGCTACAAAGTTACAGAGAAAATTGAGTACTGTCCGTGATACTTTTTTTATTTGCACTAACATACAATTTTTCAGGACAAGCTTTCGGGGTATGTCCCCTTCTTCAAGGTCCAAGCAGTACTGATTCACAAATTTTTAAGCAGAATGTTAAAGAAGAAAAAAAAAAAAAAAAAAGAGAAAACCAAACACATACAAATCAATGGTAATAAAGATAGCAGCAGAGTTAGTGAGATAAGACAGAGGGAGAGCAAGGGGGGGATGCAAGGGGGGATGCTAGTCACAGAGCGGTCGTAAAACTTTAGCATAATGTGTAAGGAAACCAATATCTAAATTCAGGCCATTATTCTTCGTGTCAAAAAGAAGTATCATTCTTAGTTCAAACGTTTTCCTTTCCTGGATAGTTCTGAAATTCCCTTTAAGAACTAAGACATTGAGGTCTTCTATAGTGTGGTCCGATTGTGAGAAATGATGTCCCACAGGTGTGCATAAACTGTCTTCTTTATGTTCTTTGATGGTATGTCTGTGCAAATTCATCCTCGCTTGCAACTTCTGTCCTGTTTCACCAACATAAGATCCTTTGCTGCACCTTTTGCATTGGATGAGGTACACAACATTACTTGAGGTACAGCTGTAAGATCCCATGATATTGAAGGTCCCATTAGTGTGTGTAACACTTTTGGATAGATTTATCTGGTTGCATAGTTTGCAGCGTTTTTTATTGCAGGGTTTGCTACCATTGTTTGTGACTTCATAATCAGAGTGAAGTTTCCTGCTGATTAGTTTGTGTCTGAGGTTGGGTGGTTGTCTGAAAGCCAATAATGGGGGTTGTTGGAATATTCCTTTCAGAGTTTCATCCTCTGTTATAATGGGTTGTAAATCTTTGATTATCTTTTTGATCCCTTCAAGTGCTGGGTTGTATGTGGTGACTAGAGGTACTTGGTTATTTGTTTTTTTCTCTGTGTATTGGAGGAGATTTTCTCTTCGGGTTTTCAAGGCTGTGTTTATGCTGTTGTTGATGGTTTTGTCTTTGTAACCTTTCTTATGGAAGGAGTCTGCCAGTGTTCTGAGATGTTTATCTCTGTCTTCTGGGTCTGAACAAATTCGGTGGTATCTGATGGCCTGGCTGTGTATGATGGCCCGTTTGGTGTGTTGGGGGTGAAAACTGGAACTATGAAGATAGCTGCATCGGTCAGTCGGTTTTCTGTATATCGACGTGTGTAGCTTGTCATTCCTGATGTATACTGTAGTGTCCAGAAAGTTGACATGTGTGTTCGAATAGTCCATTTTTAGTTTGATAGATGGGTGAAAAGTGTTGATCAATGAGAAGAATTGGTTTAGATTTTCTTCACCATCAGTCCATATCATGAATATATCATCAATATAGCGATA
Source organism: Aquarana catesbeiana (assembly GCF_042186555.1). NCBI lineage: Eukaryota > Metazoa > Chordata > Amphibia > Anura > Ranidae > Aquarana > Aquarana catesbeiana. The sequence goes on from NC_133326.1 coordinate 553,669,487, forward strand.
ATATCTGTATGGCTTTTGTTGTATGCTGTTCAGAAATTTGTCCTCCAGGTCAGCCATGAATAAATTTGCATATTGGGGTGCCATTTTGCTTCCCATAGCAGTACCCATACACTGGAGATAGATGTCATTATTGAAAGTGAAGTAGTTGTGTGTAAGAATGAATTCAATGAGCCGTGTCACATCCTCAGCAGTGTATTTGTGGTCTGGTGAGGATGATAAGAATCTGTGACATGCCGCCAACCCATCCTTGTGAGGGATGTTACTGTAGAGAGATTCTACATCCATAGTGACTAGAAGTGTATTAGGTGGTAATTGTTGTATATTGTTAAGCTTGTTCAGAAAATCAGTGGTGTCTTGCAGGAAACTTGCAGTGTTCATGACTAAAGGTTTTAACATGTTTTCTACAAGGCCTGAGATATGTTCGGTAAGTGTATTCATGCCTGTTATAATGGGTCTGCCTGGATTTCCTGGCTTGTGGATCTTGGGCAGCATGTAGAAGTCTCCAATTTCTGGATTATCCGGAATTGCATTGATGAGTTCTGAATGTAGGTGGCTTGGTATTGTCGCAATGAGACTTTTTAATTGCTGAGTAAAATCCTGGGTCGGATTATACGGCTACAATCAAATCAACTACAAAGTTACAATATTCCAGTCTGATCACTGGGAGGAAGAAGACTAAGGAAATGCTACCTCCTACTGGTGGCAGACTGATGACATCATCTCAGGCTAGACAATGTCATTGGACTCAAAGATTGCTTTTTGATGATAAAAAGTGTAGCTTTATGGAAATATTACCCTGCTGTATGCCGTGAAGAATTATTTAATGCAGACTTTTGCAGCTACTGAGAAGTCCACTTCAGTTGACAGGTTGCAGTTTTTTGCAGCAAGCAGCTAACTGTAATGCTGTCAATTCTGTACCGTTTATCCAATGCATTCCTGAGCCATCCCTGGAACACACTTGACAGCTTCCTTCTAGGATGGCATCCTATCTGGGTGGCCCAGAGAGAGGAGAGATTTATAATGTGAAAGATACAGCCAACAAGTGGAGCTGCTATATGATAGACTGCAGCAGAGGTATTTGAAATATTTATTAAAAAAAAAAAATTGAATCATAAAAACATCTCTTCATAAACACACAAGACAACTTTTTTGCCAAATATCTCAAAAATTAAAAAACTGTAGTTTTTAAAGGGTTATTTCACTCACATTTAAGCTCATACTTTTGGGCAAACTAACTTTTTCTCCACTCAAAGGAGGGTTACAGTGTATCTAACCCCACTTACTGCATATCTCATAGAAGCTTTAAAGCCGAGGTCCAGCTACAAATACAAGATTAAAATGAATAACTCATTAAAAGACAAAATAACAAATCCAGCTTTTGCTGGAATATTCACCCTGAATCCAGAGATTTCCCCAACGGTACTTTATACTTTTTTCTGCTACTAGATTTCCTCAGTCTGATGGCCAGCATTATTTAAAGAGGAACTGCAGTCTGATCACATAATTTGTAATAAAAACATCTTTGCCATTCTGAAGCTTCCCTCCAACCACTTTGCATATTATTTTATATATACTGTGATTCTGTACTTGCCAAATATGCTGCAGAAATCTCCCTCCACTAAGTCTGGCTGCAGCACTTTTAACTGTGGGCAGCTGAAGCTGCTGCCTGTTCACTTCCTAGATTTACACAGAAACACCTCCATCTTTGCAGCTTTCATTGGCCCTTTTATGACTCATCCCTCTCCCTCCCTGACAAACTCTCACAAGAGTGACAGAGACAGCTGTGCATGATATCATAAGCCTAGGCTAATGACTAGACAAGAAACAGGATGTGGGCTGTATAAGGTATTTACTGGCAGAACAAAAATGTTTTACTGACCAAAGTTAAAACAACAAGGGCAGAAAATTTAATAGACGGAATGTTGGAAAAATGACTGAAGATCCGCTTTAAGCCACTTCCTCTGAGCCCAGGTCACACTGGACCCTCCTCAGCCTGTTACTGTACAGTGAAAGGAGAAGCAACACACTGAAGAGCTCAGCTTTCTACAGTTCCAAAGAGGGCCAGATTTGGAACCTCATGGGCCTGGTGCTGAGGATTATCGTGGGGCTTTTTTTATTAAAAAAAAAAAAAAAAAATGCAAACAATTTTTTGTTATAACAAATTAAATTAAATAGCGAGAGGGAGGATGAGAGAGAGAGAGGAAGGGGATGAGAGAGGGGTGAGGTGTAGGGGAAGGAGGATGAGAGAGAGAGGGGGGATGAGAGAGAGAGAGAGGATGCGGATGAGCATGTGTGGGAGTGACATCAAGGCAGCCTGGCCAAGGCAAGTGACCGAAGGCACAGAACTCGGAAGTAAAACCGGTTGAAGATGGAATCGCCTGGGACCCGCCGGATTGATCACAGCGTAGTGCTGGAGGGCTCAGTCTGACAAGTGTACGCTAATGTGCTAATATGCGGTGCATACTAGTACATTATGGCATAATCTACCTCATGGCCTCTAAAAAGTAGTAATGTTAGCGAAGTTTACTACTGCTTTAATATCACAGGAGCCTCTCATGGGGCCCCCTACTGACCCAGTGGCCTTAGAGCAGTGCCCAAGTGCATAGTTGTACAGGAGAGGAGTGTAAAGGGTATGATGGGGGCAGTATGTACAGGAGAGGAGTGTGGAGGGTATGATAGGGGCAGTATGTACAGGAGAGGAGTGTCTAGGGTATGACAGTGGGCGGTATGTACAGGAGAGGAGTGTGGACAGTATGATAGTAGGCAGTATGCACAGGTGTGGAGGGTATGATAGTGGGCAGTATGTACAGGAGAGGAATGTGAACGGTATGATACTGAGCAGTATGTACAGGATACGAGTGTGGGGGGTAACAGTGAGCAGTATGTACAGGAGAAGAGTGTGGAGGATATGACAGTGGGCACTATGTACAGGAGAGAAGTGTGGAGGATATGACAGTGGGCAATATGTACAGGAGAGAAGTGTGGAGGGTAGGACAGTGGGCAGTATGTACAGGAGAGGAGAGTGGAATGTTTGACAGTGGGCAGTATGTACAGGAGAGGAGTGTGGAGGGTATGACAGTGGGCAGTATGTACAGGAGAGGAGTGTGGAGGGTATGACCGTGGGCAGTATGTACAGGAGAGGAGTGTGGAGGGTATGACAGTGAGCAGTATGTACAGGAGAGGATTGTGGAGGGTCTGACAGTGGGCGGTATGTACAGGAGACGAATGTGGAGGGTATGAAAGTGAGCAGTATGTACAGGAGAGGAATGTGGAGGGTATGACAGTGAGTAGTATGTACAGGATAGGAGTGTGGAGTGTATGACAGTGGGCAGTATGTACAGGAGAGGAGTGTGGAGGGTATGACAGTGGGCGGTATGTACAGGAGAGGAGTGTGGAGGGTATGACAGTGAGCAGTATGTACAGGAGAGGAGTGTGGAGGGTATGACAGTGGACAGTATGTACAGGAGAAGAATGTGGAGGGTATGACAGTGAGCAGTATGTACAGGAGAGGATTGTGGAGGGTATGACAGTGGGCAGTATGTACAGGAGAGAAATGTAGAGGATATGACAGTGAGTGGTATGTAAAGGAGAGGAGTGTGGAGGGTATGACAGTGGGCAGTATGAACAGGAGAGGAGTGTGGAGGGTATGACAGTGAGCGGTATGTACAGGAGAGGAGTGTGGAGTGTTTGACAGTGAGAAGTATGTACAGGAGAGGAATGTGGAGGATATGACAGTGGGCAGTATGTACAGGAGAAGAGTGTGGAGGATATGACAGTGGGCACTATGTACAGGAGAGGAGTGTGGAGGGTATGACAGTGGGCAGTATGTACAGGAGAGGAATGTGGGGGGTATGACAGTGGGCAGTATGTACAGGAGAGGAGTGTGGAGGGTATGACAGTGGGCAGTATGTACAGGTAATGAATGTGGAAAGTATGACAGCTGGCAATATGTACAGGAGAGAAGTGTATGACAGTGGGCAGTATGTACAGGAGAGGATTGTGGGGGGTATGACAGGGGGCACTATGCATAGGAAAGAAGTGTGGAGGGTATGACAGTGGGCACTATGTATAGAAGAGGAGTGTGGAGGGTATGACAGTGAGCAGTATGTACAGGAGAGGAGTGTGGAGGGTATGACAGTGGGCAGTATGTATAGGAGAGTAGTGTATGACAGCAGGCAGTATGTAAAGGAGAGGAGTGTGGAGGGTATGACAGTGGGCAGTATGTACAGGAGAGGAGTGTGGAGGGTATTACAGTGAGCAGTATGTACAGGAGAAGATTGTGGAGGGTCTGGCAGCAGGCACTATGTATAGGAGAGAAGTGTGGAGGGTATGACAGTGAGCAATATGTATAGGAGAGGAGTGTGAAGGGTATGACAGCGGGCACTATGTACAGGTGAGGAGGATGAAGGAATCTGGGAAGGAAAAATGTAAAGGTTTGTGGAAGGATATTTAGGGACTGCGTAGTGGCTAAGCGAGCCGTACATGGACTGAAATTAGGCCAATTAAGCAGAGACCAGCTATAGTCGATCTATGTATGGGCTAGCTGGTTGTACACAAGTCAATCTATTAATTGACTTGAATACAACCAGCCTGTTAGGTTTTTCCCCAAACAATCAGTGCTGCCAGCTATGGTTAGCAACACTGATCATTGTATTCTGTGGGTTGGGAAGGTTCCCCACTGGCAGAAATCAATAACACTGCGGGAGTGATTCCCCCAGCCACAGGTCAGCAGGTGAGAAGGTGTGTGGGGACAGGCTGGGGAGAGAGGTCTGTCTGTCAGCAGGGGAGTGTGAGATGGTCATGGAGGGATTTCAATCAGCAGGTGGGGGGTATCAGGGAGTGATATCTTGTGGAGTAGGGTCTGTCATCTGCAGGTTGGGAAATGGTCACCTGTGATATAAGTTGAAGGGAGGTGGCTAACATGGAAAGTGGCTGGGGAGTGACCTGGTTGGTGGGGAGTGTGAAATGGATGATGTGATTCAAGTTTCTTTCACATTTGCGTTAATGTTTACTGCCCTCTGAAAAGTGATGGATTGCTTTTCAACGAGTGGTAAGCAGCAGCTGACAGGCATTCATGAGGTGCTGTTGCCACCTCCTTGTTTTTTTTTTTTACATTGCTGAATGGTGTTTTTAGATTGTTGGACTATGCTGCTAATGCGAGCGAGTTTGGCTTTAAGTTTGGAGTTAAAGATGCTGCAGCTAAAGAAATTACAAAAAAAAAAAGTTGCAGTTGTAAAGTAAAGCATCACAGGATCACTCCGGCATTTGTACAGCCCTGTCCAAATGTATTTTTAAGATTTGGGTCAGGGATGTGCGGTGAGGTCAGTGGCTGGTGAGGCATTGGCTAGTTTCAGAGCCAGATACACTCAGGTTATATACACCGCGATCGTTAGAGCGAGAGCAATAATTCTAGCACTAGATCTCCTCTGTATCTCTAAACATGTAACCTGTAAAAAGTTTTAAAGCTTTCACTTATGGGGCTTTTTAAGTACTGAAGTTTGGCGCCATTCCACAAGTGTGCTCGATTGTAAAACGTGACATGTTGGTATCTATTTACTCGGCATAACATCATCTTTCATTGTATACAAAAAAATAAAAAATCAGGTGAACTATAGTGTTTTTTTTTTTTTTTTATTCATGAAACAGTTTCTCTCCAAAAAAAAAAACACGTTTGAAAAATTGCTGCGCAAATACCGTGTACTTGCAATGACCACCATTTTATTCTCTAGGGTGTCTACTAAAAATATATATATATATAATGTTTGGGGTTTCTGAGTAATTTTCTAGCAAAAAAATTATGATTTTTACATGTAGGAGAGAAGTGTCAGAATTGGGTGGCAAGGGGTTAACTACCATAAGTAAGTACTATACAAATAATCATTATATATATTTTTTATATATACGTTAGTTTTTAAGGTAATTTACTGTATTTTCAAAAACTGTACTCAAGCAGGATGGCTTAGCGGACAAATTACTGAAGTTTGAAGTTATAATTTCCAACCAGTAATTTCACAGTAAATAGATAAATAATACAATTATTATGTTATAACATATAGCATAATAATATATGATTTAGCTTGTACCTTTGCAGCAGCAGAAGATTCTCATTATCATCATCACCTGTAAACCTTCGTTTTTGTTTTTTTTTAAATAAGAAACATATACTTACCTCCACTGTGCAGGTCGTTTTGCACAGTGTGGCCCCGATCCTCCTCTTCTGGGGTCCCCAGGCGGCTCTCGTGGCTCCTCCTCGCATCGGTTAACCCCCTGTGAGAAGCACTCTCCCTGGGGGTTACCGTGCGGGCACGCTCCCAAGTCCAGCATTTGTATCCATAGACACAGAATGCCGCACTTGGCCCCGCCCCCCGGTGCCCGCGTCATTGGATTTGATTGACAGCAGCGGGAGTCAATGGCTGCGCTGCTATTAATCTATCCAATCAAGAGCCGAGAACCCCGGGCAGAGAGAAAGAGCGCGTCTCCGCCGTAGGAATTACAGGGCTCGGGTGAGTAAAACAGGGGGGCTAGGGGGCCGGTCACTGTCAGAAGTTTTTCACCTCAATGCACAGGATGCATTAAGGTGAAAAACCACAAGGGTTTACAACCCCTTTAAGAGCTAATTTTCCTCAGATCAGAAAGCAGCAAGGTGTTGCCTTACTCATTCCTGTTAATATTTGTTTTTACTAAGCTGTTTTCATTTTCGCATCTTCTCCAGTAGGCCAAAAACAGAATGTACAGTGTCATTTCTTCTACAGACCCTTAAACATGAGTAGACTGATAAAGGATCTATTAAAAGCATCCACACAAATATGCAGTATGTAAAAATGTCAAGAGACTTTTGAAAATGAGAATTTTTAAGGGAATGAAAGGGTAGATGACTGCGCTTAGGAGCCTGTCTAGGTGTGCTGCCTCCCCCAATATAGCTCCCCTGATGGGTCTATAGATACAAGGTTATAATGAAAAGGGGATGGTGGCGCTCCGTAGTTTGGGTAAGAGTACCAGTTAATGGTGTGTACTTAACTCAATTGTGATACACTACAAATTAATATAATAGATTATAAAATATAGTTAACAGTGAGCTTCAAATCCGTGAATAGTGTTTATAACTATTAGTCACTTGAGCAAGATGATCCGCCATATAATTAGCTTATCTTCACTCACTGAATTTAACCCAGTATATATATCTCTAGGGTGAATATTGGGTTAATAGAGCTCCATATAAATACAGTGCTTGACAATCATAAGTGATTATGTGTTTATAACAACTTAGGTGGGTATGTAAAAAATAAAATTATACATATGCACTTATTAGAAAAAACATATTAAAAGAGAACCTTAAAAAAGAACAGTAGAAATAGTGTTGGTATACATATGCATGCTAATAGTCCATATGATGTATTAGGTCCCCACTCAGGGTTATCAACACAAAATTGGTGAGTGTAAGTGTTTTCAAGAAATCTTGGTACACCTGTGCATAACTAATAGTCCATCTGATAGATTGGGTCTTCATTCAGAATGATTAACACAGAAATGGTGACTGTGAGTGTTTTCAGAAATTCCACTTGTGACTTTGTGCTCCCCCTCCAGAGTCCCCACTCACCAGATCCCCTCACCCCCACGGGGGTAATGCGCTTATATTTGAGACCACTACGGTTGCTCCACCATCCTCATCCAGGGACCTGGGATGTCCCACCTTCTTTCAGATGTTTTCTGATGTACTCTGTGGTAGACTCCTCATAGAGGAAAAAAGATGTAGGCTCTCATAGTGTAGTAAAAATGCTGGGTTTATTAAAAATATACAGCAACTCGGTACAAAAATAGCAAACTTGATAAAAATATATATTAAAATTGTTCCTGGAATGCCTTGCCATACCCCACAAGCCGCGCACGGGGCTGCTGCTATTATAACAGAGACACCTAGCGTTCGCTGCTTTGCAAGGCCGGCATATCCTAACACCCGCCCACTACAAATCACGGCACCGTGCGCGGCTTGTGTATTACATGTAAATGTATTACCCAGATAAACTAAAAGCCCCAAATGCTCACCTAAATCCACGTGACGTCCCAAGTCTACTATCTTCTAGACTGAAGAGTAGGAGGATTCTGTTTTGGGTGCCCACATTGATGCCTGGTGAAGTGAACACTTTTCATAGGCTGTCCTTTCACAGGGTCCTGAAAACTCCCTCAATGGAGTGATGACATCACACAGAGATGAGGCAACAGAACCGTTTGTCAGTGGGCCTGGACTGCAGTATTAGATGACTGGTTGTCACTCCCATATCACATGGTGGACTAAATAAAAAACTGCTTTAACCACTTCAATACGAGGCACTTTCGCCCCTTCCTGCCCAGACCAATTTTTAGCTTTCAGCGCTGTCGCACTTTGAATGACAATTGCGCGATCATGCTACACTGTTCCCAAACAAATTTTTTATTAATTGGTACCCACAAATAGAGCTTTCTTTTGGTGGTATTTGATCACTGCTGGGGTTTTTATTTTGTGCGCAACAAATTAAAAAAGACCAAAAATTTTGAAAAAATAAGTTTTTCTTTGTTTCTGTTATAAATTTTGTAAATAAGTATGTTTTTTCCTTCACTGATGGGCACTGATGAGGCTGCACTGATGGGCACTAATGAGGTGGCACCAATGAGGTGGCACTGATGAGGTGGCACTAATGGGCACTGATGATGGGCACTGATAGGTGACACTGATAGGTGGCACTGGTATGCAGCACTGATGGGCACTCATAGGTGGCACTGATGGGCACTCATAGGAGGCACTGATGGGCAATGATAGGCCGCACTGATGGGCACTGAAAGGCTGCAGTCATGGATACTTATGGGCGACACTGATATGTAGCATGGATGGGCACTGCTGGGCACTGCTGGGCATCACTGATGAGGAGACATCTGGCAGGCATTTGTAGTGGGCACTATTGCTACCCACATTGACTGTGGTTCTCAGAATGATGTAAAATTCAAACAGCTGTAACGTTGAACCCCAAGGTCCTAGACAGCTAAAACATTACAAGAGGCTGCTTTTCTACAGGTTATAATAATGCTTTAAAGATACTAGAAATAAAAAAGTTGTGATCAGAGGGCAGCTGTACCAGACAGGTTCTTTTAACTGTTCCTGGAGTTCATGTTTTTATTCTAGTTGCTAATTTCCAGTAAGACGCCTCTTTTCTGTTCCTTGTAATGGTAGCAGGGGCATATAAGGTCAGTCTTGACCACTACTCCTAAAGAGACTGGTGTGAAAATCGCAGAGTGGAGCTTGTGAGTCATAGCCGGCACTCTTCTTTTCCAGCACTCTGTGGAGTGCGGTCACCTCGTGGCCTCCAGCCGAAGTGCAGCACTATGCCCCAGCTGGACCTCACAAATGCTTTTTTTCTGCTCCATTGGCTTTCTCCAGCACCCTGGCAAGGGACAATGTTCAGTAAAACAGACCCAGAGCCCAGAAAGGAATTAAAAGTATTTACAGGGCTGGAATGAGCTTGTTTGGCTGCGTAAGGGTGAAGGTAACGGATCACACTTCATATTGTGCTCAGCAACACCACCAAATCCTTGTCCGTTTTCCATGGGTTGGCTGCTGGTCCTCTGTCCTGGTGCACATAGTTGGCCAGGATCTCACATGGCTCTAGCAGACAAAGGTCAACAAAGAGAAGAGTAATAAATCCAACACTCGTATTCAACAATGGGACCTATGCAGGAATGCTATGCAATTTTGGCAATTTTTTAGCAGTAAGAGATGTATTTTTAAACAGTACTCTTTTTGAGATCTTATTATGAGGTTCATCTGAATACTTTTCAAATTTTTACCTTATGTGTCATATATATTTAATATTGGGATTCAAGCAGGCATTAGATATCCAGATATACATAGAATAGATCAGCATTGCCGTTGAAGGGCTGCTGCATGAAAATAGTTACAGGGTAAAGCACCTGAAGATCAAAGGGAAGAGCTCTAAATATATAGGATTTGACTGGGACAAGTAAAATTTAGTTTTAACTTCCCTAAAATGTTAACACAAATTATTTGATTTTGGCACACCTTTATCATTTTTGAGCATTAAAGTCAACAGAAAACTCAATAGAGTTTTTGGTGGTTTTTAAGGGTGCAATGGGTTTTACATGGCTCCTAAGGGTTACGGAGATTCCTTTCAACTTTCCTTGACATTTTTCTTTTGTTAAAAAAATAAATAAAAACAACAAAGAAAAAAAAAACAGCCCTTCATTGAGTTCAATATCTATTAATTTTTTTCTTCAGAAAGAAAATTAGATAGTGAAGAAAGAAAAATAAAAGTTTTAAAGCAGCAGTTCACAGATGTAGCGATTGTGGACTGTAATTGTAATATTTTGTGCATTCCCCGTCATTCTTCACCTATAGTGATGTCCCTTTAATGCTGGGCACCAGTGACTGTCATTATATTTGTGAGCCCAGCCCAATGGATTGTGGGACAAGTAGTTTTTCTGACCAGCGATTCTATTGCATAACCATACACCGGGACTACACATCACAGAGATCCTTGCTGCCATTCAGGGGACTTCTGGGAGAGACTATAAAGGAGACAGGAGATCCATCCCACGGTCTCTTCTTCCTGGGCCTTGCGTGATGCACACCTCTCCATGACGGGGAGAGAGAGGTTAAACGCGGTGTTCAAGTGATTCCAGCCCAGCCTCAGAGGGCCTAACTCTGCTTGCTGTTCGTCAGACATCTTCACGGCACCAACTCAGCAGCTTGACACCACTTTTCATCCCCACTCCACACCTGTGGGTCATCGCTGGCGACTTCATTGGTGGATGTCTCACAAGGCATCTAGTTGGGTCCATTTGTTGGTGAGAGGGCAATTGCCCATCTTCTGCAATCTTTCCCTGGCAACTTTATTGGAACACTGTGTACAGACACCTTTACCTTGGGAACACTTTACTGCACTTCTATTTGAACACTTTACATAGACAACTCTACCTACAACCATTTCAAGGAGTACCATCAGCCTGTTTAAACCAGTCAGTCTGTTAATACATCATTGTGCCTTATTGGATATAATCTAATGAGCTCCAACTGCCAGTGAAGACTATCAGGCCTGCACCTCAGACATTGCTGTTGTTACTATTTAAAGGGCCCTACACTATCCTTATTCTGTCTGATCTCTCTAGGATTTAAAGGTTGAGTAGGCCGGCCTGGGGTTCCCCTTTAGAGTGTGACTACCTGCATTAAACACTTAACCCTTATTGTCCTACAGGTCATGCTTCAGGTGGTATCTCATTGTACATTAATGTGTATTTTATTTTCATACCATTAAACTGTTCTTAAGCTTTCTTTTGAGGAATTGCTCTACTGAGTCTGGCCTGTTATTTAGAACTCGGTTGATCTATTGCCCTCTTTTGTAAATTAATACTACCTTGCTTACTCCAGTAAAAGCTGAGATAATATAAACATATTGACTTGTGTGACGTGTCATTTAAAGGCGCTTGTGGAAATGTCTGAACCCAGAGATTCAGGTGGGTTGGAAGGTTCACGGGGTCATAGTGATGCAGATGAGCAGGTAAATCCAAGCAGTCCTCAAGGGGGCCGTGCTACATTTGGGGGCTTGTCCGGGATTTACTCTGCAGCTGGCCCTAGTCAACCTAGACAAGAGCCATGATCCACGTTGGAAGCAGCTTCGGTGGATGCAGTCGATTGGGGCAAAGCCCAAGGAGCTCGAGTGGAAAGAAGCACTGTTCTAGAGATCTCAGGAAGTGAATGCACTGAGAGAGAGATTCGACAGTGGGCGATAGCCCTGGCCCCAGGACAGAGGGTCTACATTGTGGATATGGAAGCTGAGCACGACCTGGACCAAGTCAGGGTACTGTTGAAATGACAGTAAGAAATACCTGTGTGCTTTCAGGAAGAAGAGGTATGCCTAGCTAAGGGGGTGACTGCCAGGGTGATCCCTTTGAAAGTGGGGGGAGAGCCTGTTGAGAAGTAACTATTGTCGAGGACCCAGGAGAAGGGCTTAGGATCGGTTGGGACAGACTCTAATGGGGCCAGTGGCCCTCCCGTTTCCTTGTACACGGATATGAGCTGGCTAGTTGATAGCCTAGTGAAGAACGGATCTGGAAATGCCAACCAGAGCTTTCGGAGACTCAGATTTTTCTCAGGGCAGTTACCGACCTCTATTAGAGAAGACGAGTTTGAGACCTGGATGAATCAGGCCATTCAGGCTATGGAGGAATGGAGTGTTTCAGGGGCCATGAAACGACAGCAGCTCAGTGAGAGTCTTCGAGGCCGTTGTAATATGCAATTTGAGAATGGGAGAGAGAGACCTGTATTGCCATGGACTACATAGATGCTTTGTATGCTGTATTCGGAAGAGTTGAAACAACTGCAGATATGATGTACAAATTTAATCACATTCATCAACAAAAGGGGGAGAGCCTCTCTGGGTACATCTCCCAAGTAGACAGAATGTTGCACCAGATTATCCTAAAAAGGGGTATCGATCCCAAGGACATTGATCAAGTTTGTTTAGACAGGGTTTTACAAGGGGCTCGGCCAAACCATCCCATTGTCTTGAAGTTATTACTGAAAAAAACCAAGGTGGTACCTACATACCCTGAATTGATAAGAGAAGTGCGAGAAGAGGAAGCTCTATTGGAAGAAAAGAGTCAAGGAACGAGAGAATCGAGCACTGCTGCTGTTAATAGGGAGAAAGTAATTTCCCGAACTGCCCATGTAGAAGCAGGTTTTTCAGATGAGGACAGTGGAACTGAGTTAGAATCGGCTGGACTGGCCATCTCTGATACTAACAAGCCGGTGAGCGAACTCGGACCCAGTGAGCTGATGGCTCAGGTAGCTCAAGCCCAAACTCAGATGTATCATGCTCTAATGTGGGTAAAGGAGACCCAAATAAAAGGTCCAGGAACAAGGATTTCACCAAGGAGGGTTAAAACTTTCCAGACTGCGAGAAAAGACAGGTGTGGAGAAGTTGGACAGTTCTGGGCTGAGTGCCCCAAAGCAGGAATTAGCCCACAATTACTCACAGAAGTTTTAAAAGGGTGTTGGAGCCTGGGGAAAGAACCTGCATGAAAGCCACTGTTAAGTTGTCATGGGATCCTATGTGATGGTAGAAGCTGACCAACTGGAGGAAGATAGCAGGATAGAAATCGTTCCGGAGATTGTATCCACTAGGGCCTTACTGAGAAGCGGGGGCCGAATTCCAGTCAATGTGAGGAATGTCACCAGCCATCCAATCAGCCTGAAGTCTCGTATGGTGATTGGGAAAGTAAGTGCTGCCACCCCAGTGACAGGGGACAAACTTAAAGAGGGAGTCCACCTGAAAAAAAATTATTAAAAGCCAGCAGTTACAAATACTTCAGCTGCTCACTTTTAATAAATGGACACTTACCTGTCCAGGAGTCCAGCGATATCGGCAGACGAAGCCAAGCAATAGCTCGGCTCTCGGCTGCTGTCGCCACCATTCTCGGTGAGGGAATAAGGAAGTGAAGCATTGTGGCTTCACATCCTGGTTCCCTACTGCGCATGCGCGAGTCGTGCTGCGCGTCTTAAGTGGTCTCCGCTATCTCCTGGGACCTGTGTGTTTCCCAGGAGACAGCGGGGGGGGGGGGGGTGCGGGAGGGGGCGTGACTCCTGTAGGAGTCTATTCCCGAAAGTGGGTGCAGATACCTGTCTAATACAGGTATCTGCACCCCCCCTCCCCCCTGAAAGGTGCCAAATGTGGCACCGGAGGGGGGGAAATCAGGTGAGCAGAAGTTCCACTTTTGAGTGGAACTCCGCTTTAATTTGCAAGGAAAATGGAAGAGAGACCAAAGTCCAGCTCCCAAAAGAGATCCAAGCTCAATTAGCTTGATGGGAGAAAATGTTCTCCAAGAATGACTTTGATGTGGGTTGTGCCAGGAGTGCCCAACACCAAATTCGGCTAAGTGAAGATAAGCCTTTCCGAGAAAGGGCTAGACGAATCCCTCTGTGCGATCTGGAGGACCTTCGAGAACAGTTGGCTGAACTAAAAAGGTCAGGGGTCATTAGGGAATCCAGGAGCCCTTATGCCTCTCCTATTGTGGTCATGAGAAATAAAAATGGGTCCCTCCGGATGTGTATTGACTACCGAACTTTGAATCGGAGGACTATCCCAGATCAGTACACAACCCCTCCCATAGAAGAGGCCCTGCAATGCTTATCAGGAGATAAATGGTTCAGTGTTCTGGATCTGAAGAGTGGATATTATCAGATACCCATGCATCCAGACAACCGAGAGAAGACGGCTTTTAGGGGGAGTATTATATCAAGAGTTAGAAGACAGACTCCACCCGGTGGTTTATGTGAGTCGCACTTCCCCCGAGAAGAATTATCCGGTACATAAATTGGAGTTCCTGGCCCTCAAGTGGGCTGTAGTGGATAAGCTATGAGATTATCTATATGAGGCCACGTTTGTTGTGAAAACAGATAATAACCCGTTGACTTACTTGTTATCCACTGCCAAACTGGATGCCACTGGAAATCGGTGGTTGGCTGCTCTGTCTGAGTTCTGGTTCAGTTTGAAATATCGGCCAGGAGTGGAAAACCGAGACGCTGATGCTCTTTCCCGAAGACCTTACGCCACGGATATTGGTCAGAAGAGTTGGGTCCATTTGCCCTTGGAAGGAGTATTGGCTGTATGCCAAGGAGTAGAACACAGGCAAAAAGGGGCAACAGGGGCCTAAGCTGTGGGGGTCACCCCTGCTGAGTGCCAAGATATTACTGTGATCTGAAATAAGTGCGTAGTCAAGAATTGCCTCAATTAACTAGAGAGGAGGGACCAACGTGAAGACCCATTGGGGAGCCTTATAAAGAAACCCTTGTCAGTTCAGGATCCTCAGATGCTAAGTAGTTCCATTGAGGGAGCTAAAGTAGTCCATAAAGAATGGGAACGAATGCGGTTAGAAGATGGAGTTGTATAACGGAAAGGCCCATCTGACGAACCAGAAGGTGTTTGTCAGCTGTTCCTTCCTGAGAAACACCAATTAACAGTGTTGACCGCTCTCCATAAAGATCATGGCCACTTAGGTCCAGATAGAACCTTTAAGTTAGTCAGAGACTGATTTTATTGGCCTTCCATGAGGGCTGAAGTGGAAAGCTACTGTCGCTCTTGCATCAGATGCAGTCAGTGAAAGACTTTACCAGGCAGGGCAGCCCCAATGGGCCATATACAGAGTCAGTGACCAATGGAGTTGGTGTGCATTGATTTCTTGTGCTTGGAACCTGACCTGAGTGGGCGGAGTAATGTCCTGGTTGTGACAGATCACTTTACTTGTTATGCTCAGGCTTTCCCCACTAGGGATCAACAAGCCAGTACTGTAGCAAAGACCCTAGTGGAGAAGTTTTCCATTAATTTTCGGACTGCAGATCCAGGTTGGGATTTTGAGAGTAAGCTAATCCGAAGATTGTGTGAACTCTTGAGTATCAAAAAATACAGAACCACTCCTTACCATCCCCAAGGAGACCCACAACCTGAGCGATTCAACCGTACTCTGTTGAACATGTTAGGAACCCTTCCTTTGGAGAAGAAACAACATTGGGGAGATCACATTGCTGCAGTGGTTCATGCTTACAATAGCACAGTGAATGACTCTACTGGATACTCCCCCTACCGGTTGATGTTTGGCAGGGAAGCTCGCTTTCCGGTGGATTTGGCTTTTAGAACATCGTTAGATCACACATCTCAGGCCTCTTACCGATGGTATGTCAACAAATCTGTGAATTATTAAAAGAATTCAAAGACTGCCTATGAGAAAGCTAGAGAAGCATCTACTGCCAGAGAACAGAGAAACAAGAAAAACTTTGACCTCAGAGTATAGCCTTGTACACAATCGGACTTTCCGACGGGAAATGTTCGATGACAGGCTGTTGGCGGTAAATCCGACCGTGTGTACGCTCCATCGGACAGTTGTCGGATTTTCCGCAGACAAATGTTGGTTAGCCTGTTTTCAAATTTTCCGCGAACAAATGTGTGTTGTCGGATTTTCTGAGCGTGTGTACACAAGTACGTCGGACAAAAGTCCAAAGTACAAACACCCATGCTCGGAAGCAAGGACGAGCCAGAAGCAGTCGGTCTTGTAAACTAGCGTTCGTAATGGAGAATTAACATTCATGACATGGCAAATTATGAAACCTCGAAATGCAGCGCACAATTCTCTTCTTCTTTAATGGGATAATAATGAAGCTGCTTTGCTGGTGATACTGATGGAATTATTGCAAACATATTTTCAAAGGCTTTTTTTTTCTAGTGATATCAAGAATAATATTATTATGCTTTTTTTTATTTTTTATTTGGGCAAGTTACCACAACACCATTATCCTGTAGTTTTTAAGCTCAAAGATACAACTATGTTAGTGTCCCTTGTTAATTTTACATTGTATTTTTTAAAATGTAACTGCCTACTTCCAAAATGTCATTTGAAGTAAAACACATAGCCAAGTATTATTCTACACATTTTTTTTATTGTGCATTAAAAAAAGAAAACAAAATTAGACATGCTATCTGCCAATAGAACTTAACCAAAAAGTGCATTCTATGCATCCAAAAATATAGAAAATATACCAAATCAAATCATTATTCAACCAAAAAAATAATGTCAAAGCAATAACTCCAAGGCCAATAATAAATAACACGTTATCTCCTCCGATTCCGCAACATGTCTGGTTGACGAACGGCCATTCAGAAACGAACTGAAAAGCATGAAATGAAAAGTGCGAAATGAAAACCGCGAATCAACACTCCCCAAACTTCTACTAACACGAAATTAGCAGAAGGAGCCCAAAGGGTGGCGCTAAAGTGCTGTAAAACAATGTAGTACGTCACTACGTTCGTAATTGTTGGCCAACAATTGTTTGGCCGTGTGTATGCAAGACAAGTTTGGGCCAACGCCCTTCGGACAAAAGTCCATG
The DNA here is from genome assembly GCF_042186555.1 of Aquarana catesbeiana. NCBI lineage: Eukaryota > Metazoa > Chordata > Amphibia > Anura > Ranidae > Aquarana > Aquarana catesbeiana. The sequence continues at coordinate 553,686,408 of NC_133326.1, forward strand.
ATTTTGTTGGCCAACAATCCGATAATGTGTACGAGGCTTAAGGGTTCAAGACCTGCAACCTGGAGATGTAATGAATCTGCAGTAATACTTTCATGCCCTGTCTGTTTGCTTACCTCTGGTTGTGTATCAGCCTTAGGGCCTGCACTCTCACACCTGTCTGTTTAAGTAATCTTCCCTCAAGCATGGCTCCAACCCAGCCTCTAACTGGGAACACTTTATTAACTTGTGCACTGCAAGCCAGCCTCGCTGATCAATATTATGTGTTTGGCTTCCTGTGTGCTTCTTGCCGTGTGCTCTACGTCTGATCCTGTTTACCGTCCTTGGCTTGTTCTTGACGATCCTTGTCTGCTTCATACCCTGACCTTTGGCAAGTTCTTTGTCTACCACTGTCTGCTCATTGCCCTGACTTTTTGGCTTATCTCCTGACTATCACTTGTTGTCCTGGTCTGCTGATTCCTTTCTATCCTCCAGTAGTCTACCGTGAGTGTGAGCTGGGAGACCCTGGGGGCCGCGACCTGGAGCCAGTTGCAGTGAAGTCCATCCCCACCACTAGAGGCTCTGGGGGAACACCTGCTGGCTCTTAGACTCCGCGCCCTGGGGAATCTCATGGTCTAGCTCCCAGTGTGATCCGTGTTGGTGCTCCAGAGGACCTGCTTTCCTGAACCACCCAGAGCTCCATCCGTGGCAGTCAAACTTAAGGTCCACTACCTTAGCGGTGCACTCCTGTCCCCAATGGCATGATTCTGTCACCTAGCCTCGGGTATCCTGACAGGAGATCGGGTGTTGTTGCGCAATCTGGGAGTGCCCGGGAAACATAAGCTGGCGGATCGATAGCCCTATATTGTCTGCAAACGATTACCTGGGCTCCCCGTGTATCAGATCTGCCCTGAAGTCCAGACTGGCCCCCTGAAAACTTGGCATCGAAATCATTTGCTGCTTATATCTGAGGTTCTCAGAGTGCCGCCATCCCCTTGCCCAGAGGCCTATCAGACTCCTATGCTGAGGTCTAGGATTGATCAGGGCCGTGAACCCATGCCTCCAGATGAGGAGAGTGATGAGGAAGAACTAACCATTGATTGGCTATGGGTTCCCCCCTCTGAAGACAACCCTACCCCTCCTCAGATTTCATAGTTGCCAACAGTCCCGATTTTCCCGGGACAATCCCGATTTTGGGACCCTCGTCCCGGATGGAGGGTGTCCCGAATCTGGATTTTCCATAAGGAAAATCGGGAATGTTTTTTTTTTTGTTTTGGAGCAGCTGGCTCCAGCAAAATGGCGGCCGGTGCCGCCGCTCGATCTTCCCCCTAGTGACTGTCTTGTGTAGTGGAGAGAGGAAGGGGGCTCGATCCGTGCAGCCAATGAAGTGGCTGCACGGCCCCTCCCCTCTCCACTAAAGGAGAAGACAACTGCGACGGCGCGCCGTGTCTTGCCGAAACTAAGTTCCCCTGCCCCGTACTGCGCAAGCGCTGCGCCTGCGCAGTACAGGGGGTCCATACTTGCCGAGGGGAACTTTCTCGGCAGGCAGAACACCGGCCGGCCGCACCTGCACTGAAGGGGGGTGAGTGGGGGGTGAGGGGGGGCTGCACTAATTGAGGGGGGCTGCATTGAGGGGGGGTTTGCACTTATAGAGGGGGGGCTGCATTGAGGGGGGGTGGCTGCACTAATTGGGGGGGCTGCATTGAGGGGGGTCTGCACTTATAGAGGGGGGCTGCATTGAGGGGGGGTCTGCACTTATAGAGGGGGGGCTGCATTGAGGGGGGGTGGCTGCACTAATTGAGGGGGGGCTGCATTGAGGGGGGTCTGCACTTATAGAGGGGGGCTGCATTGAGGGGGGTCTGCACTTATAGAGGGGGGGCTGCATTGAGGGGGGGGTCTGCACTTATAGAGGGGGGCTGCACTAATTGAGGGGGGGCTGCACTAATAGAGGGGGGCTGCACTAATAGAGGGGGGCTGCACTGAGGGGGGCTGCACTAATAGAGGGGGGGCTGCACTAATAGAGGGGGGGTATGCACTAATAGAGGTGGGGTTTGCACTGATGGAGGGGGTCTGCACTGATGGAGGGGATCTGGACTGATGGAGGGGGTCTGCACTGAGAGGGGGGCTGCACTAATAGAGGGGGGGCTGCACTGAGGGGGGCTGCACTAATAGAGGGGGGGCTGCACTAATAGAGGGGGGGTCTGCACTAATAGAGGTGGGGTCTGCACTGATGGAGGGGGTCTGCACTGATGGAGGGGATCTGCACTGATGGAGGGGGTCTGCACTGAGGGGGTCTGCACTGATGGAGGGGGTCTGCACTGATGGAGGGGATCTGCACTGATGGAGGGGATCTGCACTGATGGAGGGGGTCTGCACTGATGGAGGGGATCTGCACTAATGGAGGGGGTCTGCACTGATGGAGGGGGTCTGCACTGATGGAGGGGGCACCTGATGCAAGGACAGACTCTGCCGGGGGCACCTGATGCAAGGACAGACTCTGCCGGGGGCACCTGATGCAAGGACAGACTCTGCTGGTGGCAGGCGACGTGGCTAGTGGCACGCTCAGGGATCCCACTGATTCGGCATTATGGTGAGTTGAATGATTTAATTTTATATTACAATGTAATAATAGAAATAATTCGCTTAAATCATCCTGACACCATAACAACCATAACACCTGGCGTTTGGAGTATCTTTATCTGCTGATTGTTAAACTTTCTAGAATACACATATTTCTATTGTGTAGGATCTGGGGCTGCTGTCCCGTCATTCCCCCTCTCCCCCTCTCCCCCTTTCCCTCGCCATCCCTCATTTATCTCAGACTCTAACCACACCCTCTTGAGCCACGCCCGTTTAAGCCACGCCCACTTTTACAGTAAGCCACGCCCGTTTTCGCCGCAGCGCCCTTCGCGCGCTGCACTTGTAATTTTTGCTAGGCCACGCCTACAAACGAATGCCCCGCTCCCTAATTATTGCACGCTCCGCCTACAGCTAAAAAAGTGTCCCACATATTTTTTTTGCAATGTTGGCAACTATGAGATTTCAGGGGGAACAGTAAAGAAGCGTATTCTGAAAGGATCACCCGGTTACTTCTGCCTGAAGTTGAAGGGCTGGAGCCTCACCCTGCAAAAGGCAACGATGAAGTTAAGGTTGAACTCAATGAGACATCTAATGTTGCGGAAACCCCTGCGTACTGCCCTCTACTTTCAGGTAGGTGCTATATTAGTATTTTTGAAGTGTAGGGCTGAGATACAGGTAAATTTAGCCAGGCCTGTGGTTCTTTTCCAGGCCTGGTTGTTTTGATCTGGGAGTGGAAGTGTCAGTGTAGCGGGGGGTGAGGCCACCTAGGCTTGGGCTCATAGTTACCTCCTCTTCTTGCAGAAGGATTTTTCAGGAAGGGAGGTTGGACCTGAGACCTGAGTGGCAGGCAGCTTGTGTGAGAGCTCTGACCAATCATTAACTTGCATTGGCAGGGGGTGGATCTCATATAAGATGGGATCACATGCTTCCAGGAGGAGTGGTAGCCCGGGAGTTCGAGCCCAAAGGGGGGCAGGGAAGAGGAGTTCCAAGTGGCCGAGGGCCCGGGACCCTGGAGGGGTCGAGTCTCCAGAAAGTTCTCAAGGGAGGTCCAGGTTGGAGACCTGGAGCCCAGGGAAGACAGCATGTAGCGCCGGGGATCGTACCAGACATCCCCTTGCGGGGATGTGCCATGCGTGTGGAGGAAGTAGGAGTAAAGCAGAGGAAGTAGGCCAGAGGATCGACTTTCTGTGACCGGGGAACATGGAACTTTGATCAAGAGGAGAAGGTTAGTGCAGCGTTAAAGAAGCCAGAGCAGGAGTGAGTGAGTAGAGTAACATGCTGTGTGGCTACGTAACAAAGTACAACCAGCAATGGACAGTGACTTTCAAAGACTGAGAGGTTGTTTGGTAGTGGAGTCATGGAAGATAGGCGGTGCAGGCCTTTGACTCTAGAATTGACAACCAGAGAAATCATTTCTGTCAGACAGAGGAATTATTCAGAGTGATCCCTTTTGTTCAACTTGGAAGCACTGTATGGGGAAATTTAAAATCTGATAGTCTGAATTGCACAATAAGTAATAGTCTCAAGAAGGGATTTCTCAGGGAAAGTCCAATTACAAAGGCCACGGCCATGGATGATACCCTTACAGAGTGAAATACATTGGGGCATCTCATACTCACCCTGTGTATAACCCAGTTTACCACATAAATAAAAGCAAGAAAACTGAACTGCTGACTGTTTGGTGTTTTCTACTTGGTGATGGGAAGTCAGGAGCAGGGTGATTTGTCAAATTGCTATAACCAACTGAGCAGCCCCTACGGGGGTACCACTACACCTGTTACTCAATAATGAACTAGAAAGCGAGAGTGTTCCTGACGTCCAAGAGGAGCCAGAACCTGAACCTGAGTAAAACCAGAGTCAGAGCTCAAACCAGAACCCAGTTGTAGTTTCTGGGGAACAGATTGAGGGCCAGAGCCACTGGAAAGCATCTATTCTAAGTTGAGACAGAAAATCTGCCCTCTCAAGAGATTGACTTATGACACTTTTGGCGAAAACTCTGATGAACTTATCACTATCGCTCAACGTTCTAGTCAAGCACTTGCCTTCTTCATCGAACCTTTGATAGAGAATGACCTTGATCCACCTCCTGACACTACTGTGTGGGCCACTAAGTTATTACTGGCCTGTCACAAAATGTATATGACTTTGCCTGACAATGTATATAATTTGCTTCTAGAAAATCCTTCTTTGGATCAGTTGCTGACTGTTACAGCTCTGTCTATAACTAATTGTTTACTTTCTTATGATACAGTAAAGTGATCTCACAGGTTGTGTTCTGTCTTCGGGGACCGAAGACTTTCAAGTGGGGGAGGATGTAGTGATGGTGGACTATAATTGTAATATTCTGTGCGTTCTCCATCATTCTTCACCTATAGTGATTTCCCTTTAATGCTGGGCACCAGTGACTGTGATCATATTTGTGAGCCCAACCCAATGAATCGTGGGACGAGTAGTTTTTCTGACCAGCGATTCCATTGCATAACCATACACCGGGACTACACATCCCAGAGATCCTTGCTACCATTCAGGGGACTTCTGGGAGAGACTGTAAAGGAGACAGGAGATACGTCCCACGGTCTCTTCTTCCTGGGCCTCTCTGTGACAGGGGAGAGAGGTTGCGGCCTACCACGCAGTGTTCAAGTGTTTCCAGCCTGGCCTCGGAGGGCCTAACTCTGCTTGTTGTTCATCAGACATCTACACAGCAACAACTCAGCAGCTCGACACCATGTTCGTCCACGCTCCACACCTGTGGGTCATCGCTGGTGACTTCATTGACAGATGTCTCATCCTGGGTCACTGTCTGCAAGACATCTAGTTCGGTCCAGTCGTTGGTGAGAGGGCAATTGCCCATCTCCTGCAATCTTTCCATGGATACTTTATTGGAACACTGTGTACAGACACCTTTACCTTGGGAACACTTTACTTATATTTGAACACTGTACATAGACATCAGTCTGTTAATACATCATTGTGCCTTATTGGATATAATCTAATGAGCTCCAACTGCCAGTGAAGACTATCAGGCCTGCACCTCGGACATTGCTGTTGTTACTATTTAAAGGGCCCTGCACTATCCTTAAACTGTCTGATCTCTCATTAGGATTTAAAGGTTGAATAGGTCGGCCTGGGGTTCCCCTTTGGAGTGTGACTACCTGCATTAAACACTTAACCCTTATTGTCCTACAGGTCATGCTTCAGGTGGTATCTCATTTTACATAAATGTGTATTGTATCTTCATACTGTTAAACTGTTCTTAAGCAGTCTTTTGGGGAATTCCTCTACCGAGTCTGGGCTGTTATTCAGAATTTGGTTGATCTATTGCCCTCTTTTGTAAATAAATACTATCTTGCCTACTCCAGTAAAAGCTGAGATAATATAAACATAATGACTTGTGTGATGTGTCATTTAAAACGAAAGTAAACCCATCCATAAAACAGTTTCATTTCCACTCCCATTGGTTGTGCTCCCAACCAAACTGTCAAACCATTCAATGGCTGGTGTCATAACTGATCACATGTGTAGCATCATGGCAGTTGTAGATTAAACAGAGGCAAAGAAGTATTAAACTAGAACTATAGGCAAAACTTTTTTTTTTTCATTTTGGATAGAGTAAGGGAGGGTTATAACCCCTGTTGGTTTATTTTTTGCCATCTATTGGGGAGATTTACCTTCACTTCCTGTTCCATAGCCAAAACAGGAAGTGAGAGGAAATCCCTGAAAGTTAAAGGAATCCCTTGGGGACCCCCAGGCCAATAGAACTAGTGTCCCCATTGGAAGATTTCCCCTCTATTACTTTTCTGGGGACAACAGAAAAAAATTGGGATTTTCTATTACTTTCACTTTCAAAGCAATGGTAAACAGGACAGGACAGAAAGAGAGGGTGAATCTCCCTAACGGGGCAAAGACAAAATATTTTCCTTTAGTTATACTTTAAGATTAGTGGTTTTGCATAACAGCCAGACAAATTACATTTTCAGAAGGGGATCAGCAAAAGCACTTCCTGTATATTTTTCATGAAAGGTTTACTTTAAAGTGAACCTGTCAGTAGAGCAACTGCTGAAAACTGGCATGAACGGACAATAAAAGAACCACAAGCCATTAAAATGGTTATTGTCTATTAATATACAGGTCTAAAGTTTCAATTTGAAAAACACTTTAACAAAGTTTTGTTATTTTATAAAAGGCAAAGCTATTTTCTTGCTATATTTTCAGCTTTTTTTTAGTTTGGTTCCTGTTTATTGCTTTATTTTCTAATACATGCATGCCAACGCTTTTTGCTTTTCTTGCACGCAGCTTGTTGTTATAATTTATGGTTTACAGCATCCCAGAAGAGGCAGAAAAAATCTAGTTTGTTGGCACTCTGAAGATGTTCTGTACCCTGAGGCACATGAAATAACATGTCTCCAGATTTGTTCAACTAACTCCCCCATTGCTCTGGTAAATATTAGGTGCTGATTTTAGTCTAAACTACAAACTCAGATTATTCCAGCAATCCCTGTTAACATACAATATAAATTGGATTAAGGTGATAGTTTTTGAGAAACCTGATTTAAACAAGTTCAGTTGAATGTGACAAAATACTATTTTGTCATGGCCTGGATAAATGAAAACCTCCACAGACAAAATAACTAACTACAAGATACCATAATCACTAGCAATAAATCAGAGGACAGGATGAGCTGCAGTTGGTTGTTAGGGGTAAATATATTTTACTCTTGGAATTGGAGATCTGGAGGTTTCCAAAAACCAACATGTGACCTAGATCTAATGATTGTGGGTATCCCAATATCTGCCAAAGATTGCTCAATAGCCCTCTATAGTAGTACTGGTAAAAGATCACTTGGGACCCCTTTACCAGATCACCCCAGTACTCAGCTAGACCTACTTGGGCAGGTGGATTCCTCACTCTTGGAGTATGATACTATGATTGAGAGTCCTTATTTTTAAATGATTGAAGGAATTCTGAAATGTGCTCTGTTATGCAAACAGCGACTGGAGGTACATTGCATGGCCAAAAGTTTAGTGGACATCTGACCATCACCTATTATATGGCCAGAAATATGTAGGACACTCCTCTGATTAAATCTTGTTGTTGGCAGTGAAAGATACTGTTACCACAGCCATAGTCACAGCATACAAAGATTTTTTAGAAAATTGTGCACTTCCAAACCTTTGTGGCAACAGTTTGGGGAAGACTGATTTCTGTTCTAGCATGACAGTGCTTTTGTGTGCAAAGCCAGCTCCATAAAGACATAGTCCAGAAAATGTGTAACACCGCTCAGACTGTGGATAAAGATTTCCTCATGGGTGCTGGCCCCGGCTCACCACCGTCAATAGTAACTGAAGAAAAAGAAAATTGGTCGCACACCATGGAAGGAAGAACTTCTGTAGAATAATCACTTTATTGTCAAGGTGCCAAAGGACGTAGACAGGACGTTACAGGAACATTGGTAGACCGGTTTCACACGGATAACTTGTGCTTGTGAACGAGCAGGGACGTTTTGGGAGCGCTATTTATAGAGCTCTGAAGCCGCCCCAAAGATGCTGCTTGCAGGACTTTTCCTAATGCCCCACAAGTGCACCGCCCGAGTGTGAAAGCACTCATTGCACAGAATGGGAGGCAGTTTTCAGGTGCTTTTTAGAGGCTATTTCTAGCGCTAAAACACCCGAAAACTGCCTCAGTGTGAAAATATCCTAAATGGGTATATCCTGAATTTGTGTGGTCATGTTGAAATGAAAAGGCTCTGCAGAAAATAGACTTGTTTATTGCCCTTCATAAATGTTGGATTAGACATTTTCCTGCTTGTTTGTTTACTTTCTATTGCCTTTGCTATAAAAACTTTTTGCAATCAGCTGTATTGTCACAGAACATCCCCATGAGACAGAACTGGAATTTGACCAAAGCCTCACATGAGATACATTTGTTAGTAGAAGAGGTCAGAAAAGGAATCCTAAACTTTCCATAAGTGATCATTTTATGTGAACCTTTTTGACCATTTCACATGGCTGGGTATACTTGTGCAAAAAATGTCTGATGGTAGGGTATATTGGAATGTGCATAGTTTTGAGGCTGGGTTCACACTTCCTGCAGAGGAAAGAGGAAGAGGAAAGTGTTCCTTATCCTCTATGGGCTAGAGTCTGTGCTGGGAAGGCTTTGGGGGATAGTCACTTGTGTTTTTTATAATGCAAGGCAACCAGTGCCACTTTAACAGCATCATGAGTACCTGGGCAAAGTAATGCACTGGGGCCCATACCAGGGAGATGGTGACCTGCAGTGCACACAGCGTGACATGGCACACAGTGGGTGTGGCTAAATTATGCCACATATTGGATGTGGCTTTTTGGTCTAATTATAAATTTTAGTCATTTTGTTTTAACATTTTTTATTAATTGAAACTTAATATTTTTTCACAACACTGTTGGGGTGGGGGGTGGGGGGGGGCTTTGGGAGATATCAGGGTCTAAACAGATCCCTGAAGTCTTATAGGACAGAGAAAGGGACTGGGGACACATTCCCTTTTTCTGTAGCCTCAGCTGCACTGAAGATGAATGAACAGGGGACAGAAGCTCAGTCTATTCCTAAACTGAAGCATAGTAAACAAAGTTTACTGTGCCTCAGTTATGGATGAATACAGTGATTGATCAGTATCAATCACTCCTGTGTTCACTTAGAAAAGGAAGGTGCTGGTAAATTACATATTTACCGGCCCCTTCTCCCGCCTTCCATTCTGAAAACCCCCCTGTGTGTCTGCAACTGCTGCCGGTGGGAGAGGGGAGGGAGAAAGCTGGCAGCGATACAGGGGGGGCACATGGGGGATTGTCCAGACAGAAAGAGATCAGTGCAGCGGGTTAGGAAAATAACTGAAAACAATATTTTGTAACTCCCACTACAGCAGCTGGAGCAGTAGATGAAAGCCACAAAAGATCGGTTTCAGATTTTTCCCTAACCTGCTGCACCGATCACTCACTCTATCCACTCCACACACATTCCCCCCTTTTGGGAGCAGGGAAACTGCAGGGGCCCCAATGCCCAGGGGTGCCTGTGCAAAAAGGCACTGTTTTGCCCTTTCTTTAACTTTATAAAAATTAATTTTACACCACAGCTGTCCGCTGTGTGGAAGTATGAATGGAGCAGACAGAAAATTATGTTTTTTGAGTGTCCTTGCAAAGAGCTGCGTTATTCTTCTGCATAAAAATGCAGTTCTCCACACAAGTGTAAACTTACCCTTAAAGCTTTCCAAAGTTTTTTTTATTTTTATTTTTTATTCAATTATAAACATAGTATTTTTAGCTTCTCTGTGCAATGGTAGTGCACAGAGTGACCCCGAGCCTCCTTTTCTTGGGTCCCCCGCTGGCTCTGTTCGCTCCTCCTCTGCTTGCTATGGGGCAGACGTGCAGGCTTAATCCTGAGCCAGGCTATGTGCATCCATAGACACAAGCAGCATGGCTCGGCCCTGTCCCCCACAGCATTTGAATGAGTGCAGCAGGAACCAATGGTTCCTGCTTCTGCCTCAGTCCCATAGAGTAGAGGGAGAGAGGAGAGAAGAGATGCAGCTCTGGATTGACTGAGGACTCAGGTAAGTATTTAGGGAGAGGAGCACAGCAAGTTGTAAAATATTTTTTACCTTAATGCAGTGAACGCATTAAGGTTAAAAAACGTTTTAACATTAGAACCACTTTAAAGATGACCAGCTTCTTATGCAATAGGATGAGAAGTTGCACCCTCAGGGCAAGGAAATGCTGTGGTTCTTTATTCAGGTATTATATGTGGTACCCGGTTACTAAAATTTCATATAAACTTTCCCTTGTTAATATAATTCAAAAAATAATTTTTTTAATTACTTAAATTTGCAACTTTCACTAAAATAATACCTACCATAAGGGTCTTTGTTTAGGTTCTTTAAGTTATAAAGTGATGACGCTCTGTCCCTGTCTCCCAATTGTCCTCTTCTGTTGTCACCCTGTCTAATGCACTCAATGGAGATTAAAAGAGGCATTGCACTGGTATGGTCCATGGCTGTCACCATCAGAAAACCCGACCCAAGAAATGACAATCAGACATTGCTGAAATGCATGTAAAGTGCTGCAGGAAATAGATAGTACCGAAATACAATAAGGATTGAAAAAAAGGGTAGAAACAAGTATTTTATCAAAAAAATGGCAATTGTTTATCATACAAAGTGCTTTAGAAAACTAAATGCAATTTAGTTTGAGTTTACATCTACTTTACCATCCAAGACTGGTTCTACCAATGCAGAAGTAGTATACCTTGGTCAAAGTCAGGAGGAAGAGCTCTATTCTCTTATACAGTATCTCACAAAAGTGAGTACACCCTTACATTTTTGTAAATATTTTATTATATGTTTTCATGTGACAACACTAAAGAAATGACACTTTGCTACAATGTACAGTAGTGAGTGTACAGCTTGTATAACAGTGTAAATTTGCTGTCCCCTCAAAATAACTCAAAACACAGCCATTAATGTCTAAACCCCGGCAACAAAAGTGAGTACGCCCGTAAATGAAAATGACCCAATTGGGCCCAATTAGCTATTTTCCCTCCCCGGTGTCATGTGACTCGGTAGTGTTACAAGGTCTCAGGTGTGAATAGGGAGCAGGTGTATTAATTTTGGTGTTATCACTCTCACTCTCTCATACTAGTCACTGGAAGTTCAACATGGCACCTCATGGCAAAAAACTCTCTGAGGATCTGAAAAAAAGAATTGTTGCTCTACATAAAGATTGTCTAGGCTATAAGAAGATTGCCAAGACCCTGAAACTGAGCTGCAGCATGGTGGCCAAGACCAATACGATGGTTTAACAGAACAGGTTCCACTCAGAACAGGCCTCGCAATGATGGACCAAAGAAGTTGAGTGCACGTGCTCAGCATCATATCCAGAGGTTGTCTTTGGGAAATAGACCTATGAGTGCTGTCAGCATTGCTTTAGAGGTTGAAGAATTGGGGGGTCAGCCTGTCAGTGCTCAGACCATACGCTGCACACTGCATCTAATTGGTCTGCATGGCTGTCGTCCCAGAAGGAAGCCTCTTCTAAAGATGATGCACAAGAAAGCTCGCAAACAGCTTGCTGAAGACAAGCAGACTAAGGACATGGATTATGGGGACCATGTCCTGTGGTCTGATGAGACCAAGATAAACTTATTTGGTTCAGACGATGTCAAGCGTGTGTGGTGGCAACCAAGTGAGGAGTACAAAGACAAGTGTGTCTTGCCTACAGTCAAGCATGGTGGTGGGAGTGTCATGGTCTGGGGCTGCATGAGTGCTGCCGGCACTGGGGAGCTACAGTATATTGAGAGAACCATGAATGCCAACATGTACTGTGACTGAAGCAGAGCATGAACCCCTCTCTTCTTCAGAGACTGGGCCGCAGGGCAGTATTCCAACATAATAATGACCCCAAACACACCTCCAAGACGACTACGCCTTGCTAAAGAAGCTGAGGGTAAAGGTGATGGACTGGCTAAGCATGTCTCCAGACCTAAACTGTATTGAGCATCTGTGGGGCATCCTCAAACGGAAGGTGGAGGAGCGCAAGGTCTCTAACATCCACCAGCTCCGTGATGTATTCATGGAGGTGTGGAAGAGGACTCCAGTGGCAACCTGTGAAGCTCTGGTAAACGCCATCCTCAAGAGGGTTAAGGCAGTGCTGGAAAATAATGGTGACCACACAATATTTTTACACTTTGGGCCCAGTTTGGAGATTTGTACTTAGGGGTGTACTCACTTTTGTTGCCAGCAGTTTAGACATTAATGGCTGTGTGCTGAGTTATTTTGAGGGGGCAGCAAATTTACACTGTTATACAGGCTGTACACCCTCTACTTTACATTGTAGCAAAGTGTCATTTCTTCAGTGCTGTCACATGAAAAGATATATTAAAATATTTATAAAAATGTGAGGGTGCACTCATTTTTGTGAGATACTCTAGCTGCTGAGAGTGATCTCCTTGGAACAGAACTGTCTTCTGATGTACAAACATCTAGTTTCCTGCTGGATGGAAGGCCCCTGATGGAGTCCCATCTTGTCTTCCATTTGCACCTGCATTTAAAGGGGAGATATTAAGACAGTTCTATCCCTGTACTGTAAATCTGTTAAATGATCTGAATGTCGGAACCCATCCTGGTCTATAATATATTCAGAAAACTGTGTGCCGGATCCCTGCCAAGCCTGTGTCTGCGTCTCAGAATCTGGGAGACATTGTAAAGTTCTTTTTTGGAGGGTAAAGAAATCACTTATTAATTCATAAACCTTGAAGTTACTATATATAGAACTCCAATGTGTGCCACTGGCAACGTCTACTAAGACACTGAAATATATGGCAGCTGTCCAGCGGGAGAGGAAGTGGTGGTGAGAGGGAGCGAGCAAGAAAGACAGAAAAGGGAGAGAGAGAGAGAGAGAGAGAAAGAAAGAGAGAGAATGAGAGAGAGAGAGGGAGAAAAACTTTTTCAAGGCAAAAATATGTAGGTGAGGACAACAGAAGGAGGCAAAAACATTCAAGGACATACAAAAGAATATCTAGTAGTAACGAGCCACATTCAACTGGACATGTTTTGTAATTTTGAAGACGTTTCAAAGCTTAAGCAAGCAGCTTCTTCAGTTCTAAAGAGTATCAGGAACATGTAAAACATCTTCAATGTTACAAAACAAGACATACTGTACATAGAAGTGAAAACAGTTTAAGATGCTTGTGGGTCATCTAGAGCAGGGGTCTCCAAACTTTCTAAAGAAAGGGCCAGTTTACTGTCCTTCAGACTTTAGGAGGGCTGGACTGTGCCCAGTGGGAGTAAACAATGTCTGATCTTTGGTATTGGGGGGAGAAATGGTTGGTGGCAGTGGGAGGAATAGTGCCCCATTTTTATTGCCAGTGGAAGGAATTATGTCCGATCGTTGGTGTCAGTGGAAGGAATAGTGCCCCATTGTTGGTGTCAGTGGCAGGAATAATGCCTCAAGGGCTAGTATCAGTTCTGGAGGTTCTGAGGCCAGCCCCTCTTTTGTAAGCAAATACCACAGTCCTTCTTCCCTTCTTAATCTTCCTGCTGTTTCTTGACATACTGTGTCTCAGAACAGTACCTTGAAAAATTATTCATACCCCTTAACATTTTCCACATTATGTCATGTTACAACCAAAAACGTAAATGTATTTGACTGGCCCAGTCAAAGTCCAGACCTAAATCCAATTGAGAATCTGTGGCAACGCTTGAAAATTTGCTGTTCAACAATGTTCTCCATCCAATCTGACAGAGCTTGAGCTATTTTGCAAAGAAGAATGGCCAAAAATTTAATTCTCTAGATGTGCAAAGTTGGTAGAGACATACCCAAAAAGACTTGCAGCTGTAATTGCAGCCAAAGGTGGTTCTACAACATATTGACTCAGGGGGGCTGAATACAAATGCACGCCACACTTTTCAGATATTTATTTGTAAAACATTTTGAAAACCATTTATCATTTTTCTTTCTCTTCACAATTATGTGGCACTTTGTGTTGGTCTATCACATAAAATCCCAATAAAATAAATTTACGTTTTTGGTTGTAACATGACAAAATGTGGAAAATTTCAAGGAGCATGAATACTTTTTCAAGGCACTGTATATCAGGGTTTTGATATTCTTTCTAGGATTGCTTGACTAGACCAAGCCACTCCACTTGGTAAAATCCTCTGCTTGACATTGATCTGGTGTTCCAGAAACACCTAATCCAGAGCCAATGCTTCCTCTGCCCAGAGACTTTCAAACCTGTACATCAAAGCTCTTTGCACATTTGCAATTGTAGCGCACCCCCTAAGAAACCGCAAGTAACTGGGATCCCCCACCCTGAACAGCCAATCACACTGAATCTTCACAGACACACTTATGTCAAAGAACAGTCCATGACTTTGTTGTTTTTTTTGTTTATTGAGGGATAATAACTTGGATAGGGATGGGCGATTATGGGATGCCCACTTGACTTCAGAACAAACTTCAGGGACAACTCTTCCTATATAAGACCAAAAAAAGGTATCTCCCATGGGATTTTGTTGCAGCAATTAGATTCAAAAACAACTATATTTTATAAAAAAATAGAAAAAGTTTTATGTAACACAATATACAAAAATATAAGACCTGGTCTAAACGGTCCAATTCCTGGTCTATTGCACAATCAAATACAGAAAAATGTAAAACGTGCTGAGTTACTATATATATCCACCAAAGTACCCAATGTACCCAATGTGTTTCGACTAAATATATTCTTCCTCAGGGGACAACATGGTGGAAATAGACCTAAATAGAAAAGACAACAGAAAATAATAGCAAATATATAATTTTCACAAAAATACTGAAAAATATAACAATGTACAAACACTGTCAGTATCTACAAATATAACTTACGTAATAGACCAAATAGAATCAGAGAGGCTATAATGCGCTTCAGAGGTCACAGACAAGAGGCTGACACAGGAGCTCACAGGGGATCATACGTGGTCATACGCAGGCAGTCACACCCAAAACCAAATCATTGTGCATGGCTATGAGCAAAATATATATATCGATATAAAGATATATCTATATAGATATAGCTATATAGATATAACTATATCTATATCTATAGATATCTATATCTATCTATCTATCTATCTATCTATCTATCTATCTATCTATCTATCTATCTATCTATCTATCTATCTATCTATCTATCTATAGATATATCTATAGATAGATAGATATATATCTATCAGTATATAGAGAATTTTATGACATACCCAGTGGTTAGTAGATATGCTCGTTTGAAAAATTCTAAAAAGAAACGCAAAGGTATGCAACATAAGCCATTGAGAACAATGTGTAACAATGTTTTGCAAGAGCGCTGTACTGTAAACAGTAGGCTTTTTTTCAGCAAAGCAGTTAAAGAAAGTTTTGAAAACACATGAAAAGGACCTACAGCTCCACCTATTGTCTGATGAAAATACAAAATATTCATGTGCAATAATTCATATTTACTTGTCTGGGAAAGAAGGAATAATCATTTTATTTTCATTCTTGACCATAATAAGAAAAAGAGAAAAAATATATACTAAACCACTACACATTCCTAAAAATAATGGGGCTGTCAAACTCCAGCATAGCTGCAATGTGTTCTGGATAGCACAGGACAGTCTCCAACTTTACTTGTTGCTTCAAGCTGTCACTCAAGTAATTTTAAAAGACAGAAAACCTTTTAGAGATTAAACTTTAACAGAGAAGAAAGAAAGCAACAGAAAAACTGCAGATGAAGAAAATTAAGTGAGAGAAAATTTTGAAGGAGGACGCAAACATGTAAGGAGAATTAGGAGGGAGATCTGAATAGCAGACAGAGGAAACCACATGGAATGGGTCCAGATAGAGGAAAACCACAAAGACATGGTCCTCCCTTTGAGCATAAGAACAAGTCGAGCTGTAGGAAAGGATCACACACAAGACAAAGAAAATAAAACACTATAGGATAAGATACATAATGGTATTAAACAAACCAGTTTTGTTAGAAATGCTTCATGTCAATGCAAACAACTTCAGTTAGCAAAAAGGAATGGAGAACTCCCTTCGTAGCTGCAAGGCTACTGGATTTAGTAGTTTGTGATGTTTCCAACATAACAATATATTGGTTAGAGTTTATATCTTGCAGAGTTAGTCCTGGATTCAGTCCTCCAATCTTGAAGGTGTTTATAGGTTCTTCTTGGGGTATTTCACTTTCCTCCATCAAGCCATATACAGATTCAAAAATTTTGAGGGTGTGTCTTTATAACTGAAATATAAGGGCATTCGATTAATCAAGCTTGGACTGAGAGGTTATATGTGTAGCCCGCTGGCAATTATTTGACTGACCTCGGATGGTGGGAATACCCTTGAGGCATTGTGTCATTGGTTAAAATTGGGCTTGCTTGCCATGATGTTTATTATTCTAAGGTGAGTTTTTAGACCTTGATAGATAATGGCTGACCCCAAAGCTGGACACATTCTATGGCTGTGGATTTAACGTTTGATCCATATCTGTAAGGTCCTATTGTAGATATACCTGCTTGTTGTCTTAACAATACCATTGGTGAATGGCGGAATAGTCACACTAGAATCAGTGTACCAGCCATTACCTATATAATGAATAATATCTGCCTCACTGTTACATTTAGATGTGTCCCTGTATCCACTCTTTGGGTCCCTTCTGTGTGACCACAGATCCCAACCTTTGCCTTCCACCTGCCCATGTCATTCCTATATTTGCAATTTGTAAGTTCAAAATGTTTGATATATATCCTATGAATAAAATGAATATATTTTATGGCCTTTGATATTTTATGTTCATCTATATTTACTAGTTTTTATTTTTATTTCTATCAATGTAGATGATTTTAGTACAACTCCTGAAGAAGCGTGTTAGACGCGAAACATGATGAGCTGGATCTACCCATCCCAGGATGTGACTTTCTTTGACTGTCAGTTGCCTAAGGGCATATCTTTGTGGGACCACTTGATAGATAGTCAGGTGGCCCAGACACCATTTAGAGTTGGGTATTATACCAGCTTTGTTTGTATAATGTGTATCACTTGTATATCCTAATATGGTGTTAAATGTTTATGTCAAATACATAAATATTTTTTTAACAATTTATAGTTGTGGTGCTGTTTTCTTTTTGCAAATTCATTCATGCTTTGTAAAAAGCTCTAAAGTCTAGAAAGTATATTGGATCTTTTAAGGATATTCAGATACTTTGTCAAATTCCTCACTTTTCATGGCTAAAGTTTTCTCTTTCCATCTTACAATACAGAACTTTCTGAGTTTCCATCATTTGAGAGCAAAGATCATTTTAGCTTCTCGTGTAAAATGATTAATTATTTTATTTATTTGTTTTTGCTGTGGTGCAACACTTCATATTCTCTGTTCAAGATGTGATAGATGCTTGGCAATTATGATTGCCATCAAATATCAAATGAGAAAGACCTAAAAGATCTGATTACATTACATGCATCTCCATCATTCCAAAACCCATTTTTCAGGAAGAAACCTTTGGTTTAAATAAACAATGTGATGTTTTCAATGTTACAGGCTGTCCAATAATTCCATCCAAAAATTTTCCACAAAATGTTTGACCCAGGCCTTTCAGCAGCATAAGAAGAAAGCAAAAGCATAATGCCCAAGTAGTATTCTGACCAAATAATCTGTTATTATGATGCAACTTATGCCCCGTACACACGAGCGGCATTTCCGTCAGAAAGAGTCCGATGGGAGCTTTTCATCGTATATTCCGACCATGTGTATGCCCCATCTGACTTTTTCTGTCAAAAATTCAGACGGACTTAGATAGAGAACATGTTCTATATTTTTCCGACGGAACAAATTACTATTGGAAAAAACGCTCGTCTGTATGCTGTTCCAACGCTCCAAAAACAAAGCATGCTTTGAAGAAAGTACGAGACGGAAGCTATTGGCTGCTGGCTATTGAACTTCCGTTTTCTAGTCCCATCGTACGTGTTGTACGTCACCGCGTTCTGGACGGTCGGAATTTGATGTGACCATGTGTATGCAAGACAGCTTGAGCGGAATTCCGTCGGAACTTAGTCGTAAAAACCTTCAGAGTTTATTCCGACGGCAAAACTGATCATGTGTACAGGGCATTAGTCATTTGGTGGTACAGTGCTTCACATTGGGAGCTTTTGAAGGCCATCATGGGCCCTGTATGACAGATGGGCTTTTTGGGTCCACTAAACAGCAGGATGAGGCAGCAATGTATTCCATTTGTAAACCCCCCCTTCTCCCACACACACACACCCCCCAACCAATCTATCAATTTTGCTATTTGACCAGTTCAGCTCTACCATGCTCACAAATCCATTGTGAATGCAGACTTTGTAGTTTGATATATGGTTAGAAAGTAGCCTGCTGCTAGGGGCATGCTGCTTGGAACCTGTCTGCGAAAATATTTGTCTACAGCTACAAAGAGATTCAAATTAGAGTCTCTTCAATAAGACATATGTATCACACAATGATAGACATTTTCTTGTGTGCAAAAGCAACAATTTGACTAATTAATATCTGTGATTATAGAACCCAGCCATCATTTTGGGAGGGCTATCATGGCATATTTTGGCCTACATAACCTTAACTTGACTGGATATTTAGTCTGGTTGCTTTCTAAACTGTTCCATAGAATTTCATGGTGTCTGCATCTGCACTGTCAAAAGTCTTTAGCCAGCATGGAGAAAATGGCACTATATTCTAGAATGTTTCTGGGTCAAGTTGGGTTCAGTTACAGTACATCCCTAAGGAGAAGTGTTAGGCCTGTCTTCTGTAGCACCAGATCTGGCTGCTTTTTCTTGCATGGCTCCTCCAGTATACAGGGACACTTGTGACCTCTTCCTTTTTTTGTGTCATTGAATCATCCGAGTTGGAAAACTTCTGTATCATAACTTTCATCGCTGATGTGCACCATAAGTAGTCAACAATGTGCAATTTGTATGACTGATCTGTTTTTTCGCTTTGCATTTGGACTACATTTATGCAAAACACAGGTGTTTCCCATGACAGCCAAGATTCTTAGTTTCATTTCCAAACCTGCACTGTAAAATCTTATACAGGCAGTCCCCAGGTAACAAACACATTAAGGACTGTAGGTTTGTTCGTAAGTGGAATTTGTTCATAAGTCAGAACACCGCTTGTAAGTGTAACTTCCGCCTGTGCAGGGATGTGGGATGTTCCGGGCGCTTCTGGGGCTCTTCTGGCCATGCAGTACATGAAGTACTGCAGTGTGGAATGTGGCAAGATAGCTGCTCGGAGGTATCCAGGACCAGCGTGGAGCACAAGCAGCCAGGATTGAGGCCGCTCGTAAGTAGGAGTCGTTCCGTTCGTAAGTCGGGTATTCGTAAGTCAGGGACTGCCTGTAGTTGTACTGCAAGTATAGCTTTTATCGCTGCAATACTTATTTGTCAAGCTAAACTGTTTTTCATTTTCAAGGTCTGTGTGATTAAATTCCTGACATGTCACATTATACAGAAGAAGTATCATATTTAAAAAAAAATACTTTATAATTAAAAAGCCATCTTTAAGATCAAAGCAGTGACATTGTGTAGGAATCCTGCCCTAAGAAGGAGTGTCCTTATCTTAAAGTAAAGCGGAGTTCCACTGTTTTTTTAGTTTATTAAAAGTCAGCAGCTACAAAAAGTATAGCTGCTGACGTTTAATAAACAGACACTCACCTGTCCCATGGTCCAGCGATGCAGCCGCCCGAAGCCTCCGTTCTCTCCCCCTCCTCTCTGCCGGCGCCGACATTGTAAGTGTAGGCACCCAGCTATGACAGTTTGCGGCTTCACAGCTGGGCTCGCACTGCGCATGCGCAAGCCACGCACTTCGCATGCGCTCCGTCAATGACCAGGCAATGTTCTGGGACCTGTCACGTGTTCCAGAACATTGCCGGGAGGGAGGGGCCACCTAGGAATTGCCTAGATGGTTCGAAGCCCGGAAGGAGGAAGTGGGACAGGAAGTCCCACTCCAAACCAGGTACCCAAGCCTCCCCCCAAAAAAATGACATGCCAATTGTGGCATGTCAGGGGGCGAGGAGTACTTAAAGCGGAAGTTCCATTTTTGGGTGGAACTCCGCTTTAAGTGTTGTGGCTAGGCTGTAGTCAGCCTGGGCTCTGAGTTCTTAAAGTTCTGCCTTTCCCTAAACTCAGATTATCATTTACCTGGCATTAGAGAGCATCCCTAGCAATGGAGAAATACGATACAAAAATTTAGAATGACACCAAAGAAAAGAGTTGGGGAGTATGTACCAAAGAAAAAGATTAAAAAAAAAAAAGTTGGGGAGTATTTCAGGACGGTATGAAAATTCTGAGTCATAAATATTTATGTCTCCTTGGCCAACCACTAGGAGGTTTATTGCCATTGGTGCATGCTGTGGAAGGATATAAATAATGGTGTGACCCTCCAAAAAGATCTTTTGTTTTTGCCCCCTGAACTATTGAGAAGAGATGTGTTGGAGGCTGGTGACCCCCAGGCCTGCTGCCTGGGGAGGGCTTTTGCTAGAAGAGAGAGCTGGGTCTGAGGCCTAGAAGAACTTACTCTACCTTGCTGGAACATCTGGAGAAGAAGTGTCCCATTAATTTGTGTCCTGAAATGCTGGGTACAGGTTGCTGCTAGTGGACATTGCAGAGAATGCCTGTCTAATTGCTTCAGAAGGTATTGTGCTGCTAGAACAGGAGTGTCATACTCAGTTTCATTACGGGCCGCATCAGCATTAGGGTTGCCCTCAATGGGCTGGTTGAATCTGTAACACTAGGGGGTTGATTTATTAAAGGCAAATAGACTGTGCACTTTGCAAAGTGCAGTCACACTCTGCAAGTGCAGTTGCTCCAGATCTTAGTAAATGAGCAGAATCTCTGCTGACTTTCATCATCAAATCACATGCAAGCAAAAATGCTGGGTTTTTTTATTTTCCTTGCACGTGATTGGATATTCTTTGCAAAGGGAAGCCTTACCTCATGTACTAAGCTCTGGAGCAATTATTATTTTTTATTATTTTTTTATTATTTTTTTCAGAGGTTCCCCCTTATTGGGGCCACCCCTCTTTTACCACCCACTAGTGTCACTTCCTACACTTTTACCTACCCGGGCATTGTCTGTGCTGGCTGTGTAATGCCCAGATATGCTCCCTCAGCTCCGAAATGTGGCATCTTTGGCTGGCTTGACTCCCATGGCCGCACCATCATTGCGCAGATATCTATGTAAGTCTGTGGGTGTTTTCATATTCTACAATTGCCCACCTTTTTTCCCAGACTAATTAAAATATGGTTGTTTTCCCTATTCATAGGTGATCACTACGGTTTTTCTCCTGATGAGTGGCTATAAGGTCCCGAAACGCGTAGAGCTTACAACTACCGTTATGTGTACACAATTACCAACCATGTATGGACGTTCCATCTCGACTTGTTTTTCTTATTTTGGTTATTCACTCTAAGTGACACTTCAAGGTGTCACATATTTATATATCATTTGTATTTTTTTCAGGTATCAAGTTTTTCATGTATTGCAAATAAGTCCTTGTTGGAATGTATATCTTAATGAAATATAAAATATTAATATATAGCTATGTGCATATATATGTAAATATATGACTATTTGTACTTATTAAAACCTGCTTTTTATCTAATTTATGTATTTGCCTCCATGTGCCTCATGCAAAGTCCCGCCCTGTGCTCTCTCTCTTTTAAATATTGAACCAGGATGGAGGAGGGGACTTGAATGGCCCCTACAACCTCATTTAAAGTCCCAAATAATCTTCTTTTCTTTTTTTATCAAATTATTAGGGATGGAGGCACACAGTCGCACTAATAAACCAACCAACATATTTCCCTTATCAATTTTCTTTGGCTGCTCCTCAGCTGTTTTTATTTTTTGTTTTTCAACCATGAATCTTCATTGTTTTTAACACAAACAATTATTTGGATGCTTTATTTTCTTCTTCCCTACCAATTTGATCATTCATATCATATGTGCACATTGGTGAAATCGGCCGTTGTTTGTCATGTGGCCGTGCTTCTTTTGTCAGGTCCCGGGGCTGCGATGCGCACTGGGGATTTCCCCTCCGCCCTGTTCTGACGTGGGGCGGATGGGGTCTCCTCCACTGCGCGTCAACGTCATGCCTCCTGCGCCGGTTGTTTGGCGTCCTCGTGGCGCACATATACCGGCCGGCTGGCTCACCATCTCCAGCGCTCGGGGGGCTCGGTTTGACGCCTTCGGCTGAGTAGCTTGGCTGGTTTGGCTGCCAGCTCTGTGGTGTCTCTTCGCCCCCCTAGATTGCTGGTGATGCATGATGTTGGGGGCTGTTCTGTGGCGGCGCTCCCCGCATGAGCTTCTCCCTGTCTTGGGTCTCACACCTTGGTCTCCTCCTATCACTCTCCCCATTGAAACTACATGTGCCTTGGCTTCCTTGCCCTTATTCACCTTGCAGGAGGTAATTATTTCTTTTCACCTTTCTCACATTAACTTTCTCCTTCTTGTCCTTCATTTCCCCCTTCTGGCCAATCTGTTGCGTACCGCCCTGTGCTCTCTCTCTCTTTTAAATAAGCTCTGGAGCAACTGCACTTGCAGATCGCAACTGCACAGTCTATTTGCCTCTAGTAAATCAACCCCCAGATGCCCAGAGCACCCCACTCCTTCTCACATCAAACATCAGAAGTCAAGAGTCATCCACCTTCCCTTATATCACAGTGCCCCCTCTTTACCTTGTGTTGGTGCTGGGAAGAAGCTGGAGATGGACCTAGGAAGCAGAAAGTGCGAGGTCTGGAGGAGGACCAGAGGAGGACAAGAGTCAGCTACCAGAGTCAGATGAATGCTGGGGGAGGCAGAGACAAGGGGATGCTGTGGCTGCATAGAGAGGTGCAGGATCTGTAGGAGGAGTTCTGTCCCCATCTCTGTTGCTGACTGCTGAGACAGGGGGGCAAAGACGAGCCTCTGCGTGGCTGCACAAAGAAGCACAGGATCTGGTGAAGGGGTTCTGCCCTCCTCTCTACTGCTGACTTCTGAGACAAGGTGGGGGTAGAGATGAGGGGGATGCCACAGCTGCAGGAGAGATGCAAATAAAAAATACATATTTAGAAGTATTAGACTGATTATTTAGCATGCTCCCCTTAATATGAAAAAATATATCTGACGCTAAATCCACTTTAATAAACTATTGTTATGAAAGATAAAATAAAATGGAAAAAAACTGCAATGGACTTATGATGACTTCATTGTTGTATTTGGACGGTGGATCCACCGGTGAGTGGAAGTTTATGTTTAAAAGGGCACTGTATGCCTCAATCAGAACAGCAGAATGTGAGTGCCAGAATCCAGAAGTTTTAGAAGTAAATGGAACAGAATTTTTCGTAGGTGGTTATTTGTATAAAACAGATTTCCAGGAATGAAATCCAGCAATATTTTCTACATCAATCTTTCTATTTTCCAATTTTCTCTGTTGGACATAAGTAGCATATAAAAGCTTTCTCTTATCACAGAAGTTGTGAAAATGTTTAGCATAAGGCACATTCAATAAAATGATTGGACGCTTCACAGGTACAGCCAGTGAAGTTATTTGCAAATCTCGACCTTTCCTCTAAAAGTCGAGCTTTATCCCAACCCCTGCTGCCTCCTGAATCTCCTTGTTGATTTGTAACCTGACCTGTGAAGGTTTCGGAGGGGGCCAGAACAAGGTTGATTCATGCTTAACAGTCAATATTTGATTGAATGTAAATGATTTTCATGACCTGTGGCTTGCCTTTCATTAAAGGTAGCTTCTGCTTATAACGTTTTCATTCTGTGCTCAGTTTGGGTTTACTTTAAAAGTCTATTAGTATTAGTAAAAGTAGAACTTACACCAAACAGCTAAATACACTTCACAAAAAATACAATTCCTAATATATACTGTACAATACAGAGTTTTATCTTTACCACCCCACTTCATAAAAGTTACATACTATAATTGTGAGTAGAGGCAAAATGCTCACTTTCCACATCTAAGAACATGCTGATACCCAGACTACTGCCACCTAGTGTATTCTGAGCATAGTGCAATTGGATGGCAATTATGGTTCTGTCTGTATATTGTTTTGTCTGTGGTTCGGTGACCCTCCTCACATCCTATAGAAGACACTACTCTGAACCTAGAGACATTTATCATGTAATGTTTTTATTGAATATAGTAAAACATTTTGGGGTTGATTTACTAAAGGCAAATAGACGGTGTACTTTGCAAAGAGCAGTTGCACTCTGAAAGTGCAGTTGCTCCAGAGCTCAGTAAATGACCAGAAGCTCTGCTGACTTCCATCATCCAATTATGTGCAAGCAAAAATTTGTTTTTTTTTCCGTTTTCCTTGCATGCGATTGAGTATTCTTTACAAAGTGAAGCTTTACCTCATTTACTAAGCTCTGGAGCAACTACACTTTGAAAAGTGCACAGTCTATTTGCCTTTAGTAAACCTCAATAGTTAGTGGCCACTGGTCAGGTTTTAGAATCCTTATTGCAAATACAGTAATTAGCTACACAGGGGGGGACCGAATTTGCTCATTTGCATTTATACACTGAGATGCCAGTTTTTGACAGTGTCCACAAATGGAAGGGCTGTCCTCCTCCTCTCCTGGAGTGGCGGGGCTGTCCTCCTTCTTTCCTCCAGTGCGGGCAGCGGCGGCTCCAGTGTCCGCTCCTCAGGCTTCCTCCCCTGTGTGTCTTCTCTTCTGCCAAAGCACTAGGCGTCCAATAGGGTTGCCTGGCGCTTTGGCCAATCGGGAAACAGGTCTCACAGACCTGCCTCCTGATTGGCGGGGAGGAACTGTAGTGTGACCATAGCGAAAATGTATTCGCTATCATCACACAACAGGGTGGGATAGGGATGCAGTGCTCTGTGCCCCGATTCCTCCCTATTTTGAAGCCTATTAGAGCCTCTGGCTCTAATCATGTGCTTCAAAATACACCCCCCCCCTATCCCTGCCATATTAATTCATGTGTCCGGTGTCCTGAAAGGGGCCGGGCACATGGATAGGGAGGGCGGCGGAGGCCCGTGCGCCGACAATGCATGGGCCACCACTGTTTGGACGCCTGCCTTTACACGCACATGAACTTTAATGGCATCCCAGTCTTAGGCTGGTTTCACACAGCTTTAAAAAAACGGATTAAAAACGGATACGGATGTCAATTTTTACATCCATTTTCACATCCGCTGACATCCATTTAAAAAAAAAAAAAGTGACTGAACTGAACTTCAAACACTATATATATAGCTGGTTGCTAAGGAGGGGGCTGGGAAGCCGGCCACCGCATCCTTAACAACCAATGACAGCTGAGTGTAAAAAAAAAAAAATTTCCAGTAAAAAAAAACAAACGCGAAAAAAACAGCATGGGGTCCCCCCCAGGTTCATACCAGGCCCTTCAGGACTAGTATGGATTCAGAAGGGACCCCCCCACGCCAAAAAAAAACGTAATGGCGTGGGGTCCCCCCCAAAATCCATACCAGACCCTTATCCGCGTATGCAGCCCGGCAGGTAAGGAAAGGGAGGGGATGAGTGAGCACCCCCCCTTCCTGAACCATACCAGGCCACATGCCCTCAACATGGGGGAGTGGGTGCTGTGGGCTGGGGGGGATGTTCTGCGCCCCCCCACCCCAAAGCACCTTGCCCCCATGTTTAACAAGGGGGCTCTCAGATCCCAGGCCTCCCCCTATGTGAATGGGTATCAGGCTCTCCGGGTGACGTCATCGGATAGCCACGCCCCATGGCTTTATAACAGATGCCAGACAGCAGGCAACAACACAACGGAGGAAGATGACAACAGAAGAACAGCGGCTTTTTCATTTTTTTTGCAGGTAACCGGCTGCGAGGAAGAAGACGATGGTGGGAGAGAAGGCACCGGCATACCGATAAGCCCACTGTCCGCAGACCCCAACAACCACTGGCCAGGGTTGTCGGGAAGAGGCCCTTGTCCCCATCAACATGGGGGAAATGCTTTGGGATGGGGGTGCACAGAGCCCCCCTGTCCCAAAGCACCCACCCCCCATGTTGAGGGCATGTGGCCTGGTATGGTTCAGGAGGGGGGCACTCGCTCAACCCCCCCCTTTCCTGCTCGGCTGCATGCTCGTATAAGGGTCTGCTATGGATTTTGGGGGGGACCCCACGTCATTTAAAAACAAATTTGGTGTGGGGAGGGGGGTCCCCTCCAAATCCATACTAGACCTGAAGGGCCTGGTATGGACCTGGGGGGGGGGATCCCACGCCATTTTTTTCGCAATTTGTTTTTGCCGACAATTTCTTTTTTTACATTCAGCTGTCAGTGAGGACTCATTGGTTGTTAAGGCTATATACATGTAGTGGTACTCCCGTAGGGGCTGCTTAATGCTGTGGTCCACCAGAAAGATTCTTTTGCATAGCTTGGGACTAATTATAAACTCCCCTCTCCCTCCAGCACAACTCTTTCTGCAGTCTATTCCTTCCTCTTCCTCCAGCATAACTCTTCAGGCACAGCTAGCATGTTGCTGGGCCTGACACTGGCTTCAGCCAGGCCCTAGCAACAGCCCTTTGTAGGCAGGGACTGCGGGCCCCTTTGGTGTAGCGAAAAGAATGGAAAATTCTGGTGCTAGCTGTCCTAGGTCCTACTGATCTCAGTCAGCCCTCTTGAGGCTCTGCCAGCCCTCCTGGCTGCAGCTTCCCCTCTCCACTGCCCATGACATCACAGTCTCTCCTGCTGGCTATACATCCATCTCAGACTGCACACTCCCAGTCCCCTCCCGCATGCCTCCCTAGCTCTCCCAACTGGGCCTTCCACTCCCCGACACCTGGTGGATCCCTCCTGAGACTTTGCCTGGCAGTACCTTCCACTGTCCTCTCCTGCTCCTGGTCAGAACACCCCTATGGTTTGTACGAGGGTCCCTTCCACTCCAGAGCTCCAGGCCCGAGATCACCCCCCCAGATTCGGGAGCTTCCTTAAATGCCACGACGGCTAGTACTCCATCTCCCGGTTCTTCCACACGACATCTCCTCCCCAGCAGGGTTGACTCTAGGTATTTAAGGAGGCCTTCCAACATCAGGCACTGATGTATATATATATATATATATATATATATATATATATATATATATATTAAAACATTACAAATACCTTTTTTCGCCTTATTTTTTAATTGATCACATAAGCTCTGTTCTCAGCTGCATAAGGGACCTAGAGAGCTGGGGCTGGAAAGACTTCAGCACACTGAACCTACAAGTGAATGGCTGGGGGGGTTGTCAGCACAAGTCTGACCATTGGAAGGAAGACAGACAGGCTGGAAACGAAAAAACTGACCACGCTGAGGTGGACGCCCTGGCATGGTCAGTTTGAAATAGGAAGGCAGTGGGACAGGCAAGAACACCAAGTATTTCACACAGAGGAAGGAATACAAAGAGAACAGGATACTTTTTAACACAAGTATATGGTACAGCAGGCACATATCAGGAATATGAAATCTTGGATTAACATACTTTCTAAGAATTGCTTTTTAATGATAAAATCTGACGCTTGTTGAGAAAATGACACTATT
Organism: Aquarana catesbeiana; assembly: GCF_042186555.1. Classification (NCBI taxonomy): domain Eukaryota; kingdom Metazoa; phylum Chordata; class Amphibia; order Anura; family Ranidae; genus Aquarana; species Aquarana catesbeiana. The sequence goes on from NC_133326.1 coordinate 553,714,026, forward strand.
GCTGTTTGTTTTGACATAGCAGGTAAAGTAGTATTCATGCCAACTTGTGAAGTTACCTAAAGGTCTGCTTTCAAATACATCAGTTCTCCCTCTTACTACAAAGCCCAAAATTACTTTTTTTTTTATTGCTGATTACTCAGCAATGATGGCATTAAAAGAAAGGGAAACTTCTTCATTGTTTCATCTGCTTTACAACAGTGATTTCCCCAAATGATGGTTGTTATATTTGTCTAAACTCCTTTAAGTCCTCTGTGATGGAGATGTTGGTTTGTGTAGTTCCTGGAAGCTTTTAGCAGACTCATTATAGGTAGCTTTAAGACGCCTGGATGTGTGCGAAGGGGCTATAGGTGCTGACATACCCCGCAGTGTGCTTTTACAGGCTATCCACGTGTTGACAGAACTGGATTAATTGGCGTATTGATAATTTAAAAATGTACAGTAGCGCGGTTTTACAGTGACTGCAAAATTTCACTTGATGATTAAACTTGCCAAAATGCACCTTGGAAATATAAGCTGCTCAGCAAGTCACCTAGAGGGGAAGGCTTCTTTGTAAAACCATGCTGACAGCTATAACGCTAGGAAGTCTTTAGTTTCCTTTAAAGCCAAACTCCAGCCAAAACTTTTTTTTTAGGTTTTGAATAGTCAGGAATGGTTAGATGCTATGTTAACTCTTCATTTGGGAATTTTTTATCTTTCTATACTTCTTGGTGTCAGATAGAAGAGGAAGTAAGCGGAACTCCCACTTTCCATTTGAGAGGTGTCAGACAGAACAGGAAGCGTAGAAAAAATTCCCCCAACAAGGACAGAGGCAGCAATGGAGAATAAATGTTCTAGTAGAGAAAGGAAGGTGTGGAATACGGGTCCTTCAACTTTCTAAACAAAGGATCAGTTCACTGTTCTTCAGACTTTATGGGGACCAGACTGTGGCCGGTGGGAGAAAAAAATAATCTTAGTGCCTGTGGTCAGTGTGAGGTGTAATGATGTCAGTGAAAGAAACCCACATCTTCGGTATCATTGGGAGAATAGTGCACCAAGAATCAACTGAGAATTTAAAACCTGGCAATCTCCAATGCTTTTCCAATAGAATTGAAATTGATGGCATTCTATCAAATACATTCTTATATTAAACCATTGAGTAGATACTGAATAGTAGGGCTTTTTTTACTTCAGAGAATAGGTACAGGTACTCTCCCCTACACCCCAAGTCATCCTCGTCTCTGCTCCCTACACACCTCCCAGTATCACCCCTTTTAGAGATAACACAAATATTTTGTGGTGCCGAGAAATATGTATGAAATTTGTTAATGATAACAAGAAAGGTGGTAAAAAGAGATCCCCTTTAAGCCAGCAACAATAGACCCCCTGTAGAAACGATAGACTCCCCCCCAGCAACTAAAGACTTCCCAGCAATAGTAGACCCTCACCAGCAACAATATTTTCACCCAAGCAACAATAGACTCCTGCCAGCAACAATAGATCCCCCCAATAGCCAGTATTCATAGACCCTCCAGCAGCCCGTATTCAAAGTCTACACCCCCCTGGCAACATTAAATTCCCCCCACGCAACAAGAGACCCCCTGGCAACACTATACCCCCCAACAACAACAGATCTCACCTGCAGCCAGAATCAATAGACTCCTTAGCAGCCAACAAAATTAGACTCCAAGCGCAGCAACAATAGACTTCCACCCCAGCAACAACAGACTCCTCAGTCTGTCAGTGCCGGTATGGGTTGTAAATGAATGGTAACAATTTTTTTAACCACAGTGGGCTACAGAGAGGGACACAGGCAGCAAGGAAGAGTCTGGATGGCTTCTGTCTTCTTTGCAATTGGAGGGCATAATACTCTACCAAGGACTAACTGAGCTGGACTGGAACTATGAATACGTTTCGGCAAATGCAGCCAAGATAAATCTGCAGCCTGGCTGCACTTAAGCAGTCCCACTGCTTGGCATCAGCTAATGCTGACAACAGCCTAGTGCCAGCTAAGGATGTAATGAAACAAAATTAAAGGATATAGGAATCTTTCTAGCAGCTCTTATTTGGGGTGGGGGGGGGGGGGGCAATATAAATTGGGGTGCTTGCCTGCATGCTCAAACAACCCTTGCTAGTACATGCATTCAGTACTATAGGTGCTGGAGCTGCGTACCACCGTGCTCCTGAAAAATTGCTCAGCTGAATAGTCACTGAGCAATCACCATTCCTGAAATGCTGAGATATGTCTTTATCATTTGAACAGAGACAATAGCAAGGGTGGCTTAGTTGTGCAGTTATCATCTTTCTATACAGGAGGTCAGACATTTGTGTTTACATTTTTAGCTTACAAATGTACAATTTGCACAAAGAGGGGTTGATTTACTAAAGGCAAATAGACAGTGGGGGTCATTTACTAAAACTAGGGAGTGCAAAATCTGGTGCAACTCTGCAAAGAAACCAATCAGCTTCCAGGTTTAATTGCCAAAGCATAAATGAACAAGCTGAAGCTAGAAGCTGATTGGCTACCATGCACAGCTGCACTAGATTCTGAGTGCTCCACATTTTTGTAAATCTGAAATAAGGAATAAAGTGTGGCGCTAAAAAAGACTTGTTCTTTATTGAGCAAGACCCACCAGAATAGCAGTCTGGGGGGCAAATCTAGCCCAATAAGGTGTTTGATGAAAACAGGACTTTCGCTAATCCTGTGTGTAAATAATAATTGTACGCAATGGGAAAAGAGTATAGCCGTGAAGTGGTCACTCATATAATCCCACATATAAAGTATGTATTACAAACAAGATCCAATGAAAAACAATCAAATGGAAAATTAGTTACGTTAACCCCAAAGTAATATCTCTGTGAGATTATATTAATTAAGTGTCTAGTTAAAACGTAAAAAGGAGAAAAAAGGAGAAAGAAAACATAGTGCCAAAATTAAAATCAAGTATATGAAACACTAGAAATTGTGGGTACACATCTATTGTGCTCATGAGCGGATCTGCAAATGTGTTTGCCTACTCATAACAGGCAACATTCAGGTGCATGTATATTAAATCAATAAGTGCAAATGGGAAATGTAAAAATATAAGTGCAACAACATCCATGCAAATGGTGTTTTTGCTATAGCCCGGATGAGAATGAAGTGAGAGTTCAAATAAAAGTCCTCTAGAAATATAACTGGAAACTTGACCAATGAGGTTTCTTTTGGAATGCAGGGATGGTTCCCGTATGTTCTGCTGGTCAAACTGCTAATGTAGATAGGGATAGGTAAAAAAATACTCTTACCAGAGGTGGTGGACTCACCAGCCAGCGGCTTCGGAGTCAAAGCAGGCTTATGGCAGAGCAGACAGCGGTGGTTGCAATGCTGTTTCATCCGCTAGTAGAGACACCGGAAGATGAGGATCCTCAAAGAACAGCCTCCCATACTCAGTGCTCGGTTCTCCAAACAAATCCTGTGACCATCATCTCAGCCTCACCAATGCCCATCAGCAGTGGTGTATTTACGTTTTGTGCTGCCCTAGGCCTAGGTCTATGGGTCATGACAGGTCCTCTTTATGGGAAGATCTTGGGTCTATGAGATCCCATATCTCTTCTCTGGCACCAAAGCATCAGATCAAACCGAGATTGGTTTGATCAGATGCTTTCACAAGCCAGTAATGGCTTGTTTACACAAGATCGAAACAATAAGTGGCAAAATCCTTGTCACCTATGGTTTCTGACGTCACACAGTAGGAGGAACAACATCAGTTCCTCTCACTGTGTCCCAGGAATTGAGTGCTGCCAGTCGCATCCTTACCAGGCTCCCCTATCGGATAGGAGAGCCCAGTAAAGGTTTCGTGTTCATAAACGGTGTAGGGACGAGAAGTGGATAATAGTGGTACTAATACCGTCATTATACATGGTGTAAGTTTGAGATAAATGTTTGTTGGCTGTCATTCGGCTGACAATTTTTGCCTTGAAACTTTGATTTTTCACTCAACAGGACCACCCACAGAGTGAATACACTAGCTATATTTAAAGATAATTCTAATTATTTTTTTTAATGAACACACAACTGGAATAAACTGATTTGCATTGAATTTAACTTTTAGGGTGGTTAAGCAAAAAAGGTTGGGACTTTAAATGAGACACAAGTCTCCATCCCTATACGAACATGAAGCAAAGAGGTTTGGGACTTTAAATGAGGTGGGTAAGCGAGGCCAAGGAACAGTTACCATTATAAAAAATAATTTTATTAAGAGGCAATAACATGGTATCATAGTAGATACCCAGGTATGTAATCACAGTCACATCATACAGTATATACAGAATGATTAATACATTATGGACAATATAGAAAGCCCCCAGATGATACAGGGCAGAAAATCCTTAGCAGGTGATGCACCCATTCTAGAATGACAAAATCACAAAAGCTCTAAAGGCACACTGGTATATATAAAACCTGATACTGAGGTTGATTGTTTGGTGCATGGCGTAAGACCAACGTGTTTCGTGTATCAAAACACTCTTCAATTTGCACCAAAATCTAGAAATCAATAAAATTAATAAATAGAGTTCAATGTGCATTGTTGTGGGAAGGGTATACATATAAGGGAAGAGAAAGGTCACTTATTCCCAGTGGATACTCACATGCCAATATAGTGTGAACCCCATGAGGTCCGTAGCCGCAGGCCACCAAAAAGAGCCAAGTCCTGAAGCTGATGGAGGAGCCCATAGAGGGAAGGTCAGGCGTACAGAGAGGTCCCCATAAGGTGAATGTGTCCACACTGGTGATAAATGGTGATAACGATTCTATGATTAGTGGGAATAATGTAAAAGTGTTTAAAAACGAGTAAAAAATGTGTTAAAGGAAAATTCACTGGAGCCCAACAATCACAGATAAAGACAAAAAATGACAGTGTGGTAAGATGTCTGAAGTGAAAAAGGGAGGGGGGGAGGGGGAAAGGGTGGGGGGGGGCAAAGGGGAGAGAGGGGGGAGAGAAGAGGGAGAGGGGAGGGGAAAAGGAGGGGAAAGGGGAGAGAGGGGGGAGAAGAGGGGAGAGGAAAGGAAGGGGAAAAGGAAAGAAGAAGGAAGAAAAAGAAGAAAGATAGGGAAAGAAAATGAATAGGAGGAAAGAGTGTGCCATAACTGAGGTGAACAGAAGGAGTGGTTGGCGGTACAGATCTGAGTGGAAAACTGGGGGAACTAAGAGAGATCCCCTACCTGTGATACGTGAACGGCGAGCGAATGTATGTACCTGGTGAAAGACGTGCTGCCGGAGAACCGGTTAGCACAAAATGAGGACCCTATATGCGCCCAGCCAGCCCCCCACCTCATTTAAATTTCCAAACCTCTTTGCTTCATGAACTTTTAGGGTGTTCAGCATTAACACCGACTGGATAAGGACTACTGACATCCCTATGCCTTTCTCTCCCCCTATGCCTATTCACTGCAGTGGTGTATCGCTGATAAAATAACAAAATACATGATTTTTTCATTAAAATTCTGCAGGCCAGAGCCAAAAGCCACAACTCTCTGCAGAAAACTGCGTCATTCCATTTGCTCCTGTTCACACACTGTTACATTGTTACCGAAGAATCGGATGGAATGCTCTGCAGGCAGCAGAAATGGAGAACAGTAAATGGTTCAGAGTTCTCCGGCTCGAAGAGTATGAATTATTTTCGTAACAAAATGATAATTCACTGATTTGTATCACTTTGTTTATTATACTGGAATTTGGGTTGCATGCTTCAGCTCTGAAGTATGTTACATTTTGTATTTTATATAAGTGTTAAACCAGACTGCTTGGAACATCTAGTCTGACAAGTAATTTATCCAAGTCAGAAAAAAGAAGTCAGGAAGAGTGAACATCCGTTCACATTTAAAGCATGTTCTTGATATCCATTGATTGCCTTCTCGCTGACTTAAGAGACACTATCACCTTGCCTACTTAGGTATGGTGAGTATATAGAGGTCAGGGGTGCCCTTTCTAGCAACACTGTCATCCTGCCCAGCATTCCCAGGGTGACAGTGTCTCTTTAAAGCCCAAATGTACACATATTTTTGCAGTTGTCCCTATTGGAGAAATTCCCATCACTTCAACTTTCTCTCCAGTTGAAGTCCCACGCCTTTTTGTGGAAATGCTTTTAGTAAAGTTGAACTCGTCCCTTCAGTTTTGCACAATTGTACAAGATCTCGTCCCTTCAGTTTTGCACAATTGTACAAGATCTTTCCTATACTGAAACAACTCTGATTTCACTGCACATTGTGAGTTTCTCACAGTATGTATTAGAAGCTGCAGCAAGTCAGATAGAGCCCAACTCATTTCCTGGCTGGAGGACATTCAGCATCATCTAGCAAAGGGGGTCTCCAAACTTTCCAAGCAAAGGGCCAGTTTATTATCTTTCAGGTTTTAGGGGGGCCAGATTGTGGCCAGTGGCAGTAGGAAATGCCACGGCATCAGTGCCCCATCATTGGTTTTAATGGGAGAAATAGTGTCCCATTGCCAATGTCAATTATATGAATAGTGCCCCATTGTTGATATCAATGATATGAATAGTGCCCCATTGATGGTGTTAATAGAGGTAATAGTGCTCCATCATTGGTGTCAATTGGTGGAGTAGTGCTCCAAGGGCCAGATAAGGGCAAGCAAAGGGCCACAGTTTGGAGACCACTGATTTAGCACTTTCCTCCCCAGTCTGACTGTCCCTGGCATGCCACTTTCATTCATTTGATATTCTTTCTTTCAGTCATGGTGGCTCAGCATCATATGTGGTCAAAGACAGCCTGTCTAGGTATGCTCACTTTTCCAGGCTGACATCTACCCTTTAAAGAGGGTAGTTCACCTTTTCAGAAAGTTGTCAGTGCCAAGCAGTTGGTGTAGCAGTTCAAGAATTTGAAATCCCTGCGCTTCTCTCTCTTCTTTCTGCAGCGCTTCTGGGATGCATCAGAGCAATATTCTCTGCCAGCGATTCATCATGATTCGTCAAGGAAGACCTGCAGTTGAAAGTGGGAGAAGAGCAGGGATTTCAAATGCAAGTGCATGGGCATGAACAGCTCACCCATGGATGTAAGGACAGTGGGTACTGGGGGTGTGAGGAAGGTGTACGGTGTTAGTTCACCTTTAAGGCATTTTGATATTTGCATAACTAAAGTACTGAGGCAGGGTGCTGGGATGTGTTCAGAAACCTGTATAGAGAACCCTGCTGGCACTGCTGAAAAGCATGCAGGGAATCCATGAAAATATGGAAGGAGATGGCCAGCAGACAGGCAGCACTCACAACATGAAAGGAGGTTTTTAAGTGTAGCACCCTGGTGTTTAGGCAGAGTTGCTCCTAAATTTGCCTGCCAGGTATATCTACCTTGGCCTACTGTTAGGGATCAACTGAATTTACTCTTATGCCCTGTACACACGGTCGGATTTTCTGACGGAAAATGTGCGATCAGAGCTTGTTATCGGAAATTCCGACCGTGTGTGGGCTCCATCTGACTTTTTCCATCGGATTTTCTGACACACAAAGTTTGAGAGCAGGCTATAAAATTTTCCGACAACAAAATCCAATCGCGTCAATTCTGACCGTGTGTGGACAATTCCGACGCACAAATAATAATAAAGTAGCTGAGAGGAAGGGGTTGCACTCACAAAACATGTCCATTGATCCCCCATGATGGCAGCTAGCACATGTTGACATTCGGCAATTTGTGTGCATCTTCAAAATTTGGCTTTTCCAGGGGTGACTTCACCCCATCTGCTGAACGCAATATCAAACAGTTTATAAATACTCATGTCTGATATTGCCTTCAAGTTCTACAAAAGTTGAACTTTGTAAGTTTCAGATTTGTGTATTTCGTGTTGGTTTTAAACATGCCTGTTTTACCTTAAAAGGACATTTCTACTTTTAATGTCACCGAAAAAATTGTTATACAACAAACATGTTGGTGTGTTTTAAAAACCTTTTAAAAATGCACATGTGATTGTGCTTTGATTAAAAAGATTGAGATTAAACAATGTGTGGCTTCTTCTTTCAATGCTCAAAAGCATTTTTGTGTTGTAAAATTGGTGTTTTCATTGACAATGGGTGTTATTTACTAAAGGCAACTCCACTTTGCACTACAAGTGCAGTTTTAGTGCAGTCTCAAGTGCACTTGTAGTGCAAAGTGTCTTTGCCTTTAGTAAATAACACCCAACAGTGCTTTCTAATTTGACACAATCACGCCATTTTCAGGACTCCCCAAATTTCAGTCAGGGTCAGCTAAAAGAAAGCCAAGCAGTAAATCAAACCAAATATTTGTTCAGTTTAAATTTTTTTTTATTTAAATAATGTCTCAGACATTGTCTGGCATATTGATGGCCCCCCTACCCGCAAAGTATTCCATGTATCTTAGACGGACCTTGCGGGCTCTGGGGGGGCAAGCCAGGACGGCCAGCTTCAAGCGCCGTCAGGGTTGGTTTATTGAGATTAATAATTCCAGCTTCAAGCCCAACTGAGCCAGCATAGTTCACAGAATTTCTCCTTAAAAAGTTGTGGAGACCACAGCAAGCCAGGATGATGTGATTGAGTGTATATTCCGCCATGTGTATCGGTGTAAGAAATAGGTGGAACCGGCTGGCCATTATTCCAAACGTGTTCTCCACCACTCTTCTGGCTCTGGCCAGCCAGTGATTAAAAACCCTCTGGTTCGGGGTGAGGGTCCTCATAGGGAATGTCCGCATAAGATGGTCCCCCAGCGCAAACGCTTCATCCGCAACGAAGACGAATGGGAGTCCTTCCACTTTGTCTTCTGGAGGTGGCAAGTCCAAGCTGCCATTCTGGAGACGCCTGTAGAACTCCGTGTGGGCGATGACTCCACCATCTGACATCCGGCCATTCTTCCCCACGTCCACATACAGGAACTCGTAAGTAGCCGACACCACCACCAACATCACAATACTATTGAACCCCTTGTAGTTGTAATAGTATGACCCCGAGTTGGGTGGTGGGACGATATGGATGTGTTTCCCATCAATTGCTCCTCCGCAGTTAGGAAAGTCTCACCGCTGGGCAAAGTGGGATGCCACAGTCTGCCGTTCCTGTGGGTTGGAAGGAAACTGTGGAGTCAAACAAGAAAAATAAATTAATCATTTTGCACATAAACATTGAAAGCAGATTAGACACAAACATTCTTGGCCAACATCAGTATAACATTTATTTTAGGGAGTATTTACAGACAAAGGTATAAGATCCACCTGTCAGATTCCCCCCCCCTCTCATGGGCCATTTTTGAATTTTTTTTTGGGGGGGAGATGTTTTGGACAGGTAACCTGCTCCACTTCATTGAGAGATGAATGCCTAAATAATGTGTATTACTTTGGCCAGCCCCTCCTTACTTACACTATTGGCAGCCCACTGGACAGGTAAGAAGTGTCATAATACAAAGATATAAATACACATTGTACACATTTTAGCACATATTTACATTCTGCAATTACCAATCGAGATAATAATAAGATACAAAAACTTTAAACAGTACCATTTGAAAGTATTCAGGCAGGCCCTTGCACTACATGCTTTGGGCAATTCATCCATAAATATGACCACAAAAGAGGTGGGTATAGTGTGTATGTGTTAGGCAAAGTCAGCAGATAGAGGATTGGTATCAGCTGAGTTAGCAGTTGGGGTTCAAAATGATTTTGGGACCCCCCCAAAAAAATCTCTGGCACTCTGCCTGAATTTAAAGCACAAATCAAAATTTTACATATTTTAGGGGGGTATTTAGGGTAAAGCACTACTATGGAGCTGAAAAATACATTGTTAAGTGACTACACAAGGTGAAGATAGGCCCAGTAGAGCATGCTGGGGAGGTAAGTAAAGGCAAATATGTATGAAGGCCAAAAAAAATAACATAAAAATCCAGCAGGCATGAGGAGAAAGGGGACATTCACAGCATATTACAATCACGGTAATTAGGGAATAAGGAAAGAAATACAATACATTAGCAAAAATTCTATACAACAAAATGTGATGTTAAAGGATAAAAATCTTACCTTCATATACTCCTTCTGCAGGACCTGAATGATGGCAGAACAGGTCTCTGGGATAATGATCCTCAGAGCCTGGGGGGAGATGCCTGTCGAGAACTTGAGGTCCTGCAGGCTTCTCCCCGTCACCAAGTACCGCAGGGTAGCGAGTAGCCTCTGCTCCGGAGTGATGGCTTGCCTCATGCAGGTATCCTGCCTGCTGATATAGGGGGTCAGCAAAGCCAATAAACTGTGAAATACGGGGTACGTCATCCAGAGAAAGTTCCTGAAATCATCAGGATTATTCTCACGGATCTCACGGAGCAAAGGCATGTGACAGAACTGGTCACGCTGGAGCAACCAATTCTTGGTCCATGAACTCCTCCTCGCCCTGTTCATGGACTGGGCTTGTGTCAAAGTAAAAACCCCAACACCAAGCCCCCACACAGCACGAACTCTACGATGAGTACGTACATGCAACATTTCTAGAAAACGGTCGGCTACTCAGAACACAGTAACAGAACGCACTGAAGAACAGCAAGGCCTGTGAAGAGCGACCTGCAAATCAGTAACAAACGAACAAGAACACAATGACAAGTCAATGGTAACTCGCTGCACGCACTGAAGAAAAGATACCAACCCATAAGCACAAACTGAAGAGCAGAAAAACAAACTGAAAACCACGAGTCTGAAAAAGCGCGAATCGTCTCTCACCAAACTTTTACTAACACGAGATTAGCAAAAGGAGCCCAAAGAGTGCACTTGGCACTGAACTTCCCTTTTATAGTCTTGGCGTACGTGGTGTACGTGACCGTGTTCTTGGCGTTCGGAAATTCCGACAACATTGTGCGACCGTGTGTATGCAAAACAAGTTTGAGCCAACATCCGGCGGAAAAAACCCATGGATTTTGTTGTCGGAATGTCCGATCAATGTCCGACCGTATGTACGGGGCATTAGTCTGTGATTGCTGCACTTCTCTCTTTTGTCGCTAGGTGGCCGGGTACCTGGCGGCATTAGATATGAGAAGGGCAATGCAAGGTCAGATTATGGGTATGTGGGGTATCCCAGCCAATGGGAAGGGGTTTTCTTAAATCCCTTGGCCTGCTGGGAGAACCTATATATTTAGGTGGAGTCAGGTGATTGGTGTTCTGTGCCACTTGGACTGCTGTCTGGTTGGACGTGTGTTGTACTGCCTGGGATTGGAGATTGGGCCTATTCTGGGCACATCTGGCTGCTAGGCTGTCTGAAGGCCTATCCAGAAGCAAGAGAGCAGCGCAGGGTTGGGACTGCGGCTTGCAGTCCAACCAAAAGTGATGGTTCTGCCAGCCGGAGAACCTGTCGTGGTCAGAGGTAGAGGGGAAGCTATCACCAGTAAGGGACTATCCGCCTTATTACCAGGGACCACAGTGAGTAACTGAAGCAAGTACCGGAGCAGCATTCTCACCAACCGGGGACACGGAAGAATCTGGAAACTTCAGTGGGAATCAAGCCAGGGACCCAGCCAGCAGAGGTGACGCTTGCAGAGCAGCCTTGTGTGTTAAGCCAGGGACCGAGCAGGCCAGTGGGGTGAAGCTTGAAAGGTATCTTGAGTGCCAAGCTAGGGACCCAGCAGAGAGGCGGGGTTGATGCTTGAGGAAGATACTATAGTGAAGATTGTAGGTGCTCAAAGGATTCAGTGGCAGTGAATCGTCTAGTCTGAGTTCCCTCAAAAACTGTGTGCAAGTGTATTAATAAGAATTAATGCTGTTTTGAAATCAAAAGGTGGTCACACCAAACATTGATTTAATTTGGATTTCTTTTCTGTTCATTTACCGTACTTTTCGCTCCATAAGAATACTGACCAGGCACCACCACCGCCATGTTAAAATACTGGGCCGCTCCGGGTGATCTCTCGCTGGGCCTGTCACTCAGCCACAGACTGAAGACAGAGCAGCCAGAGTGGCCTTATGGAGTGCTCTGTCTTCTATCTGAGTGACAGGCGGAATGGATGCATTTCATGAAGTAAAAAATCAATGAGTGGTGTGGCGCTGTAAGTATTAATTAATCCAATAATAGCTACACAGCTACACACATATGGAATCAATCCTAAATGCTAATAGCTCAGTATTCAGATAAATATAAAAACTGTAAAATAAAGTGCAAGTGATGGCAGTGACAACTCCAGTCCTCAAGGCGCCCCAACAGGTCATGTTTTCGGGATTTTCCCTCAGATGAAACGGATGTGGTAATTACTAAGGCGGGGGAAACTGATCAAATCACCTGTGCAAAATAATGGGAAGCCTGAAAACGTGACCTGTTGGGGCGCCTTGAGGACTGGAGTTGAGAAACACTGCAATAGTGACATACAATCTTCAAGTAGATAATAATAGAGTGCTAATGCTGAAAAACACATAAATACTAATGCAAATAAGTCTAAAGTACTAATAGAACAAATGTCCACATAATGGTGAGCTGGAAATGTGAAATACTGCTCCCAATGGCAGCTTAGTGCAAATAAGTCTAAAGTGCTACTAGAACAATTTCCATATAACGGTGAGTTGGAGACATGGAGTGCTGCTCCAAATGGTGCTTTGTGCAAATCAGGTAGTGAATAAAATCACTTTAGTGATACGTTTCTTCAGTGTAATTACACCTCTGTGTAAGATGGTCCCTTACCTTACAACTGTAAGGTAACAGCGCAAAATATTATATAGCGATGACAAGGCGGGTCTGGGCTCCTGCAATGGGTAAACTCAGACCTCTCTTCTTGAGGTGGTGAAATTGAGCGATAAAAAATAGAGTGGGGGCTCTAGTTCGAGTGCAGTATATAAAGGAGAAGGAAGGAAGGGAGTCCACAATCATGAAGTATGTAAGGGCTAAAATGCGTTTATTATAAAAGCCAATAAAGTACTCACATAGGAGTGTAAAACACAAACACAGCACCACGAGCGGCGAGTTCGCAACCTGACGTCACTTCCGATGCCTATCTCTTCCCACTTCCGGTGCCTATCTCTTCCTATTAGTACTTTAGACTTATTTACATTAGTATTGATATGGTTTTCAGCATTAGCACTTTATTATTATCTACTTGAAGATTGCATGTCACTTCCACTCTATTTTATTCATTTACAGTTTTTATATTTATCTGAATACTGCGCTATTAGCATTTAGGATCGATTCCATATGTGTGTAGCTGTGTAGATATTATTTGATTAATTAATACTTAGAGCGCAACACCACTCATTGATTTTTTACTTCACTTTTATTTGGGTTAAGGTTGACCTATTCGGTGTTTGCTGCAGCTAGTGTCACTGTCTCTGGATACATAGGCAGCGTGGGAATACCCTCTCTTTTGATTTCTCTGTAAGGCTGTATTTCATGGCACTGATCAGGCTGCATTTTATGGGCAGAGGTCAGGCTGCATTTTATGGGCACAGGTAAGGCTGCATTTTATGGACACAGGTCAGGCTGCATTTTAGGGCACTGGTAAATATTTTAGTACGCCTCCTCTAAAACCTAGGTGCGTCTTATGGTTAGGTGTTATGGTTAGGTGCGTCTTATGGAGCGAAAAATACGGTACTTTCCATTTTGTTAATTGATAAAAAATAAACTTTTAACACTTTTATTTCTGAAAGCATTCTTAATTTACAGCATTTTTTTAACATCTGCCTAAATCGTTTGCACAGTGGTGCATATAAATATATGGGCACTAACTCCACCCATTACATCACTGTAGGAAGGTTTTGTCTAAAGGGGACCTAACACCCAATTACACTATTCCGTTACCACACACTATTTTTTAACAGTCAAAAGTTTTTTATTGAGTTTTCAAACAGCGTAGAACAAAATACAGATAACCAAAGTATTCTTGAGGAAAGATATGTGAGAAAACATATTATCAAGAGAAGAAAAGAATGCCACAATAGAACATATAATGAAGAGAAGCCACGTAATTCAAATTGTTAAGAGGTACATGAAGATATAATCCAATATAGGAGTACACATAAGTATAATTGCCCTTATTACCCCAATGGGAACACACTGTAAACACGGCATTGGTGTAAAGGAAAAAGCATGTCCTTAACAGAAAACAAAATATATTCAATAAAAGCATTAAGCTACCTGACCATCAAAGACCCTCATTGGTGGAGAGGCCAGATTTTAACCACTAATCATTGGAATCTTTTAAGAATTTAGAGGCTTTGGGATGGGTGGTCCGTACATGCCAGAATTTATTGAATCGTTTTTTGGTGTAGTTTTTGAGAACTAGCATTAGCTCATATTGTGCTTGAGTATTCAATCTTATAATAACCTGGGTGAGGTTAGGAACATTGGTGGATTTCCACAACTTTGTTGAGTCTTGTAGCTATTAGTACATTAGCTACTATTATTCTATAATGTAAAGGGAAAATGTCAAGATTTATGCTGAGCAATGCCATAGCTGGAGTACGTTTGACTAAGTTTCCTGTGATAGAGACAATAAATGAGGACTCTGAATTCCAAAAACTGGAAAAGTTTTTACAACCACAAAGAGTATGATATAGGGTTTCAGTTTGGTCACCACACACTATTTTAAACCAGAGCCACCTAGCACCTGCTTACATGTGCAGTTCCATATATATTCCAAAGAACACTTTGAGCAGGCATGTAGGTTTCTTTTATTGCAGAAGAGACATTGCATGTCTCTTCTGCAATAAAGAGCCTACCTGCTTGCAGTTTTTAACAGCTGGACTTTAGCTCTGCTTTAATTAAAAGTGCTTACCATGTTCAAGTCAGGGCTTTCATGTTTTTTTTTAAATAAATCTATATTAATCTTTTGGATACAGTATAATTTTTCTAGTAGTCAGACAAATGGTCTTGTCATACTTTGAATGTGTGTAGTTTGTCCAAATTCCATTGACCTTGACACTGTCAAAGCTGAATTAGTTTCACAACTTTTTATCTCTTTATGTTTCTGTACCCCCATATTTTAATTTATAACTGATGTCAATGCCCTAAAATAACTCTTTGTCTGAACCATATCCGGACCTTACTATAGACTTGTATTGCAGAGGAAGAAAAGGGGGGGGTACCTGGCAGGTTGAAGCAGAACTCCAAAGAAATTCTCAGCTCAAGTTACCGACCAGCCTGCAACCTACCGAATTATCCTGTCCAACAGTATGCGTTAAGAACAGGGGTTTAATTTGCACACATTTGCAAATACATGCGTAAGCTACAGAGCCCCGTCAAGGCACTCCAGTATTATCTAAAGTAATAACTCTAAATTTTAAGAGCCTACACAGTGGAAGCACATACATTCTAATAGATAGGCAGAGGACAAGTGAGCCTGGAGAGAGCCCGCCCCTCCTTAAAGGCATATCCATTATAATTCATATGCTTCCACTGTGGAGGCTCTCAAAATTTAGACTACAGAAAATACTGGGGTGTCTTGATGGGGTTCAGAAGTGCCCCGCTAAGGTAGTGGACCCTATGGCTGACTGCTGCGGATGGAACTCTGGGTGGTTCAGGAAAGCAGGTCCACTGGAGCACCAACAGGGATCCCACTTGGAGCTAGAGCATAAGATTCACCAGGGCGCGGAGTCTAAGAGCCAACAGGTGTTCACCAGAGCCTCTAGTGGTGAGGATGGACTGTGCTGCAACTGGCTCCAGGTTGCAGCCCCCAGGGTCTCCCAGCTCACGGTAGGCTACAGGAGGATAGAGAGGAATCAGCAGCCCAGGACAAAAAGGGATAGTCAGGAGATAAGCCAAAGGTCGGGGCAAATAGCAGACAAGGATAGACAGAGAACATGCCAAAGGTCAGGGTAACAAGCAGGCAGGGATAGTCAAAGAACATGCCAAGATCGGTAATAGAAACAGACGTAGAGCACACAGCAAGCAGGAGACAGGAAACCAAACACACAATATTGCTAGGGCAAGGGAGGCTTGGACAGCACAGTGTTAAATATTGTATCCTGTAGAGGCTAGGGTGGAGCCACGCTGAGGGAAGATTACTTATACATGCAGGTATGAAAGTGCAGGCCCAAGGCTGATACACAGACCAGGAGGTAAGCAAACAGATAGGGCACAAAGGTATTACTGGCGATTCATGACAGGCACTTTTTGGGAGGGGGGAAGCATGTACATGTCAAAATCAGGTACACACTCCCACCTCCCAAAAAGTGCTATTCACTTGCGCTCCTACCGCCTAGACAATCGTAGCAAAAGTTCTCCTCTATCACCCTTCCCTCCTCACAGTCTTCTGGGAAGAAGACTGCGGGACCATTCACAATGTGCAGCGCAGCTCGCGCATGCACAGTGGGCACCTGGCTGTGGAACCTCAAGCTGTCACAGCTGGGTGCCCACAGTTACAATGCTGGTGCCAGGAACCCAAAAGCTAGTGAGGAACTAGCCTAGGTGAGGATGGCGCTGGATCGTGGAACAGGTGAGTGGCTGTTTATTAAAAGTCAGCGGCTACAGTTTTTGTAGACTGGAGACTGGAGCTCCTCTTTAATTTCTGTGCTCATTATGAAGTGTACAGGGTCCTACACGTGTGCCTGCTGGATTGCACGCTTATATTTAGACATGCAGCACAACTGCTGTAACATAAAAAAGAAGGTCAGACTGGGAAATGGCCGTTCTTATGCAAAGCCTACCTGACTGCATATGTATTTGTGTGACTTTAGTTGGGCTTTAAAAGTTTCTGTTTGCTCAGCGTTTTCATCAAACTGAAGCTGAAGGGGTGTTTGAAGCCAACAGAGATTGGCAGGTGTAATGATGAAATTCAGCCAGGTTTCTAAAACTGCCCCTGTAAATGTTCTGATGTTATGAAAAATGAATTCTGTCAGATCTTGCTCAAATGGTAAAAGCTTGGAGCATATTCACATTGACAGAGGGTGGAGCATCCCCCCAGGTCTGTGCTCTGGTGAGTAATTAGAAGGAGCCTTATCACTCTTTCCGGAGAAGGGGAGACAGGGGGTATAGAGAGATGATTTAAAGTAAATCTGTATTTATTAAACCAACAGTGTCTATTTCACAAAAACTTCACCTTCCACCCCTATCAAGCTATTCTTGAGCTCTGGTCAGTGACTTTGCCTAGGCTGAAATGATGTCATTAGTTTGGCCTCTTTCACACGGATGATCCGTATGTCCGTTTTTCATCCATCCGTTTTCGGATGAAAAACGGACATACAGTCATCCCTATGGAGCGTCGGATGTCAGCGGTGACATGTCCGCTGACATCCGACCCCGCTCCGATCCGAAAAGTGTAACGGAGGAAAAACCTACTTTTCCCTCCGTTTTCGGATCGGATCGGATGACGACGGACACTACGGACCGTCATCATCCGATCCCCCCATAGGGGAGAGCGGCGCTCTGACAGGTCCGTCGCTGCACAGCGTGCAGCGATGCACCTGTCATCTTCCTGCTCAGCGGGGATCGGCGGAGCGATCCCCGCTGAGCCAGCGTGTGTTCACGGGGCGGATCATGACTGATCTGCCCCGTGTGAAAGAGGCCTTAGCTGCAGTGAGTAGGAAGCATTCCCTCTCCTCTCCCCCAGAGTTCAATATTATATATAAAAAAAAAACTCCAGCAGAGTCCCTTAAAGGCAAAAGAAACTCAGTTATGGGTGGACTGACACTTAAAGCAGTATTGAACCCAAAAGCAAACATTTATTATATTGCAGTTTACCGATTCTTAGGTTTGATAGCTGTATTTGTTTTCTTTTTTAGGCCTACTTCTATTTTCATCTGGTGATCTGGCCAGTAAGTCTGTTTGTTTTTTCAACAGACCAAGCTATTCTGCAGATGTAGCCAAATGTTGATACAAACCTTTTATCACTGACAGGGGTGCTTACAATGATAATTTTTATTTATGTAACATCTTTATCCCAAAAGGAAGAAAACAAACTGCTTATAAGTGTGAGCTGGAGTTTTGCTTCAGTTTGTTAGTGTATTTAAATCTGCTAGTACATCTAACACTCCCTTACTCATAGACCAGGCATGTCCAAAGTCCGGCCTGCGGGCAAATAGTGGTCCGCGTTCCGGTTTAATATGCCCCCCCTGCTGATTTTGATACATATATCTTTTGTGGCCCCCGGGTCCACAAAAGATATATACCGTATTTATTGGCAATAACAGGGAGGGGCGGGACAAGTGCCATCATATTACATACAGGAGAATCTCCTGTTTACTCGGCGGTGTCTGTAACTGGAACTCCCGTCTCCTGGGCTGCCATTGGACGACTGTTCTGTCTATCATTGGAGACGGGACTTTATATTAAAGGGGCTGCCGAGTAAATAGGAGATTCTCCTGTATGTAATCTGTTGGCGCTCGTCCCGCCCCCCTCCCTTTCCCCTCCGAGGCTGCAGATGGGCATCAATCAGGCTGCAATGATGGCAATGATGAGGCTGCATTCATGGCAATGGTGAGGTTGCATTCATGGCAATCGTGAGGCTGCATTCATGGCAATGGTGAGGCTGCATTCATGGCAATGGTAAAGCTGCATTCATGGCAATGGTAAGGCTGCATTCATGGCAATGATGAGGCTGTATTCATGGCCATGGTAAGGCTGCATTCATGACAATGGTGAGGCTGCATTCGTGGCAATGGTGAGGTTGCATTCATGGCAATGATGAGGCTGCATTCATGGCAGTGGTAAGGCTGCATTCATGGCAATGGTGAGGCTGCATTCATGGCAATGGTGAGGCTGCATTCATGGCAATGGTAAGGTTGCATTCATGGCAATGGTAAGGCTGCATTGACTTCAATGGTAAGGCTGAATTCATGGGCAATGGTGAGGCTGCATTCATGGCAATAGTGAAGCTGCACTGATTAGGCTGCATTGGTGGGCACTGACCCTTATTTTGCTTCACAGTTCTTTATTTAAAATATATACGTTTTTCCTGAAACTTCCCTCTTAAAGTGAAGGTGCGTGTTATACGCCTGTGCGTGTTATATGCTGATAAATACGGTATATCCAA
Source organism: Aquarana catesbeiana (assembly GCF_042186555.1). Lineage (NCBI taxonomy): Eukaryota > Metazoa > Chordata > Amphibia > Anura > Ranidae > Aquarana > Aquarana catesbeiana. The sequence goes on from NC_133326.1 coordinate 553,732,915, forward strand.
ATAACACGACCACGCTCATCCTTAGTCCTGAGCGGCACTCGGGGATTCGTTGGGGGCCACAAAAGATATATATATCCAAATAACACGCCTAAGCTCATCTCTTCACCACGCACAGCCACAAAGGCAAGAGAATTCTTGTTGGGCAATGTATTAGTGCTCGGATGAACACACTTATGCCGCGTACACACGGGCGGACTTTTCGACCGGACTGGTCTGACGGACTTTCCGACGGACTTTCCGACAGACTTTCGATGGACTTTTGACGGACTTCCAATGGACTTTTGAATGAATGGACTTGCCTACACACGATCACACCAAAATCCGATGGATTCGTACGTGATGACGTACGACCGGACTATAATAAGTCCGTCGGACCAGTCGGACCAAAAGTCTGCCCGTGTGTACACGGCATTAGACCGAATTTTAATGGTTCAAAGAATGTCAGGCAAAATGGTCAGCCCTCACGCATGTTCACTTCATCAAATCTGGACCTCTTTGAAAAAAGTTTGGACACCCCTGCCATAGACCTACAATGCTGATGTCTGCTGTGCCCCTGTGCTCCTTCACCCAGAGTGGGGGCACTCTAATACAAGGGGTGTGTTACTGGCCAAACAGAGGGAGAAAAGTCTAAAGAAAGAAAACTCATGCAGACACTACTTCTAATGATTAGAAAGCTGCAATATATAAATTGGTTGTGGGTTTAATACCACTTTGCATTGCCCCTACAGTCCATGTACAGTTTTACGGTGCGTTAAGCAACATGTCCATAGGTGTGCGCAGCCTATCGCATTGCTTTCCAAACCAAAGCTCAAACACACATGCATCTGTGTATTTGTGTATATATATATATATATATATATATATATATATATATATATATATATATAAATTATCTTACAAAAGTGAGTATACCCTCACATTTTTGTAAATATTTTAGTATATGTTTTCATTTGACAACACTGGAGAAATGACACTTTGGTACAATGTAAAGTAGTGAGTGTACAGCTTGTATAACAGTGTAAATTTGCTGTCCCCGCAAAATAACTCCACACACAGCCATTAATGTCTAAACTGCTGGCAACAGAAGTGAGTACACCCCTAAGTGAAAATGTCCAAATTGGGCTCAGTTAGCCATTTTCCCTCCCCGATATCATGTGACTCGTTAGTGTTTCAAGATCTCAGGTGTGAATGGGGAGCAGGTGTGTTAAATTTGGTGTTATCACTCTCACGCTCTCATACTGGTCACTGGAAGTTCAACATGGCACCTCATGGCAAAGAACTCTGAGGATCTGAAAACAAAAGAATTGTTGCTCTACATAAAGATAACCTAGGCTATAGGAATATTGCCAAGACCTTGAAACTGAACTGCAGGACAGGTTCCACTCAGAACAGGCCTCGCCATGGTCGACCAAAGAAGTTGAGTGCATGTGCTCAGTGTCATATCCAAAGGTTGTCTTTGGTGAATAGATGTATGAGTGCTGCCAGCATTGTTGCAGAGGCTGAAGGGGTGGGGGGGGTCAGCCTGTCAGTGCTCAGACCATACTCCGCACACTGCATCAAATTGGTCTGCTTGGCTGTTGTCCCAGAAGGAAGCCTCTTCTAAAGATGCTGCACAAGAAAGCCTGCAAACAGTTTGCTGAAGACAAGTAGACTAAGGACATGGATTTCTGGAACCATGTCCTGTGGTCTGATGAGACCAAGATATATGTATTTGGTTCAGATAGTGTCAAGCATGTGTGTGGTGGCAACCAGGGGAGGAGTACAAAGACAAGTGTGTCTTGCCAACAGTCAAGCATGTTAGTTGGAGTGTCATGGTCTGGGGCTGCATGAGTGCTACCGGCACTGGGGTGCTACAGTTCATTGAGGGAACCATGATTGCCAACATGTACTGTGACATACTGAAGCAGAGCATGATCCCCTCCTTTGGAGACTGGGCCGCAGGGCAGTATTCCAACATAACGACCCCAAACACACCTCCAAGACGACTACGCCTTGCTAAAGAAGCTGAGGGTAAAGGTGATGGACTGGCTAAGCATGTATTGAGCATCTGTGGGGCATCCTCAAACAGCTCCGTGATGTATTCATATATATATACACACTTTTTTGCTATATCACATTGATTTATTGCCTTTTTTCTTTAATTTACATTTTGGTCCATTCGCCCGCTCAGTGCTCACCTCTATCTAGCTGCCGCCCGCCTGGCACTGTCCTCCGCTGCTTCTTCCAAAGAGGAAGAGAGATGCTGGAGGGCAGGCGAAGTGCAGCTGTATATTACTCTGCCGGCGCCGGTGGGACCTACAGCTGGAACCATAGAAGCTGCAATCGAAAAATGTGGCTGGATTACTCTGCGGCTGCAGACCCACTTCTCTGCAAAACTCACCTCCCACACGCAGTACAGCAGTTTGTGCAGGATGCCGGCCCAGACCCAACCCGAGTTACATCTTGCAGCAGTCAGCAGTGAAAGCACAGAGAGAGCACAGGGTGTGATTAGGGTGTGCCTGGGCACATCTGGCACATCCCGTGCGCACGCCTATGATTATGTCATGCAATAATGTACCTTGTATTAAGGCAACCTATTGATAATGATGGGCTTCCAATGCACCAAAATGTCCTGAAAATCTACTGTGTCATAAGATTTATGACACAACACATTGCACTGCACTATGGTGGTTGCTATGTGTTGAGATGCGCATCAACGCATATGAATTCCCTTAGTGCACTGGGATACCATTCAAAATTAATGGCACCACAAAGAAGCAACACATGTAACGTGTGTTGCTGCAAATTGCAGTAACACGCATGTTACAGTGACACAATAGTGTAAAAGGGCCCCTACAGTCTGCATGAATACATTTCTGCCATGTCACAGTGCAGTATGTTTTTTTAAGAAAAGGCTTAATACTTTAATCATAATCTTCCATAGTTTTGGTAATATTTTCAAGCCTAACTCCACTTTTCTCTTATTCATTTCAAATTCATGTAGCATTATTCACATAGGAGCCGCTGATTAGAATGGGTCATCTATTCTTTGCCTCAACCTTTTCAAGAACCTCAGCCCGTCTGACACACCAGGTTGAGTGTACAAGCATACAATATTACAGGAAATCATTGAAAGTAACACTTAGTACCCAGTAGTGCTATATCAAAGAAAACAGATACCAAACCAGGTAGTAGAGACAAACCTGATATATTGTCACCCAATATGGTTGGTAGCTAGGCAAGCATAAAATTGATTAACAGTGGTAATAACACAGTTTAGCATACAAAGTTATTAACGGTAAGGACTAGGCATAAGATGACATTTGGTTTCCAGATAAGAGTAAACAATAGTTATGTACTTACTGTCCAAAAGAAAATGAGAATGGTGAAAGAGAGGGAGGGAACAAAGGGGACTTGAAGAATAATTATTACAGGGGGGACAGTCCTTTGAGATATTCTTCTGCTGGGTAATGTTGGGGCCCTTTAAGAAAGTTGGTGCATTTACCGACAGTCCCTGTTAACCTGCAGGCAGTATAGGTACAGCATAGGTACTGCATAGTCTTGGCACAGGTGTGCATGGTATTTGTGGTTCAGATGCGGTAAAGGTTCAGTTTATTATGGTAGGGTAGTATAGGTGTAGTCTAAGTGTGGAATGAGTGCAGTATGGGTGTGGTATGGATTGGGTATACTTGGTGTCTTGCTCTCAGTGGCTCCGTTCCTGCTAGCAGTATCAGCAATAGGTGAATAGCTCTCTCACCAGTCCCTAGGATACTGCTGTGACCTCTCTCTGTAGAAAGGGTACCCCCTCAGTCTCTCCACAGAATGCCTCCAGTAATCAGTAGAAGTAGAAAAGTAGAAGGTGAAAGGATGCTCTGTTCTCTCTGCAGCAATGGTGCAGAATTGATCACTGTGGTCTGTGATGTGCTGCCCTGGGTGTTTTCATCCCCAAGTCTCAGTCACCGTCTCTGGTCACTCACCTTGTGGATAACCCATGTGCACCATGACCGATGCGCACACCTCAGCTCCCGCGCTGCAAAGAGGAAAAGGTTTCCAGTGCAGTCTGGTAAAAACTGTTAAATGCCCTATGGGAACTGTATTGTAAAGGTCCATAAGTCTCATTCTGACTGATATTACAGACTACAATTCCCATGATCCTCAGCGTTTTGCATAGAAGTCCATAGGCTTTCCTGGCTATAGTTCTCCCTTTGCTGACTGGGGGGGATACTGCAACAGAACATTACAGCAGAAAGTGAAAGTAAACTGGTTTGTGAAGAGGAAAATATCTCCTTCTCCATGTTTCTGTAGTCCAGCACCTGGCTACATACAAAAAGCCCAGGCATTAATTGCTGAGTTGTGATATCAGCCACACATGAGGAGCGTTGTTAGTGAGCCGCCCAACTAATAGACTTGCAATGTGAATAGAAGTAGTAAAGGTCAACTGCAGTGTACTGTTGCAAAGCAGCAAACATGTTCCCATGTACCCATGTTATAATTACAAATTCTACCAACAAACAAGGGTTTTATTTTATGAACAGATATTGGTAAGACTGATAACATCATATTTATGTATTTTATGTGTATAGAAGAAAACTGCTGTGGAATTTTTCAGTCCGGAGCATTAGAGTCATTGTTTGGGTCAGTGTTTTCTGTACAGTATACAATACATATTGATATCGTGCCAGCAGTCTGTGATGAAACACATTCCATTAGCTGGGATGGACTGTATGGCCTCCAATTTGTTTTGTCTTGCCCCATTCATCTCCCCCAGGGCAGCTGAGTGCAGCTGTCATCTTGTAACCAGATGTGCACCTTTTGTGAAGACACAACATGGCCCGTAGTGTGTAATACTATACTCATATCCTCCTCAGCAGGTGAGGGCGGTAAAACCCGCCAGTCAATGAGGGACTACAACTCCCAGCATGCACTGTCACCTGGCGGCATTTGTGATTCATTAATCAACATTGATAAGCCCTAGGGGCTTATTAAAAGCTGAACTCCAGGCTAACAGCAGCATGTTTTACCTGCCAGATGATTTGTATATCTGTCCATACAGTCCTGAGATCTACAAAGCTTTGCCACACAGCACAGCCCTGTCTGTAAGGGGAAGGAGACCTAATTTTTGTCTGCTGCATTCCAGTAACACTGACAGGACTTGTCTCACCCCCAGCCTGTGACTGAAAAGTGATGGGAAAAGCAACAGACTGATGAACTAATTTCTCTGCTACTCTGCTCTCTCTTCCTATCAGCTTTTCCTTGTTAACACATGACCACTGCATCACAACTGGCTCAGTGTGCTTCTGCTGTCTCCCCTAGTCTGGACTCTGCTGTACAGGGACTGCAAGGATGCACTATGTGCATTTAAATGAAATGCAGGGCTCCTGCAGTTTGTCAGTGTAAGCTGTCTGCTCATACCTTGTACGGGCAAGAATCAACAGTGCCCTGGTAGTTCATTGAAAACTACAAGCCATCAGCCGCAAAGGCCGTCAGTACTTGTAGTTCTCCCATTCTCAGAACTCTGTGAATGAATGATGTGGCTGGTGTGAGGAGCCCTTGCTTTTTTTTTGTTTTAAATAGTGACAGCAAGCTCAGGAAAAAGATCCCTGGCTCACTGTTACTAGAGGTGGTGGGTCGGGGAGAGGCTGCAGCAGTGGGAACATGTTTAATGTTCCACCCTAAAAATGGGTGGGACATGTAACATGTTCCCAAAGGTGAACTTATCCTTTAATGATGTATTAATAAATAGAGTTGCATTAATTTGTCTTTTATAGCTGCCAGAAGTTTAGCTTTAAATAAACAATATGGAAAAATCAAAGAGATCCATCACTGATAACCAAGGACAAGCGAAATTAAAAGTTGAAACTTTGGTGAAGAATTAGGATATTTTGCAAAATGGGACAAAGGTCAGGTTCACTTCAAAGTAAACTTGCCAGAAAACTGGGGAAATCATACAGGGCATAGGATGAACAAAATAGCATAAACAGACTTGCAATGAAACTGCATGTCAAAATGATCAGATCCAAATACAGAGGCTGCTGATTTTATATGCAGATCTTGGCTTTTCCTGTAGGAGTTGAGTTTGGCTTCACCCCTCCTTCTTTATGGACGTCTCCGTTGGCCAGAGGTCCATCGTGTAGATTAGCCATTCCCAACTAGGGTTCCTCCAGAGGTTGCTAGGGGTTCCTTAAATTGTGGCTGATTGACCTCCCATTAGATGGTACCTGCATACTTTTGGGCCCCACGCCACTTGGCAGAGCCAGCAGCTTTGACATCAACATTTTATGGCATTAAGACCACCACTGTAAAGGGCATCCTCCCCTGATCGCCAATTAAAGGGGCATTCTTCCCACTGACCCCTGATTAATTTTAGCATGAGTTTCCAAGATTTGAAAATTCTTTTAAGGGTTACTCTAGGGTAAAAAGGTTATGATAAGCTGAAGTAAAGAAACCCAGAAGTGTAATGTGTAATGCCTGTAATAATACAAAAATATAGCCTTACATCATATTTAATGGCAGGTCATATGTAGCAAAAACCCTCAAATACTGTATGTATGTGCGGTAAGCAAAGTAGTTCTTTATAAGATATCTTTGATATGGTAGTTTGTTCCAAAGAAAAACCTGAACTCTAGAGAGCACCATAAGTTTGGGGCCCAGCACTAAGAATAGCTTGTGCAAAAGAAATCTATCATACCATTGGAATATTCCTCCAGAACAAAAGAAGCCAAAACAAACGTATAAGCTGCCCAGTGAAGAGCGTCTCACATAGGTGTGCCCATTTTATAATTAACAACAACTAGTATAATACAATGAGTTTAGATGGCGCACTTATTCAAGTCAGAGAAATAGCCCAAGCATCCTTGAAAGTCTCCAACATACACAACCTAAAAGGAAATCCAATAAATTAGCAGTTCTGCAGATATGGTCCCATGCGACTGAAGGTTCAGCCATTTATAGCTGTGGATCTGCAGAAATTTTTAGCATGCAGTTTAATTTTATTTACTTTTGCAAGGGGGGGGGGGTTTCAAGTTTGTTTTACATTATATATAAAATTAAAACTTTTTTTTCATTTTATATGGAGTAGGAAATTATTAAAACCCCTGTAAAGGGTCTTTTTTTCTCTTCCGTGTCCAGTTGTAGAGATCTCTCTTCACTTCCTTTCCTGTATACATAACAAAAAGTGATAGAAAATATCTCCAAAGTGAGGCAAGTCCCCCCTTACACAGTTGTCACTTGAATAAGTGTCCTGATGACAATTTAACTGTTTGAATTTTTTTTTGCTCACTTTTAGTCCCAGTGACAATGGTCACTAGGACCAATTGAGAGATTGAATCTCCCTAACAGGGACATAAACAGCAATAAAAACCAGACAAGGGTTCTAGCCACTTCACCTCTTCATCCATAGCTAAAAGAAAGGGAGGAGTAGTCCAGTGTAAAACTTTGCCTCTGTGCTGGAGCTTCCTGTACTAAAGTTGGGCCGCTGCTGTCTCTCCTTGTGCAGGGTGACTGGTCTTGTCTGCACCCTCTCTTTTAGTTTTTGCAGGCAGCCTGTAATGGGTGGGGCTGCCCTGCCTCTCCACTCGTCTAGTCAGAGAATGCTTTGCATTCATTCAGAAAATGCAAAGCATTCTCTGAATGGCATGTATGCTGAGCGGCCAACCTCCTGTATTCCCAATGCATCAGGCTGGCTTGCTCAGCAATGGACCCGGAAGAAAGTGAAGATCACTGAAGTAGTGAAGTCTTCCAGGGGCATCGACCAGGTATGGTATATACATAGTTACATATCTCCAAGCTGGAATAATGTGACTGTAAGGGAATTCCAGTAAAGCGACTGGGGCATAGATGTGTGCATGCGCATGGCATCATTAATAGAATAGTGCATGCATGCACACATATGTGCGCACGCAGGAGTGTGTCCACAGTTCCTGTTGGTGCCAGAGGGGCTATTTAAGGGATGCTCTTGCTCACTGTCTGTGCTGACTGGTCTTCAGCTTTTCCTGTGTCATGAGTGTATCCTGTATCTGATTCCCATTAATGACTGGCTTGTTACTGACCTGATCTTGGATTCCACTTGTACCTCTTCCCACCTGTTCCTGACCTTGGCTCAGTTCCTGACCAAACTTCTGCCTATGCTTCTGTACCTCATTGCTCGCCTGCTACTGACCTCGGCTGCCTCTGTGACCTCTCTCCTATCTCCAACTTGGCTTCATTCTACTCCTGAATGCCTGCTTTGGCTGTTCTTCATATCAGCTTCAGTCATTGCAGTGTGTTCCTGCCTAAAGCCTACTGGGAACTTCGACAAGCCAGAACCTGTGGTACTTGCAGAGTGCCCCTTTATCTTGGGTTGGTCCAGCTTGCTTTACTTCTACTCCTGGCCTGATGTCCTGCCTGACCTCCCAAACCTGCACCTCCTGCTGCAAGTTTTGCTATCAACACCAACCGGCACTTATTCTCCTCCTGTCCCTTGGCACCATCTGTCCAACTTTCAGTGGGGCCTGGGCTGGAGATACAAGAGAGCATCTGTGGGGCATCCTCAAACGGAAGGTGGAGAAGCGCAAGGTCTCTAACATCCACCAGCTAGCTCTGTGATGCCATCATCAAGGAGTGGAAGGGGACTCCAGTGGCAACCTGTGAAGCTCTGGTGAACTCCATGCCCAAGAGGCTTAAGGCAGTGCTAGAAAATAATGGTGGCCACACAAAATATTGACACTTTGTGCCCAATTTGGACATTTTCACTTAGGGGTGTACTCACTTTTGTTTCCAGTGGTTTAGACATTAATGACTATGTGTTGCGTTATTTTGAGGGGACAGCAAATTTACACTGTAATACAAGTTGCACACTCACTACTTTACATTGTAGCAGTGTCATTGTTGTCACATTAAAGAATATACGAAAATATTTACAAAAATGTGAGGGGTGTACTCACTTTTGTGAGATACTATATATCTTGTTCAATCCTTGTATAAGCCGACGCTTATTCCCCTCTGAAGTCACGTTCTAGTGCTCGGATTAGCACTATGGAGCCATAATGGACAGGGCATGTCAGGGTGGGGGAGAGAGGTGCCTTGTGTGTCACATAATAGACTGGATGAGGTCAGGATAGCTCAGTTCATTCATACACCGCTGTGGAGCTGGGAAGTGTCACTCGGCGGGTGTGGACGTATGTCAGGGTTACGATGGCAACCGCTAAACATACACACAAACTTCTACAAAGAAAGGTATCCATGAGCAAAACTAGCATGGCAACATTCTTTTGCCAGCATCAATGTTAAAAGCACAATTCATGATGGTGATAAATGTAGAAGGAGGCCCTCTGAAACATTTTGGGGCTAGCAGAAACCATTAGGTAAAAGATGCATGAAGGAGTTGACCCATCAATGTGCAGCTTTACAGCTGCAATCTTATTAATGATGGGCTAAGGAGGGTACTGGAGTTCATGGCCAAATGGCCAATCATAATGTTGGTGTATCTATGTGATACAGTTTTATTCAGGGGAGTGCAGGGAACCAGAGACCATGGTCAGATGACTGGGACCAGTATCAGTTCTTCTATGTGCAACCTTACAGCTGCACACTTAAGGCTCATACATACGGTACGAAAATCAGAATGGAAAATTCTGAAGACGAGCTGTCTGCGGATTTTCAGATCGTTAGTACGGTGCATTCGACAGATGTTTTGACTTTTACATCAGAAAAAAGCTGGATGTGCAGGCTATAAAACTTTTGTCTGATGTGAACTCAACATCTGATTTTCGGATGGTCAATACAGAAATCCGTTACACAAAAGTCAAAAGTACAAATACATATGTTCGGAATCAAGGAATGACTGGGAAGAGTTTGGTCTTCTAAACTACTGTTCGTAATCTAGAATTAACCTTCGTGACGCGGCAGTTGATGAAATGTCAAAATTCTCATCTTCTTTAATGGGATAATAATAAAGCTGCTTTGCCTGTAGTTATGCCAAACGTATTTTAAAAGGCATTTGTTTTGTACGACCTGAAAATCGCGAATCAACGCTCACCAAACTTCTACTAACATGAAATTAGCAGAAGGGGCCCAAAGGGTGGCGCCTGAGAAATGAACTTCCTCTTTATACTCTCATAGTACGTCACTACGTTCGTGTTTGTCAAAGGACAATTTACGGATAGTATGCTAGACAAAATCCTGTGCACGCGCTTTTGACAAAAATCAGACGCTTGGTCGTCCAACAATCAGACCGTGTGTACGAGGCTTTATCCAGGGGAAGGGGAATCTGAAACCAACAATCACATGACCAGGGCTGTCAGCACTACATCGGAGGGTACAGAACGATGAGAAAAAGTGCAGTCCCATCTTATCATAACTGAAGATTCAATTAACCTAGCGCCAAGAGATAATAAATATTACAAAACAGTAGATTGAATGGCCTTCTTGGGTTTCTGCTGAGTGCTTCGGTTTCCTCCTATAATTCAAAAATAAACCAAAAGAAATTCTGATGGGTCAATTGGATTTCTCTAAAATCGCCTCTAATGCACTAAGGACCTTAGATTGTACTATTATTTGGGGGACTGGAACTGATAGGAATGTGGTCAAAATAATGCTGTGTAATACTGCATGGAAATACTTAGAAAAAATACTGGGCCATTTGACCCTAGCTGCCTTCATGGGGTTATAGACAGGGGTTATTTTTTGTGCCTTTAAGAAGGAATTCTGCTTTAAATTTTTTTCCAGGAAGTGAAGTGACTTTGCCTTCATCCTGGCAGGATCCTATTTAACTTATGGGTGGAGACTAGTCAAGGGTAGATACTGCCAGCTGATGGGAAAGACAGAGTCTGATCAGAGAGATGGGATAAGAATTTGGAACTATTTATGTGCTACCCCGAGATGGATACCCCTCCTATTGGGATCTGAAGGTACACTTCCACAAAAAGAGGACTTGTATTATTTGAGAGAAAGAGAATACACTTAAAAGATCTGTAAATATGGACCATCTCAATAAAATTGAGTTGTACTGAGCCTGTGGCTGCTTGAAGTATCTGAAGTTGACTCCTGTTATCATTGGTGATGTAAAGTGAGACAGTGCCCTGTTAAACCAATGCTAGACTGTGCATCTCATGAAGGAACACACAGTGGGATAAAGGATCTTGGTGGAGTAACTCAGTGCAAACCTGGTTGGGCTAGACTAGAGGATGGTGGTGCAAAGATGGATAGGGTAGTAAAAGTTTTATCCTGTAATTACGTGTGGCACTACCCTCGTAGGTGTTGCAGATGACAAGGTTCCCCACTTCTGCACAGCCAGGCAACAAGTAACTTCCACACTTCCCCCAGACAGAAGGAACAGTCTTTGAGATTGGTTTTTATGTTTTATTAGGGGTAATAACTTGGATAGGGAATAGGAATTATGGGATGCCTGACTTAATAGCACTAACCAGGGACAACTTCCTCCCTATGTACAACTCCGATCGATTCTTCTCTTGATAGCTAACAGTCTCTGTTAAAAAAGCAAAAGCCCCTTAAGGACTAGGAACTCTCAGCTCATGTAGAAAGTAGCACAGAGTGTTGTGAATTGCATCCTGGAGTATCTCCAACTCCCTTAAAGACACTGATCCCAGGTCTGCCAACTGCAGGAAATGCTAGCCCACCTGGCTGCTTCTCCACCAGCCCACCTGGCTGCTTCTTCACCAGTCTACCCGACTGACTCTCTTCTCCAGTCTACCCGACTGCATCCTCCAGAGATCTCCCAGGGCAAGGTTAGGGAAGGATTAAGCACACTGCTATCTTCCAGAGAGACCTGCTGCACGTGACAGTCTCTCGTCTTGTAAGTCCCTACACCGTGCTGTAGTACTCACACTGTTCTCCTTGGTCCCACTGTCTCTCAGGGAAGACTCCTTCCAAGCTTCTACTCTTGTCAGGATCCTCCCAGGCCAGCACCTAAGCGCCGTCCCAAGCTAGAGAACCCCCCCCCCTGCAGACTAGGGGGTTCGGCTCTAGGGCCATCGACGGTCCCCTCAGTACTCCATCTCCATCTTCCACCCGACTCCCTTTACCTGCATGACTTAAAGCATTTGTTAACCCCCCAAAAAAATTGATCCTGCTTCTTTAAAACATGTTATATGACACAGTGCTTGTCCTGTGTCATTTGGCCCTCTGTAACACCTAAAAAACCTGGCTGATCCTGCCGGTTTCTGCCCTCCCCTATGTAAACTGACCATGGTGTATCATGGCTGCTGAGCCTGACACCATGGTCAGTCTATGTGCCTCCGTCATCCGCAGCCTACTATCTGCTCTTCTCTCTGCTCCTGTGTCCTCCTCCCCCCTTCCCCTCTCTATCTGTCTGCTCATGACAATGCCACCCCTTCCCCCTCCTGCTGCTTGCATAACTATAACCTGTACACACCATCAGCACTACCTTCTATTGCAGTGTCCCCCTCTGTTTTTTTTTTATTCATAAATTTTTTTTTATTTTTTATTATTTTTTTTTATTTTTTATTATTTTTTTTGTTTTTTTTTTATTCATAAATATGAATGCTTCAAATACCTCATTTCACAGCCGAGATTGTGATCACATGACCAGCCAGCTCTCTCCTCCTCACCTCCTCCCCTCCAGACTGACGTCAGCAGGGGAATCTCAGCCCCTCCCACTGCATCTGTCAGAGGAGGAAAGTAGAAAGCTGGCCAGTCATGTGATCGCAATCTCGGCTGTGAAGTTAGGTATTTGCAGCATTTATATTTATAAATCATACAGAGAGGGGGACACTGTGATAGGAGGCAGTGCTGATGGTGTATACAGGTTAGAGTGGCTTAACAACCACTTTAATCATACTTAAGGGTTGGCTTAGCCCCATGCCATGCCCACTGCCTGGGGATTGGCTATACTCTCCTAAGTATGCAGAACAACCCTCCTAGCCTCCGCCCTCCAGTTTCCAGAATGTTCTCCAACTTTCCAGAACCAAGGGGAGGCATCAGAGAGCTGCCTTTATGAGTCATCCAGCCCTGAGCTCTAGCAAACCCTCACCCAGATTAGGACTCACAGGTTTTAAACATGAGTCAGACATAAATTTTCCTGCAGTCACACTAGTAGCACACTAGAGGGTGCTACACACATGGAAGACATTAGGCCGTATGCAAGAAGTGTCCCTGGCCAGAGGACAGTGATTGTTAATGATGACCAGGAGTATGGCAACTGTGTGTTCAGAGCATGCCATGTTAGTTATATACTATATGTGCATGTGTGCAGCAGAGTTCTGCATGGGCTGTGGATTGTCGGTGGCTCCTGTGTGCTAGGCCTGATTCAACCCTGTTTTAGGTGGGTACTGGTGAAGAGTGCACAGGAATTTATTGAGACATGTAAAGTTACTGAAAGATCCACTTTAAGTTTCTACTTAGGTTGTGTGAACTGCGCTTGCACAAGCTTGTAGCCTGAATGGTGATGGTATCAGCAGTGGACGACTATGCCCCAGTAATCATCATGTGTAGCTTGTGCAAATTTTTCTTTGCTCTTTTCTCTAGAATTATAAATTGTCATTTTGTAGCCAGGAAGTGCTTATCAAACGCAGTGCTTTTTTCCAAGAAGAAAAACATCATTGCATGGTAAAAGCCCTATAGCAATATTATACACTGTCAGGAATTTATTAATGCTGATTTGTAAAGGTTACCGGAAGTTCCGCTTTTACAAGAAGCATTAGCGGTTTATTTAGCTGTTTAGCTGGGGTTGCCAAGGCTGTGGGAGCAGACGTGGTAAGATGTCATTTACCTGTAAGAGCAGGAGACAGTAAACTTGTTTTGCCAGGTCTGTACCACACAGGGCACATCCTGAGCAGGGGAGGTCTGCTTCAAATCATCAAAGATAATCTCCTAATCCCAGGATCAAAGGCTGTGACTCTGAGTCACTCAGTGCGTTCTCCTGGCTTTCAGCAGCAGTATTTACAGGTAGCTGGAAAAAGATTAGTGAAACGAAGGCATATAAGTTTATTGTGACAGTACACGAGATTTTGACAGCATGTTTACAATCTGGAAACCAAACAAATCCAATTATAACTTTGGAAAAATGGGAACTTTTAGGCCTTACTCCAGCTTTACTTTATTTTAACATATATTATATAAATTGTAATTTAAGTTCTCCTTCAAATTTTGAATGCAAATAATTCTATGCTCCAACATTAGTCCTCTTCCAGGTTAAATGACGCCTGGTCTCATTCAATCTACTTCCAGTGATCCAGCAGCGCTAGGGTCATTGGTTTGAATCCCAACAACAACACACCACCTTCATGGAGTTTGTATGTTCTCCCTGTTGCTTGGGCGTGTTTCCTCTCACTCTAAAGACATGCTGATAGGCCAATCAGCTTCTGTCTAAATTGGCTCTAATATGTGTATGTATGTATGAATGACAGTTAGGGACCTTGGATTGTAAGCTCCTTGAGGGCAGGGACTGAATGATGTGAATGTACAATGTATATACAGTATATACAGTGGATATAAAAAGCGTACACACCCCTGGTAAAATGTCAGGTTTCTGTGATGAAAAAATAAGACAAAGATAAATAATTTCAGAACTTTTTCCACCTTTAATGTGACCTATAAACTGTACAACTCAATTAAACAAAAAATTGAAATCTTTTAGGTGGAGGGAAGGAAAAATCAAAAACTAAAATAATATGGTTCCATAAGTGTGCACACCCTTAAACCAATACTTTGTTGAAGCACCTTTTGATTTTATTACAGCACTCAGTCTTTTTGGGTATGAGTCTATCAGCATGGCACATCTTGACTTGGCAATATTTGCCCACTCTTCTTTGCAAAAACACTCCAAATCTGTCAGATTACAAGGGCATCTCCTGTGCACAGCCCTCTTCAGATCACCCCACAGATTTTCAATCAGATTCAAGTCTGGGCTCTGGCTGGGTCATTCCAAAACGTTAATCTTCTTCTGCTGAAGCCATTCTTTTGTTGATTTGGATGTATGCTTTGGGTCGTTATGCTGAAAGATGAAGTTCCTCTTCATGTTTACCTTTCTAGCAGAAGCCTGAAGGTTTTGTGCCAATATTGACTGGTATTTGGAACTGTTCATAATTCCCTCCACCTTGACTAAGGACCCTGTTCCAGCTAAAGAAAAACAGCCCCAAAGCATGGTGCTGCCACCACCATGCTTCACGGTGGGTATGGTGTTCTTTTGGTGATGTGCAGTGTTGTTTTTGCGCCAAACATATCTTTTGGAATTATGGCCAAAATGTTCAATCTTGGTTTCATCAGACATAACACATTTTTCCACATGCTTTTGGGAGACTTCAAATGTGTTTTTGCAAAATTTAGCTGGGCTTGGATGTTTTTCTTGGTAAGAAAAGGCTTCCATCTTGCCACTCCACCCCATAGCCCAGAAATATGAAGAATACGGGAGATTGTTTTAACATGTACCACACAGCCAGTACTTGCCAGATATTTCTGAAGCTCCTTTAATGTTGCTGTAGGCCTGTTGGCAACCTCCCTAACAAGTTTTCTTCTTGTCTTTTCATCAATTTTGGAGGGACATCCAGTTCTTGGTAATGTCACTGTTGTGGCATATTTTCTCCACTTGATGATGACTGTCTTCACTGTGTTCCATGGTATTTCTAATGCCTTGGAAATTCTTTTGTACCCTTCCCTTGACTGATACCTTTTAACAATGAGATCCCTCTGATGCTTTGTGTCAGAAACCATTACTGAGACAGAAGTACAGTTAAATCACACTTGTTTAATAATAAACGTAAACAGAACAAAACGTAGTCAAAACATAGCCAGAGTTCAGGAACTGGAACAGATAGTTAGACAAGCCAAACGTCAGGGAGCCAGAGATGAGTGTAGTAAAACAGCAAGCAGGATCTGGAGCCAGAAGGGATGTCAGCCACGCAAGTCTTTTAACAGGAATTCAGACGTGCGCCTCTGTGATGTTGACTAAGGCGAAGGCAGAGATCCTCTGGCTGGACAGCTTAAGTAGACAGGACTGATGAGCAGGATATCATCAACAGCTGAGTAACTGTGGAGAGATAGGAGCTGGCAAGTAGCCGACAGCTGAGCGGCCAACTCAGAGAAGGAAGGGCTGAGCCCAGCCCTGACAGTACCTCCTCAACGACCCCTCCCCCTCGGAGGACCACCAGGCTTGAGGGAAAAACGTCTATGGAAATCATGGAGGAGGACAGAGGCATGTACGTCCAAAGATGAGACCCTAGAGCGTTCCTCCGGACCGTACCATTTCCAATACACCAGGTACCATATGCACCAACGGAACCTACAGGAGTCAACAATGGACTGTACTTCATAGTCCTCATGGTTCTCAACCTGTACAGGGTGAAGACATAGCACAGAGGTGGTAAAGTGGTTGCAGACCAAAGGTTTAAATAAGGAGACATGAAATACATTCGAAATAAGCATGTTAGAAGGAAGGTCTAATGCGTAAGCCACTGGGTTAATCCTGCGAAGAATACAGAAAGGCCCAATAAACTGAGGTGCGAACTTCAGTGAGGGAACACAAAGCCGAAAGTTGCGAGATGACAGCTAGACCCTGTCCCCAACCTGGTAGGAAAGTGCGGGCAGGCGTCTGCGGTCAGCATGGAGTCTGTACCTATCATTAGCATGTCGCAAAGCCTCATGGACTTGTGCCCAAGTGGAATGAAGACCACGGAGATGCTCCTCTAACGCAGGAATACTCTGCTGAACAAATGAGTCAGGCAACATGGAAGGTTGTAAACCATAGTTCACCATAAACGGGAACAATCGGGAAGCAGAATTTAAGGCACTATTGTGAGAAAACTCTGCCCACGGTAAAAGGACTGACCAGTTGTTATGATGGTCAGAAATATAGCAATGTAGGAATTGCTCCAAGGACTGATTGGCACGTTCTGCGGCCCCATTAGACTGCGGTTTATACGCAGAGGAAAAAGCAAGCTGAATTCCCAACTGTGCACAAAAGGCTCGCCAGAACCGAGACACAATCTGACTACCCTTGTCCGAGACAATCACCTTGGGTAACCTATGTAAGCGAAAGATCTCCGAAGCAAAAATGGAAGCCAGTTCCTTAGCAGTGGGCAACTTCTTAAGTGGAATACAATGAGACATTTTTGAGAACCGGTCAACCACCATAACTGTGTTGCCCTGGGAGTTGGGTAACTCCACAATGAAATCCATAGACAGGTGGGTCCAGAGCCTCTCTCTATTGGGTATGGGGTGTAGGAGGCCCACTGGAAGATGTTGTGGAGTCTTACTCTGAGCACACACGGAACAGGCAGCTACGAAGGCGGTTATATCAGCACATAGACTAGGCCACCAGAATTGTTCGGAAATGGCCCAAAAGAGTTGATTCCTCCCAGGGTGGCCAGCAGCCTTGGGAGAATGGTAAGTCTGGAGCACGGCAGTACGGAGACTCTCTGGGACAAAGCAACGGTCACAAGGTTTCTCAGGAGGAGCATGCACCTGAGCGGCAAGAATTTTGTCACCCAAAGGAGAAGTGAGACTGGTGCCAACCGTAGCCAGAATACAATCAGGAGAAATCACAGGAACCGGAACCAATCCAACTTGGAAGTGGAGGAAAATTGTTGTGACAAGGCATCAGCTCTTACATTCTTAGTACCGGGTAAGAATGAGACAATGTAATTGAAATTTGACAAGAAAAGAGCCCATTGCACCCTTCTGGGAGAGAGGCGTTTAGCCTCAGACAAGAATGTGAGATTCTTATGGTCAGTAAGAATGAGAACCAGCACAGTGGTACCTTTGAGGAGAAGTCTCCATTCTTTCAGGGCTAAAATGATCGCCAACAGCTCTCTGTCACCAATCTTGTAACTGCATTCCGCAGGTGACAATTTCTTGGAAAAGTAGCCACAAGGATGCAAAGCGCTCTCAGAGGTAAAACGTTGAGACAGAAGGGCGCCAACTCCAGTCTCAGAAGCATCAACCTTAAGGATAAAAGGTAACGTAGGATCAGGATATGCCAACACAGGAGCAGAAACAAAGGCAGCCTTGAGACTCTCAAAGGCCTTAACAGACTCCACTTAAATTGGCTCTATGAGTCCAGGTAGGAGGAGAGCAGAGGAATGACCCTTTCTTATGTCAGACCTCTCTCCTTTGTTCTCTGACACCACAGACCCAGCTACAAACACTGTACCCAAATTAACATTTAGTGGCTTCACTCCCAAGTCAGACTATACTGCACATCCACTACATACACAGAGCCCTGAATATGTGTGTGCGTGCTCGTATGGCACCAATAGCTTCAGTCCCTTGGAAGAAGGATGAGGCCTTGGATCTTTGGCTAGCCACTTTAGTTGGTGCACTTAAACTTCCTGCTTGGTAAAGTGTAACTGTGGTATGCTGACAGAATCCGGATAGCAAGGCGGACACTGTGACTGCTTAACAGGCCGTTAACAAGACCCAGGTTATAGTGGATATGGGCAAAAGGGAGGTAAATTTTGTTTGTGTGCATTGTCCTTGTTTCCTGCAAATGGGCAAGTGCTCTCTTACCAATCCTGCTGTCAAGGCCCAAAGAAGCGTCTTGGAAGAGGCAGGCTCTTCTGGTGACCCGACTGGTCATCTCACACTGGAATGCTTCACACCGTCGGTGCAGGTGTGCCTGGTGTGGCCATGGATACCTGGAACAATGTGGTGGACTGACCTGGGAGGCAACACCTCTCCCCTAGGTCCAGTCTCTTCTCCTGCCTCATGGTAACTGCCTCTCCCTCAGGAAAACAAGATGGTGTCCTTGATTCTTTCCTTGCAATAGAATCCTGGGGTGTGTAGCCCTGTCCCCATACAAGGCTATGATTGGCTCCCTCACCCCCTGCCAATGAGGATGCAGGGAAAGGAGCAGAACAAACAGAGTCAATGTCAGTGAGGAGAGGGAGGGGGGAGAAATCCCTTGCAGGGGCTGACAGGCATGCTCTCCCTTCAGTGAAAGCCTCGGTCAGCTTGGCATGGCCGCGGGAGATGCGGGGCACCCGCTACATATATATATATATATATATATATATATATATACACGCAGGTATATATAAATTGCCAGTGCTATATTAATACCTGTAATAAATAAATAGAACCTATAGACTAGACCACATGTGTCAAACACAAGGCCCACGGGCCATTTCACGTGGCCCTTGCATCTCTCCAGCAGTGGAACCCCCTTAGTCTTCACCCTCAACTTGTCTCAACTTGTCTCAACAGTTGGCAGCAGAGAGAAGGACAGAACTCTCCCACCAGATCCTGTGCCTCTGTGCAGCCGTAGCAGTCCTTCCTCCCCTGTTTCAGCATTTAGCTGACTCCAGCCCCCCTCTGGTCCTCTTCCAGACTTTGCACTTTATGCACCCCAGCTTCTTCCCGGCAGCAGCACAAGATAAGGGGGTGCATTGTGCTTTAAGGGTGGGTAGGGGACACTTGACTTGGGAGGCTGGAGGCCTCCAGACATCTGATGTAAGGGAGGTGGGGTGCTCTAGACATCTAGTCTTACAAATACAGCTGGCCCTTTGATGGCAACCATAATGCTGATGCGGCTCGCAATGAAATTGAGTTTGACTACCCTGGACAAGACTGTGAACTAAGAACACCACTACTAATCATAAAAGCTGTTTGATGTATCTATTAAACCTAATCTACCATCTGTGCTGTAAAGAAAAGGGGGGTAGTGGGACTTTGCATGAGGCACCGATATATAGATGTGCGCCTCCAGCCCTGTTCATTGACATAAAAGGAGAAGACTGGGACTTTAGATGAGACAGGTATCGTCAGACTAAAAAAATAACAATTTTATTGATATGAACAATATATAACATAAAATGATTACATGGATGGGTTGTCAATACTTACTTGGTGTATAAAAATATAACAAAAGTCAATAAGTTCATAATAAAGATAAACTGACAAGCAATTGACCATGTGTAAGCCATTATAAAACGTATCATGAGACCTAGATGTGATGAACCTTGTAGATGTAACCAGATTGCATAGTGGAGTAAAACATTTATATATATGAGGTTGAGACCCTGTAGGGAATCAAAACTGCATCCTGTGCAGTTCGACGCGTTTCGTGGATAAGTTCCACCCATCAGGAGCGGATGCTAAGCAGATCTCAAAAAAATATATAGGTGACATTATAATCTAGATTAAAACCAAAAAGTTGAAAAAGGAGAAAGGATTAGAAGGAAATGGGTTTTCAATCAGCAAAAACTCACATATAAAGGTAGGTTCAACCTATGTGGAACTATGGACCATCTGTACTGTATCTCCATGCCTAACTGGCCCTCACAAATGAAATGTTCTTTTAAGAGCTGGCATGGCACCTGTTGGATGGGCAAAGTTGGCAGTCATGTATTTGACGTGTCACCAAAGTTAGCTGCAGTATTATTGTGTGTGTGTTCTGTTGCTACAAGGGCGGTGTTACAAGTGAAGCTTTGACCCATATTAACTCAGCATGTTTCATATCCTGCCAAGTGAAAATTGACAGGACGCAGGGCACATTATGTTCTTTGTCACTGTGTGTCACACACCAGCCCCGGCCCAGCTCATAGAATCACTGCCATAGTGACAAATATGGCTGTTGCCCGTTCTGATACTTCGTCTCCTCGTAGGACAGGTACAACATTGCCTGACTCTTCTTGGCTTTAATGTTTAGGCTCACCTGGAATAAAATCAAGAGGCTAACAAGATGATTTAACAAGCGTGGGACATTGAGATTGTTCAGAGTGATTCTTTTTGCAGAAATCTGCCGTCTGAGTCACTGGGATGTGCGCTGGCAGAGACCCAGCAGCAAAGTTTAATGTGTTCCCACCCTGGAGCGACACATGAAGCTGGAGAGGTGAGTGCCAGTTGTGTGTAGGAAACACTGATCTAAGATGTTCTGTACACACCTTGGGGATCCCCTCCCTAGACTGGTGGAATCCCCTCCTTCCCATGGGGATCTTTTTACTGTTCTGCTTGATCATCTTATTTTAATTCCTTCAATTTGGCAGCTTATGGGTCTTTGGGACCTCGTAACTCCAGCCAAAATTTTTATTATTGTATTGGATGGTGAGACTAAAGCCTATTCCCGGCCAAATTATTTTTTTTCTTAGCTTTTGGTAACATTGGAGAAGAATTACGATTTCTGTCAGGGTTTTATTTTTGTCTGTGACCCCATTTAGATTTTAGAGTGATTTTCCTCATTTCCTGTAACACCCATGCAAGTAATGAAGGGGCAGTTTAAATGGGGGGAGGCAGGCACAGATACAATATGTTTGAGTCTTTCCTTTCAATAAATTTTTATTAGAAGTTTGGTAAGTACAAATGTAGCCTACATTCCAGAAAGGAAGATAGAAGGGAACAACAGGTACATGAATTTCAAGTGCGAGACATAGCAAAATGGTCCACATTGATCAACATATTATGTGATGAAAGTATTCATGTCATGAAGTACATCAAGAAATATCAAATCACCATAGAAAGATGGAGTTAAATCAATAACCATGCGAATTCTATCA
This sequence comes from Aquarana catesbeiana, assembly GCF_042186555.1. NCBI lineage: Eukaryota > Metazoa > Chordata > Amphibia > Anura > Ranidae > Aquarana > Aquarana catesbeiana. Next base: position 553,754,337 of record NC_133326.1, read on the forward strand.
AATTTATAAGACAGAGAGAACAATTTGTTGAGGCAACTAGGTGCATTTGAGAAAATTGACAGAAAACCCTTGGGTCTGCGGGGCGACAAGGGTAAGAAGAAGCACCCACAGCCACCCCAAAAGGGAACATGCTGTGGCCATGGGGCCTCTCCCCCCCCCCCGGAACCCACCACTCCAGACAAAGTCACCACAACGGGGCGCACCCTGAAATTCAATACTGAACTGATAACCTGAAAACTTAGGACTAGATATGAACATAGTCAAGTGTGCACTAATGTTTGAGTCTTTAACCCTTTCTCATTGCTAAATATATATTTTTGTCCTTGTTCCTGATAGAGAGATTTCCCATATATATATATACGTATATATTGTACATATATAAATATTATTTTAAAACATAAGGAGACAACTAATCTTTGAGGTTTTTGTATGGGATCCTCTTCACTGCACACCCATCAATTCAAACAAATCCACTTTGCTAAGTCTCTTTGCTGAGATAATTATGTTCTGTACCCCTGGAGCCATGAAATGCTTTTCTCTAATAACTCTTTTGAAGTTCCCATAAAGTCGATTGTTAACACAGAAAAATAATGTATGGTTGCAGATTATAACAGATTTTCAACAAATGGCAAGACAGGTAATCACCATGATTGGAGGAGAGGAGGGTGGAACGGTGATGCTATTTCAAATTTGTATATTAAGTCAAAATAAAAGGGACCAGTCCATAATAGCATGATGGAGATTTAATTTGTGAATACTGTGAAATAGCAGAAGAAGAAAAATAAGTGCCCAGGGATGTTATGGTGCGGAAGGTTCAGGACATTAACACCAAATACTGTAAATAAATAAGGTTAGTTGCAACTTTATTACACATATATTTTCAATAAAACAGAGTGTTTAAATTAAGTAAAAAGCAAGTTACGGCATTCATAACACTGATGAGATTATTACCCCACTATCTAGTACAGTCCATGTTCCAAAATGCGCTATAGGTGTTAATACATGAGGTTGTTTATCCAAATGCTATGAATGTTTGCACATAAAGCTGTTTATCCAACGTGTTTCCCGGAACAGTCTGCTTTTTCAAAGATGCAGTGAAAAAGTATTCATACCACTTGAAATTTTCCACATTTTGTCATGGTACAACCAAAAACGTAAATGCATTTTATTAGGATTTTATGTGATAGAGCAACACAAAGTGGCACATTGTGAAGTAGAAGGATAATGATAAATGGTTTTCAAATTTTTTTACAAATAAATATGTGAAAAATGTGGCGTGCCTTTGTATTTAGCCCTCCCTGAGTCAATACTTTGTAGAACGACCTTTTGCTGCAATTACAGCTGTCTTTTTGGGGATGTCTCTACCAGCTTTGCACATCCAAAGAGTGAATTGTTTGCCCATTCTTTTTTGCAAAATAGCTCAAGCTCTGTCAGATTGGATGGAGAGTGTCTGTGAACGGCAATTTTCAAGTCCTACCACAGATTCCCAATTGGATTTAGGTCTGGACTTTGACTGGGCCATTCTAACACATGAATATGCATTTATCTTATGCCGCGTACACACAATTGGAATTTCCGACAACAAATGTTCGATGTGAGCTTGTTGTCGGAAATTCCGACCGTGTGTAGTCTCCTTCGGACATTTTCAGTCGGAATTTCCGACAACAGATATTTGAGAGCTGGATCTCAAATTTTCAGACAACAAAATCTGTTGTCGTAAATTCCGAGTGTGTGCACACAATTCCGACGCACCAAATTCCACGCATGCTCTGAATCAAGTACGAGACAGAAGCTGGGACATCTGGACGCAGGAGCACTAGTGTGGGACACCAGAACACCCTTTTCAGGGTGTCCCACACAGGTGCTCCAGTGGATACTAGGGGTATCTCCATGTGGGAAACTTTACCAAAAAAGGTAAGTATTCCAACTTGAAGAAAGGAAGAAAATCATGTCTTCAGCTTGGAACTCACTTGTACGACACTTCAAGCAATGATTCATATTCATATTTCTTGCCTAAAATATCTGTGTGCTAAGTATACCTTTTTTTTTTTATCCACACAGAGGAGAAAAAGTGATGCTGTTTGTTCACTAAGGTTCTCTTATGCCCCGTAGACACGGTCGGAATTTCTGACAGAAAAAGACTGTTGGGAGCTTTTCATCGTATATTCTGACCGTGTGTATGCCCCATCAGACTTTTTACGTCGAATATTCAAACGGACTTAGATAGAGAACATGTTCTATATTTTTCCGACGGAACAAATTCCTATCAGGAAAACCGCTCGTCCGTATGTTGTTCCGACGTACCAAAAATGACACATGCTCTGAAGCAAGTACGAGCTCTGTATGCAAGACAGCTTGAGCGGAATTCCGTCGGAATTCCGTCAGAAAAGCCTTCAGAGTTTATTCCAATGGCAAAACCGGTTGTGCGTACAGGGCATAATACACCTCTGAGGGCTTCACAGAACAGCTGTATTTATACTGAGATTAAATTACACACAGGTGGACTCTGTTTGACTTCTGAAGGCAATTGGTTCCACTAGATTTTAGTTAGGGTTATCAGAGTAAAGGGGGCTGAATACAAATGTACGCCACACTTTTCAGATATTTATTTGTAAACCATTTTGAAAACCATTTATCATTTTCCTTCCACTTCACAATTAAGTGCCACTTTGTGTTGGTCTATCCCATAAAATACATTTACATTTTTGGTTGTAACATGACAAAATATAGAAAATTTCAAGGGGTATGAATACTTTTTCAAGGCACTGTACATGTACATGGAAGAAACCAAATCTTATAAGAGCCACAGAAACAAAAATAAATGCATGTATGTCATAAATACATATACAGACCACTATAAAAGTACTCCCCAAGTATGGTTCTGTGTTCTACACTCCTCAGCTCATATCACATCTTTGTTTAAATGACATCAACATGAAACAACACGGGGGGCCCCCGATCCAAAGGATGGTCTGATAGCACCCGAACGCGGCTCTCCAATACACGCCCGAGGCTCTCCAACATCCGTCCGCAGTGGCCCAGCACCTGAACGTGGTGCCACAGCGCCTAGCGGTGGCTCCATAGCCCCAGGTCGGGGCCTTTCAATGTCTAACCGCAGCTTTCCAATGGCCGGGTGGGTTCATGGAGCTCCTCGGGGCTTGGTCGGGACTTTCCAGCACTTGATGGAGATTCCTTGGTATTTGGTGAGTCCTCTTGTGGCAACTCTTTAGGATTAAACCGTGGCACTACAACACCCAGCGGTGGTTCGCCAGCCCCCGGCAATGGACACCTAACACCTAACGCTGGTCCTTCAGGAAAAACATCTACAGTGCAGGTGCAGTATTCTAGTTCCCTGGCCTATAAATCTACTAGTGGGCAAGCTACATTTCACTGCCAGATTTAACTGTGGCAGATATGGACTGGGACCTTAGAGAACATATAAGAGTCCTTCCTACTAAAGCATATATCCAGTCACTTATAACTGCTGTTGAACTATTTTGCAAGCATGCTGTAGAAAGGCTCAGGGAGGACACAATGGCACTGGGACATAGAGTAGAAGAAGTGGAGATGGGCCAAGATGACATTTGGCAAACCGTGGCTGATACTCAAGATATGATTAAATACCATGAGAAAGTTTTGAACTTCATTATGGATCAGTTTGATGATCACGAAAATAGAGATCGCCGGCAGAATATACATATACGGGACTTGCCTGAAGCAACTCCATGCTACCCAAAATGCAGATAAGCCAAGAGACGTTATTTGTAAATTACACAGATACTCTGTGAAGGAAGCTATCATGAAAGTAGTCCGTAACAAAACTACTGTTGAGCTCTCTTTGTTTCCGGATTTATCACACCGCACTCTTATGCACGCAACCCTTGCTAGAAGCTTTGCGTGCCGTTGATGTTGGGGCCTCCCTTTTTGCCTACGTGGAATGGTAAAACGACGGATCTTAGAACCAAAGACGACTTGCAACATTTTGTAGAAATGTTAGACTTGCCTGTAGTGCATTTCCCAGACTGTTCGGATAGACGAGGTCGAAGCCCAAACTCCCTCTGGGCCTGCCTAAACTTTGTTTTAGGCGTAGTATAATGAGTGCCGTTTGTTCAGAAGGGGATATTGTTTGAGGAGGTTTGATAGAATAGATTGTGTAAATACATATTTGGGATATGAGCATTCTCTTTTTTGAACGGCTGGACTTTTTTCATAGCACCTTTGTATTGTTTTTATGCTGTGTGGACTTAATTGGTGGATAGGTCCTTGTTTAGTTTTGAATTGCTAAGATTTTGATACTGTTTATTTTTATTGTGGTTGCCCGGGGAGCATTAGGTGATCTACTTATGCTCTTAATCATCTTTCCCCCAATAGGTCGGTCCCGAGACAAGGGACTTTGTATTCTGCATGTTTGCAGATGGGAAGAGGACTCCGGGTACCGGTTGTGGACCCCTTCCCGGACTCGTCTTCTCCTTAGTGGGTATACCACATATAGTGGGATATTTTGTTCTTTTCTTTTTTTTCATTTTAGGTTTGTGGTATTTAGATGTTTTTCTTTTTTTGTTTTTGCGCTCTTTTTCTTTTTTTCATCAAAAGGTTTATTAAAAGCGCTTACAAATTAACAATCAAAGCCTCGTTTCAAAATCACAATGGTACACGTACATGTATTGTCATGTAAACAGTGGTGAAGCAGATTATTTACCAAGGTTAACTATCGCATATGATCTACATATAACAGCAATATACCTCACTAGTTGAGGGTATGCAACAAATGAGATCCTGTTGAGGGTTTGTCTTACATTAATCAACTGAAAATCTGAGAGTAAATTAGCACACAAGACAACAAGCGCATCTGGTCGATTAACTTTGATTGCTCATAGACATAAAGTTATAGTAGGATAGAGTAAAAAAGGTAGGGGTGAAAACAAAGGGGGATTTAAAAAGATTACCTGCAAGTTGATAAGGGCTCTCTCCCTGGTCGTTGCTATTTGCAAGTGTAAACTTAGGGAAGAGCGAAAGGCACCTGTGTTTGAGTGGGCATTATTCGTTCATCAGGTCATAATCTGTTGAAACCTTAAAATGGAGCCAGGGGGACCAGGTGGTATGATATCTTTCAATGGTGTCAGATGATTGTGCTATAGTGTCTTCCATTGGGCAAACCTCGGAGTCTTTCTGCAGCCAGTCCCATATAGAGGGAGCCTGTGTGCTTTTCCAGCGTAGCGGTATCAAGGCCTTGGCGGCGTTCAATAAATGCTTAGTTAAATATTTTTTGTATCTTTTATATGGGAAATTGGAGATATGAAGCAAACAACAAGCTGCATCTAGCTTAATTCTCGTCTTCGTGATTTGTCGTATGGTGTCTCTCACTGTGGTCCAGAAAGCATCAAGTGCTGGGCACTGCCACCAAATGTGTAGGAGAATACCAGTCTCCTTCCCACATCTCCAGCATTTGTCTGATACCTCAGGGAACCATGTTTTGAGTTTGTGCGGTGTGGCGTACCAATGTGTCAAGAGCTTATAAGCCGCCTCTTGCCTTTTGGTGCTAATAGAGCACTTATGTGAGAGAGTAGAGGCCGTGGACCATTGGTTGTCCGTAATGTCCATTTGTAAAGCTCTGGACCATTCTCTCCTAAATCTATCTTCGTGTGAAGTTTTAGAGTATTGAAGCCAAGTATATATGGTCGAGTTCGCCTTACTAAAGTTGTCACCCTTATGACACGCCGTTTCTAGTTCAGTCAGTGCTCTTTGAAAGAAGGGTCGTTTAGCCTTATTTGTAACGTAGCTACGGATTTGGAGGTAGGCCCGGAGGGATAGATGTGGGAGGTTATTATCATCTTTCAACTCGGTGTAGTTTTTAACTCTATTGTTACAGAAGCAGTGAACTGTTTCTTGGGATCTGGAGACTGAAAAGTCCTATTAACCATCCCTGGAACAAATCCTGGGTTGTTATGTAGTGAGGTTAATGGGCTTAGTTGTGATGTTAGGTCTGACTTCTTGATCACCGTCTGGAACACACTCAAAGTGGCTCCTGTTAGTGGATGGCTTTGCATTGATTGGTACTGGCAGTTCCAAGATATCCATGGGGTGAATTTCAGAGAATGGTGGTTCAATGACTCTTCTAGAATGACCCATTCTTTGGATCTACTATGGTAGTGCCAGTCAATCACTCTCGTGAGGTGGGCGGCCCGATAGTAGTTTTGAAAGTGTAGGAGTCCCATATCGCCAAGGTCCTTAGGCCTGGTTAAAAGGGAAAATTTGATTCTGGGTCTTTTGTTACCCCAAAGGAATTGTAATAGTAGAGATTGTATTTTTTTAAAGAAGTTCTGTGGAATTCTGATAGGGAGCGATCGTAGAAGGTACAGTAGTCGTGGAAGGATAGTCATTTTGAGGATAGCGGCTCTTCCGAACCAGGAAAAGTATTTGGCATTCCAATTCCGTAAGTCAGTAGTGATGTTTTGTAACATTTGAGGGAAGTTTTGGTCATAAGTAGTCGTCAGTTTAGGGGTCAATTTAATCCCTAGATATTTAAGGGTCGTTGTGACCCAACGAAATGGGCAATTCTCTTGTGTTCTATTTAGTGTGTCCTCCGTCAGCGTGACATTCATAGCCTCAGACTTGTTATAGTTAATTTTGGGGTTAGAAATGTAACCAAAATGAGCAAATTCTTTGATTACGTTTGGGATTGTAGTGTGTGGTTTAGTTAGAAAAAACAAAAGATCATCAGCTTATGCTGCTGTCTTGTATATTCTATCGGCCACCTCAAAGCCTGTGATAGATTGATTTTTGTTAACCCATCTAATGAATGGCTCTAGGGATAAGATGACTAATAGTGGTGACAGGGAGCAGCCCTGCCTAGTCCCATTGGAGATTGTGACTTTGTTGGACAGAGTACCATTTATTTTTAGCCTAACGGAGGGGTTTTGATAGAGGGCTGCTATCCAAGTCATCATATGCGGTCCCAGGCCTACATGACGACAGGTAGCCAACATGTAGTCCCAAGAGACCCTGTCGAAGGCCTTCTCCACATCTGTGGACCGGAGCAGGCCCTTGAGACCCCGGGTATGTGCCGTGTGTGTCAAAAGTAAAGCCTTCATGATGTTATCTCTTGCCTCTCTACCCGGCATAAACCCAACCTTTTCTGGGCCAACCAAGAAGGGAAGAAGAGGTTGTAGTCTATTGGATATGATTTTTGGCTAGGAGCTTGAAGTCTAGATTTAACAAAGAGATGGGTCTGTAATTTGAGCAGTCAGTAGTGGGTTTGTCAGCTTTAGGTATTAGTGCTATATGAGCTGACAGAAAGTCAGGCGGCACCTGTCTGGGTGAAGAGAGAGAATTCAGAGCCCCCATTAGAGGAGTTGATAAGATATCGCTAAATGTTTTATAGTAGGCGGATGTGTAGCCATCCGGTCCTGGGCTCTTTCCTGGCTTAAGACCCTTAATTGTCATCTGAATCTCTGCCAGAGATATCTAGTCCTCTATAAGAGACACCTCGGTTTCCGCCAGCTGGGGAAGTCCGCTTTCATTTAGATACTCCTGTATCGCCTGCCCTCTCTCATTTGGAATCGTGGGGGGTTTGTGTTGGTGTGGCAGATTGTAGAGTTTCGAGTAAAATTGATGAAAGTGAGCAGCTATGGCCTCTGAGGTTACCGCTAATGTTCCATCCAGTGATCTGATGCCTGTAATGTTGTTGGTGGAATTGGTGTCTTTTAGTGCCCTGGCCAGTAGTCTGCCCGTTTTGTCTCCTGACTCATAGTATACTTTTTTTTTTAAAAACAATGATCTCTTAGTTTGGGTTTCAAATATTTGTTGTAAGGCTTTCCGGGCTTTCAAAAGATCTTTAGCGGACTGTGTTGCCAAAGAGTGTTTGTGGGTGGCTTCTAGCTGGTGTATTTTTTCGGTCAGTCTATTAATTTCCTGTTTTCAGGTCTTTTTACGTTGGGTGTTCATTTTAATTAATTTCCCCCTTATCGTGCATTTATGTTCCTCCCGTATCATCATAGGGTCCATGTCATGGGTAGTGTTAATTTTAAAATAATCGGAGATTGCTGTCCGAATGCGAGGGAGCAGTTCAGGATCCGTCAACAGGGAAGTGTTCAGTTTCCAAGTATTTGACCTTGTCCTAGGTGTGCAGAGATCTGCCTCCAATGATATGGGCGCGTGATCCGAGAGCGATTGGATGCCTATGTGGGCCCCTGTCACTATCTGAAAATCCCTTTGGGATATGTATAGGTGATCGATGCGTGAATGTCGGTTATGTGGGATCGAATGGAATGTGAAGCCTCTGGACTCCGGGTGTAGGAACCGCCAGGTGTCTACCAACTGCAGGGAGCTTAAGAGTTGTTTAAGTTTTTTACGTGCTCTGTATGTGATACAGTATTTCCGGTGGAGGAATCAACTGTAGGGTCCAGTGGGATATTAAAATCCCCTCCCATAATTAGGAAACCCGACGAGAAGCCCTTGAGTTCACGTATGACCTTCTGGCAGAAGGTGACCTGGGCTGAATTAGGAAAATAAACATTTGCTAAGGTCAGTGTCCTGTCTCTGTAACTTCCTTTAAGGAACACATATCGTCCCTCTGGGTCCACTAGCCTGTCTGTAAGAGTGAAGGGGGCTTCTTTGCTAATTAAGGTGGATACACCTTTAGTCTTTGCCAGATCATTAGTTGCGTGGTGGGCTGCAGTGAAGAATATGTTTGTGAGTTTAGGGATTTGGTTTGTCCTGAAGTGGGTTTCTTGCAAGAAAACAAACTGTGGCCTACCTTTCTTCAACTCCCGGAGTAGAGACATACGCTTCTCTGGGATGTTCAATCCCCTAGTATTGTGTGAGATCACCAGGGGTGTCTTCCCAAGTGACAAGTAAGCCATTGCTGGGATTCGGGAAGAAAAAGCTTTGTTTACACTCTGCAAGAAAAATCTGAATTACTTGGTGATTATTGGAAGAGATATTACAGGGGAGCACGGGTACAGAAGAATAAGAGAGGAACCCCAGCCCAAGTACACTTCGTGGGTACGTGGGAGGTCGCCACCGGGGTGGTATAAACACGACTGGTTTTACCGTGGTTTAAGTCTAGTCACAACCACAACAATGGTGACAAGGCAAGACGTAAGAAATATATATAAACTAAAAATTGTGCGCTAGCATAACATGTAATAAGGTTTTACGATTAGAAGGCTCCTTGAGATGATATCCAGAGCTACAATGTAAATCCCAATGCAAGGAAATAACAAAACAACAAATTTATAACATATCTCCATAAAAAATTAATAGAAAAAGAAATAGAAATGAAAGTTCTGAAGATGCGATTGAACACTCAATCGTTTAAAAGACACCACATTCAGTCCATAAAAAACAAAATAGCAAAAACAAAAATTGTGAGAAAAAAAAAAAAAAAAAGGCGTTCCTTTGATGTGTCACATCAGGGTAGAAAGGTGAAAAGGGTGCAGAAACACTTCCGAGCCACCATTAGTTGCGGGAGAGGAGTAATGGATGTGCCCTTACCCCATTTGTTGGACCTCCTCTGTGGCGAGGTCATACGCACTTGCAGATATAACCCTCTGCAGGGACAGATGAGATATTTGCTGCTTACGAGCACCACCAACTCAGAGCCGATCTTACTGCTGCAGCGTCAGGAGGGAGACTGTCTGAGGAGCCCGAGCCATTGGTGAGTGCACAGTCCCAGGTGTCTCCTAGTCCCAGGTGTCTCCTAGTCCAGGCTCCAGTGTCTGCAGGATCCCAGGCAGCACTGCTCACTATGCCTTTCCTGCTCATTAGCGCAGGTTTTTCCACCATTCTTTTTAGTTCTAATTAATATCTACCTACTTGCAGCTGAAGACGTAAGAAAAACACAATCAAAAATAAATGAGGAGAAAAAAGAACGACAGCTCAAAATTGTAGGCATAAAAAAGAAAAAAATTACATCTTCGTGTCAACTTGGGTCAACCCTGAAAAGAAAATGGAGTAGTTATCCTGAAGAGCCTAAGCCTTTCCCGCAAGTCAGTAGAGGATTTATTTTGTTCCCACTGGAGGTGTCTGCCTAGGATGTGATTTCTGAGCGTCCACAAGTTACTATGCAGGTGACACATGAGCCAGGTTGTACTCATTGAGTAAAGTTCCTGGGTTCAAGTTCTGCTGGTGAGTGAGGACCCAGCCAGAGCTGTGCCTCAACCCATGTGGGGTATAATCTCAGTCAGTGGATGCAGAATGTGGAAATACCCAGCCTGGAATGCCCCTGCATTTTAGAGGAAGGCTACGTCAGCCACCTTAAGATAGACCGTGTATAAGATTCCCAGGTTGAGCAGGTTAGATTTTCCCACGATTGGGAGACCATAGGGCTAAGGTGCTCCTGTGATGTTAGTCTGTTGGAACTAAGTATGATGGGGACACCTCCCGAAAGTTGTGGGTAACGGGTTCAATGTTCAGCAATGGGTGCAAATGTGTGAGGCTTCAGGATCGTAAGTGTGGTACTTTACTCTGCTGCCTGAGACCTGGAAGGGGTATGTCCATCCCGGCTGCTTGTCAAGCCACGACCCCTTTTTTTCTTTTTCTCTTTTTCTTCTCTTTTTCTTTTTCTCTGCTAGATGCATCTACAGGAGATATTCAAGGTAAAGCTGCTTTCCTCGTTGGGAGGACAGATTTCTATCCAATGGAGTGGTGCAGTAATATGCTTATTGAGTTATATGCTCAGATGAGATTTAGGCAATGGCTGGTATAGTGAAGATTGTGTTATACAATGTGAGAGGTCTTTGTTCATAAAAGGGGTAGTCTTTGGCATGAACTGGGTCACCTGGGGGTAGAAGTATTTTTTTTTTACAGGAGATGCACTTCACGGCAAGGTCCACCCCTCGTATACCTCTCTTCCCGTTTAAACAATGGTTTCATGCTCCATCTCCTATTACAAGGGCTAGGAGGGTAACAATAGCTTTTTGGAACTCATGCCCCCTGGCACTTATGGAAGTACAAGCAGATACCGAAGGCTGCTTTCTTTTTGTTAAGGGTAGGTTGCAGGGCCAGTGTTACACTTTTGCTTCCCCCCAACAATCGTACTGTCAATTTTCTATCCAAGACCTTGAAAATGTTGGGGAGGTTCAAGGAAGGTTTTTTGGTACTGGGAGGGAACTTTAATCTTACCTTAGACCCTTGCCTGGACACCTCATCGGGTACAACCTTGTTGTCTTTTAGAGCATTAAGGTATATTAAACAACTATTATGCTCTATTCACTTGGTGGATAGTTGGCATGTGCTACATAATTGAGACAAGGACTATAGCTATTATTCTAAAATTTACAATACATATTCACGGATTGATTTTTTGGTGAACCAAGTTTATCTGAATCATGCTCACGCTTCCACTATTGAATCAATTACTATATCAGATCATGTGCCCATAACCCTGACTTTTCAGTCAAGTTCAGAATGTAGTATGGAACGGATGTGGCGATTGAATGAGTCCATCTTGGATGATAATTCAGTCTTGGAAACCTTGTCTCGTACATTGGCATTATATTTTGAAACAAATATACCCAGGGAGGTGTCTGGTCAAGCAGTGTGGGAAGCCCATGAGGTGGGGAATTGATTGCACATAGCTCCCGTATTAAAAAGGAGAGACGGAAAGAAATTGAAGATCTTTTAGACAAAATTTATAAGCTTGAGATCAAACACAAGGTTCACTTAAAACCTGCTGATGCCCAAAGACTGGAGACACTGTGGTTTGGATCGCAAAGTTAAAGATAAGCACAGGTATTTTGCTAATCGTTTTTATGAACAGGGGAATAAGTGTGGTAAGCCATTGGCTAGACAACTAAAGAAGCAACAAGACTCACGTCATGTCCACACCTTAACGGTTCAAAACAAATAGTAGACACTCAATAACCCCAAAATCCATTGCTTTTATAGGTGTTTGTATAATATATACCCGTCTACTTCGGGTGATGCGGACGGAGGTTAGGTGAGCAAGATTAACGAGTATCTAAAGGGCTCAGAGTTACCTGTCATACCGTCCGCAGCTTTCGAGGAGATGGAACGGCCTATTTCTATTGAAGATTTGGGCACTGTAGTAGCGGCCCTGCCAATGGGTAAAAGCCCTGGGCCTGATGGACTTAATTAGTACATACTACAAAAAGTAAATTTTTATTTATTTTTTTTTTTTAATTATCATCTCCTCTTTGTAGTTATTTTAATTCTATCATGACCTCTAATCCCTTACCCCCAGAGGCATTGTTGGCACATGTGACGGTTTTCCCGAAATCTGGGAAGGACCCTCAATATTGTGCTATAGACTATAGACCCATCTCCCTCCTCAACTCAGATACTAAACTTCTAGCCAAGATCCTAGCCCTCCGATTGCAAGATCATATTGCGAAGATGGTCCATTCGGACCAGACGGCTTTATGAAGGGCCAGGAAGCTAGAGATAATACTATTCGAGCCCTTCATGTAGTCCATTGGGCACAGAATGGACCTGATCAAACTCTGCTTGTGGTACTATCAATGGATGCCGAAAAGGCATTCGATAGGGGGAGCTGGGTCTTTATGACCGAGGTGGGTCTAGGAGAACGGATGATGGGATGGGTTTTAGCGCTATATACAGATCCCAGAGGGAGGGTTAAGGTTAATGGCAGGTTATCAGATTACTTTAGTATATGTAATGGGACTGGGCAGGGGTGTCATCTTTCCCCATTATTGTTTGCCATGGTTTTAGAGCCTTTTCTTAGTACGGTTAGGAAAAATATGAAGATCGCAGGGATCCGCATTTGATCAGTGGAACATAAGATTTCAGCATATGCGGATGATTTATTATTTTATCTTTCCACTCCCCAGGAATCTTTAAATGCATTGATGTCCGAAGTACGTAAATTTTATCCAATTTTAAAATACATTTTGAGAAGTCTGTATTGTTACCGAGCCACGTCCCCTCAGTGATGGCAACCTCCCTGCAACATTCCTTTCCTTTCATTTGGCGTTTTGATTCCCTACCCTATTTGGGGATTCAATTGGGGATATCAGTTTGGATCAGAAGCTCTTATATGACCTTAACTATGGTTCTAACAGGTATAATAAGGGTCTTGCAGGGATGGAGGGGCCATCTTTTGACGTGGTTTGGCAGAGTAAATGCTCCCAAAATGAGTATATTACCCAAAATAATTTACATTTTATATACAGTACAAATAGCACTTCCACAGATTTTCTTTAAACGCATACGGAGGGCATTCTTCACCTTTGTATGGGGGGGATAAACATCCTAGGCTGTCTTATAATGTTCTACGTAGACATAAGTTGGAGGGTGGGGTGGGGCTCCCCGATGTAGCTCTGTATTAGAAAGGTATGACCTTGGTACGTATTATGAATTGGTGCCATGACTCTCTGAATAAACTCTGGGTCCCTTAGCGCAAAACATTGGCGGGTAGGAATTTGGTGGGAGCCCTGTGTATCCCGGCCTCTTTTAGGGGTTTGTCAGATTGGGTGTCACCACTAACTCGGACAACTTTGTCTGTATGGGATAGGTTGAATAACTCGGTTAAGTATGCTTCCCCAATATCCCCTCTAGCCCCATTTGGAGGGTATCCTTGGTTCCCCCCAGGGGAAGAGCATGGATGCTTAGATTTGTGGGGCTCTGAGGGAAATACTACCTGTGCCAGGTTTGCTCCATGGGGTATTTTGTTGCATTTACCGGAGTTAGTACTGACCCTGGGGAATATACCATTAGCTACTTGGAGATACCGTCAAATGGAGGATTTTTTCATCAAATTGAAATCTTGGATGAGGCTCTTGAGCTCCCTTACCACCTTTGAGTCACTATGTGTTAACATCCCATATTTTAGACATCTGCTGTCTCGAATGTATAAACTGGTTCTTAATGCCCAACACACCTCAGTCCCTTATTTTTTTAGAGAATGGGAAAGAGAGATGGGTCATAACTTCACATTTACACCAATCCAAAGACTGATCAAGTCAATGCATTATACTTCTATAAGCTCCCATATACAGGAAATGTCTTAAAAATTCTTAGCTAGATGGTATCGGACTCCGGTGCGTTTAGCACAGATATATCCAACGGCAGATGCCTGTTGTTGGAGGGGATGTGATCAGCGGGGCATTTTTCTCCATTTGTGGTGGTCATGTCCTAATATCAAACCATTTTGATTTTGGGAGGCGGTTGCTCCATGGATCAAAAAAATGACACAGCAGGAGTCCGGTGCGTCCTCGTTCACTGTTTCAGGTCCGATTTTCAGCCATCATTTTTGGCTGAATTCGGACCTGAAATGGACTAAAAGACGCACAGGGCTCCTTTTCAAATCACACTGGAGCCGATGCGGAGATATGTGAACCAGCACCTGTTGTGCAAGTTGGATGCAGGGAAACCTGCATCCAGTTCGCACTAGTGTGAACCCAGCCTAAGACCTATAGAATTTTCCCCTCGACATTTCCTTTTCCATGGGATGCCATCCTCTATTAAGTTTGATAGGAAAAAGTATTACTCTGCGAAAGTGTTGATACCTAGGTTCTGGAAACAGACCATATGTCCTACTTTAGTGGACTGGAAAAGGGAGGTAGATAAAATTATGCAGGCCGAGAGGTGGGTTCATTTGGTCAGAGATAAAAATGATAAGTTTAAAGACACATGGGCAGGCTGGATATACTATTCTTCAGAGATATCTACAGATTAAGCTTTATTTCCGCATATTACCACTTCATTATTTTACTCTTCTTTTTGTAAGTACCTATTTGCCTATGACACTATTTAATTTATGAAATTAAGGGGAGATGTATGTAGAATTTTTTTTAATCTGCATGTTGTGGGGGTGGGTGGAGGAGGACATCCTTTGTTGGTGGTGGGCCCTGGTGGGTTTACGCACACCCTGTCGTACCCATGTTGATGACGGTGCCGGGGGGAGGCGGGACATCAGGGTTCTCCTTGGTGGGGTGCCCCTGGACGCACCACCCACCAGGGATTTAAGTATTGGATGGGTGAATTTGTCACCAATGGAAGAACCGAATAACTAATTAAACAGAGTATATATTTTTGGGAAGACCTTACTGGAATTCTAGTGTTAATGGGGGGGGGGGGGGGTGTAATGCATTTTTTCCTTGCCCCTATACCATGGGTCGGCTGAATTTTTTTTTGATGGTCACACTGGGTAGGTATGGTGTTGTGGATATTGGCACTTTGAGTGCATCCTTCTGTAGGGGGTGGGGGTTGTGGGTTTTTTTTTTCCTTACACTATTTTGCACTTAACATTATGCTTACTAGGATTTTGACACATTGGATATTTCCTACTTTTTTCTTTGTATTGTGCACTTTTAAGACTTTTTGCACTTAGTGCACTGTTCACTTAAGGTGGATATGTTGGGAGGGGGGAAGTTTGCCTCTTTCCAAACCACCCTCCCCCCACTTTTTTTTTTGTTCCCTTTCTCTTTTGGGGGTATAGTTTAGAGAAGTAGGGATGTTCCTGTTCGATTGTTCAGGTCCTTGTTGGGGTTATAAAGGTATTTGAATATTGTTAATAACTATAAAATAGATTAGTGTAAGGTGAATGGTGATGGAGGGAGTATCCCTTTAATTTTGCCCCTTTTTTCCTCTCACTCTTTCCCCTTTCTTCTTTGTTCTAGACGAATTATGTGGCATGTATACATATACCTAAATATTATGTGAGTGTCAACAATGGTTGTATGCAGATATTGTCAAATTATTGTTGTGATATTGTATGATTAGAATACATCGTGATAAAAATGTATAAAATAATTAAAAATTACATCAACATATGTATCCTGCATACTTGATTAAAAACACCAAGAAATAAATTCACGATTCCCTGTCATGAAGCTTGTCCCCCTGGACCAGAACCCTACCTCTGGCTAGCAGAACAAGGTGTAAGAGTGGAGCCCTCCACACAACAAAATCGAAGGGGAATCCATATCCTTCCAGTTGTAGATGCAGGAAGAAACAGGAGGAAACCGCATTCCTCCTCCTCTTGAAATCTCTGACCCACCAACACTATGACAGGAATAACTGTAACACCACCCCCATAGGAGCCGCTGTTTAAGATAGGCCACAGCCCCTTTGACACACTTGCAAGCCAGCAAGCAAATACAATGAAACACTGAATGTAATTCCTAATAACTAATAGCAGTGCTATGTCAAAGTCTGTCATAAGTGATCTCGCCACTAAAAAGCTGCAATCGATAAGTTGGTGTAGTTGTGTCCTTGCATTTGAAAGTGGAAGGAGTGTCTCGTCGGAACCAGATACCTTATGGCCACACTCAAGCTTATAAATGAGATGGTGTAAGGAGGCAGTTTCCTTAGTTGACTCCTGTTTAAGGCGGGTCTCATGGGAGATGAACCCCCCCCCCCAAGACACATTTTAATGCTTCCCACTGAAATTTTACATGCTTTTAATGGGGTTATGGGGTGCAAATATTTGTGCTTAGATCAACTATTCAAGCAGATCAAGGAGGATTTTGTTTCAGTGATTATTTAAAGAGAGGAAAGTCTTCTAGGGCTGCAGGGGAAGTGAAGTCCCAGGGGTGTGCTATAAGACCAACAAACAGTACAAAATAGATTACAGTGCACACATACTGTCCCAACTTACATCACCAACAGTAACAGGAATTTACTGCAGTCACAGGAGCAGCACAACTCCATTTTATTAATAGTGAGGTAGTCAGTAGTAACAATTGAAGTAAATGCATTCTCTCCCATCCAGTAAGATAACAGGTCATCTTTGCATGGCAGTGTACTGCCCATAAGCTGGTAATAATGGGGTTGTAAGAAATAGTGTTTAGTCTCTAACCCATTTCTCAGACCAGGCTCTGTTCTTCCCATCAGCCAACTAAACAATAACTGAACTTCACCCACAGATTATATATGATCCTGCCAGTAAGGAAATAAACTCACCTCACTTCCTGGAATGATTTAGGACAGAAACCTACCTACAGGGGCAATACATTAACCCCCCCACACACCCTACAAGCATGGTCATTTTGTTTCTGTTTCTCACTTTTTTGCCTGCCTGCCTTCCTTCTTATGCCGTTTACACACGAGCGGAATGTCCAACAGAAAAAGTCCGATGGGAGCTTTTCATCGTATATTCCGATCGTGTGTATGCCCCATCGGACTTCTTACGTCGAAAATTCTGACGGACCTAGAAAGAGAACATGTTCTAAATTTTTCAGATGGAACCAATTCCTATGAGGAAAACCGCTAGTCTGTATGCTGTTCCGACGTACCAAAAATGACGCATGCTCTGAAGCAAGTACGAGACGGAAGCTATTGGCTACTGGCTATTGAACTTCCATTTTCTAGTCCCGTCGTACGTGTTCAGTGGAGGATTATGGTGGTCATGGGCCCCTAGGCTACTTTTTGTGTGACCCCCTCCTAAGCATGCTTTACCAGAAAATAAATTATTTAGTGCCATGTGTAAAAGGGTAGACCTATAATACACGCCTCAAGTGCAACTCTCAGGTCTACAGCCCAAACACATTCAGACATGAGCCTACTATAAACAGCAATGCCACAGAAAAAAAACATTCAAAATACACCTGCAAGCTGGTAACAGATTTTACCTTTCTAAACCAACAGTTAGGCCAAAAACGTCTGCAGCAGCTCCTGTTTAACTGAGGCAAAATCACAACATCCTGACAGAGACCAATCGAAACGCTGTGTAATATTCCAATAGCATAAAAGCCATACAAATACCATAAACAGCAGCAGCACATAAAAGCAAGCAATAATCAACAGCAGAACAATCATACATGTTCCTACCTTTAGAAGTTTTTCTTCCTTGTTTTTCTAACAGAGAAGTCCTTAATGAGGCTGGTAAAATCCAATTTGTCACTTTCAATTGACATCAAAGACAGGCGATTCAGTCTGTTTTGGCCCATAGTAGATCTCAGTCTATTTTTAACTAGTCCCAGTTCTGAAAAAGAGCGCTCCCCGCTGGCATTGGTTACAGGAAAAGTCATAAACAGTCGGAGTGCTATATCAACGTTTGGAAACACTGATTGTAGTTTCCATCCTCTAACATTAAGAGGGAAGTTTCAGGAAACAAAACTTCCCACAGCCCCCTGCACAGTACACAGCCCCCCTGCACATACACAGTCCCCCTGCACAGTACACAGACCCCTTTCCCTGCACAGTACACAACCCTCTGCACAGTACACAGACCCCTTTCCCTGCACAGTACACAGACCCCCTGCACATAACACAGCCCCCTTTCCCTGCACAGTACACTGACCCCTTTCCCTGCACAGTACACAGACATCTGCATAGTACACAGACCCCTTTGCCTGCATATCACACAGGCCTCTTTCATTATAAAGCCCCCCTGCACTCCCAGGAGACCCCCAGTCTCCTGGGAAAGAATACTCTAAAGTTGAGAAAACATCACTGCCAGCCCTTTCTCATACACCGCTCCTCCTGTGTCACTCATTGTAAATCAAAGCTTCTAAATACCTCAATTAACGCCGTTCTTCGTGACCCGGTCATGTGACTGCTCTTAACTGCTGTTTCATTGACGGTCACATGACCGCTCTCCTCCTGCAATCAAAGGATACACTCGGGAAGGAGGTGGAGTGGGAGGAGGAGAGCAGCTTTAATTGAGGTATTAAGAGACTTCCATTTACATTGAGAGTGACACATGAGGAGCTGTGCATGAGAAAGGGCTGGCAGTAATGTTTTCTCAACTTTAAAGTATGCTGGCAGCGCTGTCCCAGGGCCAGGAGAGGCGGTACAGCTGGCCTGACACCCCCCCCAATGGGTGGCACCCGGGGCGGACCGCCCGATCAGCGCCCCCTGTTGGTAAAAAAACATTTATCGGCATATTCGTATAACACGCAGGCATGGTTTTTATTTTACATATACATAAATATATATAAATTAATAAAAATATCATGGCCAATCGGGGGCCCTTGCACACGTGGGGCCCTAGGCTGCAGCCTAGACCAGCCTGTGCATTAATCCGCCCCTGTACGTGTTGTACGTCACCGCATTCTGGATGGTCGGAATTTGGTGTGACCGTGTGTATGCAAGACAGCTTGAGCGGAATTCCATCGGAACTCCATCGGAAAAACCTTCAGAGTTTATTCCGACGGGAAAATCGGTCGTGTGTACAGGCATAACCTTGCTATCTTTCTACCTTGTTCCCTTCCTTACTTCCTCTGTTTTTATTTCCTTCTATCTGTTTTTCATTCCCTCTCTGCCCTCCACCTTCTCTCTCTCTCTTTTTCTGGGAACTTGGCAAAGATGTGGCCTTTGAGGTTGGCGGGGTCTCCACCTTTGAGACAATGCTCTGACAACATTTTGGCAGTCTGGTGGTATTGGAGCTTAGTGCTATGGCAGCGTAGGTGCGTTTTCAGTTCTTAAATCTGCCTGCACATTCACATCTAGTATTCTGTGTGTCTCTAGAAATAAGTGGAATTACATTCCAACCACATTAATAATCTCATTATTTTCAGCATTTTTTAAACTGAGAAAGAACAGACAACCGCAGGGAAAAGTAGGGAAATTTTGTGGTTGTAGTCCACTGATTCAGATTGTTTGCTGTGGAGGTCCTTCAGACAATGGTCTTCCCACGATCATGGAGAATTAAAAAGGTTTTACTTACTCCACTGAAATGGGTTTATATAGTATATCCTTACTTTGTTGTGGTGGCTTACCAGTTCCAGGACAGTCAAGAGTCTTTAAATCCAAGAGACAAACAAAGTGTGTCCACCTGTGTTATCGGAGGAGTCCTTTAGTTCTCCCATATAGAGGAGTGTATTTCTCCCATGGTTCAGAGAAGCAGGATCTTCCATTCTATGAATAGTGTAGGACCCACTAATAATGGGGTACTTTGTCACAGCAAGTGGGCTCAAGCACCTTATAGCCATATGGTGTGACCAAATCCCAATATTTTTTTTAAATGTTCAGGTGTTTTAAAAAGCCTTGCAGGAGTTAAATGTCATTTTTTGTATGTGTGCGCTGTAATATTTTGTTCTTTAAATGCAAGAGGGCAGGACTTAGAGAAATGGGCGTGGTGTGGACATGGATAAGCTGCTGTATGTCCTGATACCTATGCGAGTACAGTCAAGTGTCTGAAAAAATTGCAAGAGGGCAGGACATAGAGAAGCAACTGTGGACACAGAGAAATGGGTGTGGTATGAACAAGAATAAGCATCTCCATGTCCTGATTCCTGCACCAATACATTCAAGAGTCATATAATCCTGAGAGGGCAAGACTTAGTAAAATGGGTGTGGACTTAGAGAAATGGATGTGATGTGGATATGGACAAGCTCCTCCATGCCCTGATACCTGTACCAGTACAGTCAAAGGTCTTAAAACTCCAAGAGGACAGGAAATAGAGAAATGAATGTGGACATAGAGAAATGGGTGTGGTTTGGACATGGACAACCATCTCCCTATCCTTATACCTGCGCCTGTACAGACAAGAGAGGTAAAACCCAGAGAAGGTGGGAGTACTTAGAAAAATTGGTGTGAACTTATAGAAATGGGTGTGGTGCGGACATGGATAAGCCTATCAATGTCCTGATACTTTTGCCAGTACAGTCAAGTGTCTTAAAACTCCAAGAAGGCAGGACGTAATAAAATGTCTGTAGACTTAGTGAATTGGCATGGATATGCCCAGTGCCAGCCCAAGACATGGTGCTGCCTGGGACCAAGAATGAAATGCTGCCCCCCCCCCCCCTTAAAAAAATAAAATAAAACATCACGCCTCTTTTATGCCTGTTCCCAATAAAATTTCCCACTATTGTACCACTATTGCATCTTGATCTTGATTAGAGGCCATCAAAATCATACAAATAATTTTATATTTTGTATGTAAAAAGCATGTTTCTTTTGTAAATATGCATGATCATTTACAAACAGTACAGAAGAAAAGGCCTCATCAAAGTGTTTCCAGGGAAAACATGGGTACAATAGAAAGATCAGTCACATTCAATCCAGCTTGAGTCCCTTATAAAGAAAATCTTAAAGAGAAATCACTTGAAGTTGTACTACCAACCAACCTAACTCACCTTGTTTTTCAGATAGGCAGAGAGGCTGCCCAGGCTCAGCTCACACTGTCACGGGCACAGCTGCACAGGCAGCTCTCCTCAGACCCTTCCTTCCCTCACACTGGAGATGGAAGATGGAAGAGGTGGGCGGAGCAATTGATTGGCATGGAGGCTGAGCGCTGTGAATGCTGGGGCAGCCGTGGCCTCTGACCTCACTGGTAGCTAGGCGCTGGGCAGCAGATGATTCTAGCAACTAGTGCAGGAGACAGCGCACAGTGTACAGCCAACCAGCATCCGCTCCGCTCTGCTCCTGAGAGTCTTGCTGACTGATCCAGGATTCCTGGCGGCTACTAGAGTCCGAGTAGTCTACTCCTGAGTCCTGAAAACTTCTTGCCGGCCTGGCTGCCGCCCCTGTTAAATGCTGCCTGGAACCATGGCCCCATTGGGTCCCATGGTAGGGCCGGCCCCGGATATGCCCCTCCATGCAGTGGCGTAGTTAGGTTTTGTGTTGCCCTAGGCCTGACTAAACTCGCGCACCCCCTAATTTAAATATGATCCACCCCTTCCTGATTGAAGACAGAGGGACGCCATGGGAGGGGGACAGAGGGACGCCGTGGGAGGGGACAGAGAGACGTCGCGGGAGGGGGACAGAGGGAGGTTGTGGGAGAGGGACAGAGGGACGTTGTGGGAGGGGGACAGAGGAATGTCGTGGGAGGGGGACAGAGGGATGCCGTAGGAGGGAGACAGAGGGACGCCGTAGGAGGGAGACAGAAATGGATGCTGTGGAAAGATGACAGAGGGATGCCATGGGATGAAGACAGAGGGACGCTGTGGGATGAAGACAGAGGGACACCGTGGGAAGGGGACAGAGGGACCCTGTGGGAAGGG
The DNA here is from genome assembly GCF_042186555.1 of Aquarana catesbeiana. NCBI lineage: Eukaryota > Metazoa > Chordata > Amphibia > Anura > Ranidae > Aquarana > Aquarana catesbeiana. The sequence goes on from NC_133326.1 coordinate 553,776,210, forward strand.
GACAGAGGGACCCTGTGTGAAGAGGACAGAGGGACGCCGTGGTTAGGGGACAGTGGGATCCTGTGGGAAGAGGACATAGGGACCCTGCTGGAAGAGGACAGGGGGACCATGCAGGAAGAGGACAGAGGGACCCTGTGTGAAGAGGACAGAGGGTCGCCCTGGGAAGGGGACATAGGGACTCCGTGGGAGGGGGACAGTGGGATCCTGTGGGAAGAGGACAGAGGGACCCTGCAGGAAGAGGACAGAGCGACGCTGTGGGAAGAGGACAGAGTGACCCTGTGGGAGGGGGACAGAGGGACACCGTGAGAAGAGGACAGAGGAATGCCGTGAGAAAAGGATGGAGGGACGCCGTGGGAATAGGACAGAGGGACCCTGTGGAAAGGGGACAGAGAGACCCTGTGGGAAGAGGACAGAGGGATGCCATGGGAAGAGGACAGAGGGACGCCGTGGGAGGAGGACAGAGGGACACCGTGGGAAGAGGACAGGGGAATGCCATGGGAAGAGGACAGTGGGACGCCTTGGGAAGAGGACAGAGGGATGCTGTGGGAGGAGGACAGAGGGATATGGTGGAATGAGAACAAAGGGACACTGTGAGATGAAGACAGAGGGATTCTGTGGGAAGGGAACAGAGGGACACCGTAGGAAGGGTACAGAGAGGGGCGCCATAGGAGGGGGACAGAGAGGGGCACCATAGGAGGGGGACAGAGAGGGACACCGTAGGAGGGCGAATTCATAGGAAGTGGACAGAGGGACGCCGTAGGAGGGGGACAGAGAGGGACGCCATGGGAGGGGGGCAGAGAGGGATGCCGCAGGATCGGGACAGAGAGGGACGCCGTAGAAGGGGGACATAGAGGGACGCTGTGGGACGGGGACAGAGGGACACCTTAGGAGGGGACAGAGGGACACCGTAGGAGGTGGACAGAAAGGGAAGCGGCATCTTTTGATTTGAGGGAGAGGGGGGTAAGGGGATATGTGCTGAAGGGGGGTGCTTTAGGAAGGGAGAGGACATGTGCTAGTGAGATGGAGATCAAATCCTCCCACTAGCACATATCCTCTCTCCTCCCAAATGACCCCCCCAGCACATATCCACATACCCTCCCTTCCTCCAATCACTCCATGTGTGCTTCTGTGTCACCTGCCATATACCCCCCTCCTCCTCCCTCCTGGTTACTGAGTCCCCCTCAAATGTAAACAATTCACAGACCTCAGAACAGCAGCGCAGCTCTTGCAGTGCAGTCACGTCCCTCATCCGTGCTCTTCCTCCTCCTGGCTGTGTACATGAGACAAGAACATTGGAGCCAAAGAGGAGGATCCTCAGTGAGCTCAGTGTGCGGCTGTCAGTGGGGAGAGAAGTTTTGTCTGCCACAGAAAGCCGATCGCCATGTGTGGAACCCCGGGCGGCAGATGTCCCGGGTGCTCATGCTTGCGCACCCCTGTCTGGCCAGTTCCCGGAGCTCAGTGCTGGAACTTGTTGTGGCACTAGGCTCCGGGATTCAGCTGTACTCCCCTGATGGTGGCCCTGTGTACAGGAGAAGGGGGCGGGGGCTTTTTTCGTGCAGGTGGCTGTGTTTTTGCCCCCCCCACAAGGTGCTGCCCTAGGCCTAGGACAAGACACAGCTCTGCCTTCATGCCCTGAGGTGCAAGGTGCAAAGGGCATGAGAGAAATGGGTATGATGTGGGCAAGCATGAGCTCCTCTATGTACTGATGCTGCCAGCCTGTCTTCATTAATTATAACACAACTCCTACATTCCTCAGATAACCTTTTCCAGATGATTAACACAACTTGATGTTGCTACTGTTGGTGGGGTTAAAATAGACAAATATACCTCAAAAAGGACAAGAATTGGGTTACCGTAGGACCATGGCTCAATAGGTGCTATTTCTACCTGCTACTCCACTGGACTCCCTTGAGTTTCCTTTTAAAAATGAACCACAGGGGAAAAAAGTTTTCCTTTCCTACTCCACCTTTCTTTAGCTAATCTACAATTTAAAAAAAAATAAAATAAACTTACTAAAAACGTTGATTCCTTACCTGGTGTCATGTGACAGTCCCAAGTCTTCTATATTGTGGTCTATAGTGTGGGAGGGTCCTTCTTGAAATTCAGTGCTCATGTCATTTCCTAGTGACTAATGACTATGATGCAACCCACTGGCTGTATGAACAGTTCATTACCGAAGTACTCGTGGGCTTCTGAAAACCTCAAGTAGCAACATCCATGATCGGAAAGGAGGCAACAAAACCAGTCGGCTGAGAAGCAAAAGAGCACGGAGAGCAGCTTCATATCACTGGACTCCACCCAAAAGAGGCACTGTGGAAAGTCGTGGGGCATTGGATTCAGGTAAATGTTTCTGATTTAAAAGCTTTAACCCTTTTGCTGCCAGACCCTGTGCTCCATTTTTTACACTCAGGTAGCCAGGCCATTTTTGCAATCTTTCCATTGCTTTTTTATTTTTCCCTTGCAGCTTTCAGAGTTAGTTAAAGACCCCCCCAAACCATATATTTTCTGAAAGCACATGACCAGTAGAATACAAATAAGGTGCTATTGATTTATATGATATTTGCGCAAATGTTTATCAAATCAACATTTCCCCATAAGAAATAATGGAAACTCTGATGATTCGTTCCACAACCACTTATTCATAAGTCCTTCAGTTTATAGTCCATATAAAAAGATTATAGCAATGTGATAGGTTGTTTAACCATAAAACGTCCATCCAAAAATATCAACCTCCACAAGGGGATTAGAAGCAAAATCCAGCAGGAACTATAGATTATAAAAGAGAACAGAGGCGCCTCTAAGTTTAGTAATATGGTTACATTTAATGAAGGTACAACATTTAGCAACTCACATGGTTGATGATTAAAAGAGGCACATCTAAGCATGCAAGCATTCGGGGTAAAACTGTCCACATAGACTGTCCTCTGTACCGCCAGCTCTCACCACTGTCAGTTTGTAATCGTGACCAGGAAGACTACCCTGCAGTAGAGCGATTTGAAAGTGAGGCTTGAAGCACTCGTGGAAGGGATGACGTAGATGGTGGTGTGGAGGATGGTTTATGTGGACAGCTTTTTTTTTTTAAACAAAGAACATGTTTATTATCAAAAAAAAAATTTCATACAGGTAAATTGCATACCGTGCAGTTACATAAGAAAGTAATGTACAATGCTTGTAAGTGAGCATGGATGACATATAATACGACAAAATATAGAATTAGGTATAACTTCAAATAATATAAAATTACCGTTTCCCCTCTAGATTGTCTTTCTCCGTTATCAGGGTTGTCAACACTAGGTGCCTCCATTAGTTTGGTTCATTGGAGGTATGCAACGTGAGATGACTCCCTCTCTCCCACTAGTTATGCGGATTACCGCAGCCAATCAATCCATGCAAGTATTATGCCCCGTACACACGGTCGGATTTTCCGATGGAAAATGTCCGATCGGAGCGTGTTGTCGGAAATTCCGACCGTGTGTGGGCTCCATCGGACATTTTCCATCGGATTTTCCGATACACAAAGTTGGAGAGCAGGAGATAAAATTTTCCGACAACAAAATCCGATTGCGTCAATTCCGACCGTGTGTGGCCTGTTCCGACGAACAAAGTGCTACGCATGCTCAGAAGAAATTCCAAGACGGAACAGCTCGTTCTGGTAAACTTAGCGTTCGCAATGGATACAGCACTTTCGTCACGCTGCAATGTAAAAAATGGTTTAATACAGCGCACTCTCTTCTTCTTTATAATGTGACAAGAATGAAGTAGTTTTGCTGCTCATATTCACACACACTTCTCCCAAAGTTTTATTTTTGTTTTTTATTGGTATTCCCTGAATATATTGTTATTAGTTGTCACATCTGACATAATTTTTTTTTTTTTATTTAATTTTTTTGGGGATTTTAAGCCTTTTTTTTTTTTATTTAATGTTTGTATTTTTTCAAAGGCTGATCTTTGTTCAATGTTATTTTTATTTTTACTCCAGAATATTTTTGTGTGTGTTTTGTGTGTCAAGTTACCCCAACACCATTGATATCTTTTATTATTTAATCTCAAGGAGATTGTTTGTTGTTGGTGTCCCTTGTTCATTTCACATTGTATATTTGAAATGTACCTGAATCCTCACAAACAAACTGTCATTTTTGAAGTAAAACACATAGGAGAGTATAATTCAAAACAAAAATCCTTTATTAAGGGATCAGAACCAAACAAAGAGGAAGGCAACACTGGATCAACAGGAGAAATTAGCGAAGCCTGGGACCCCCACGGCAGACATCAATTCTTGAACATCAAAATTGGTGGCCTGAGGAGTCCATATGTAAGGGAGGGCAGTCTGGTCCGGGATTCTCAGAGATCTTGAAAGCAGCAGATGACATCTGTGTCCCCAGGCTGTGGTACCACAAGAGGCTGCATTTTTTGGCCGACCAGACTGGATCCAGGGTCCTCACTTTCTGGTCTTCCTTCCACGCTTCCTTCCGGGCTGTGGCTGTGCAGTTGGAGATGTGGCAGGAGGAGGAGTAGGACCTGGAGGAGGACTGTGAGGACCTGGAGGAGAGGGAGGACGAGGAGGAGGACCTGCAGGAGGAGGAGGAGGACCATCGCAAAGGTGTGTCTGAGCTGTAATTTGGCCCCTCATACCTTTGTTAAGAGCCTCCAATATGAGGGACTCACACATGACTTGTTGGCCCTCCTCCATCCTCTGCATTTTATATGCAATGACGGCAGCAATGTCCTCCTCCACGGTGTGTGGTGCTCCCATGACCTCTGTAGCCCTCCAAAAGAGTCCTCTGGCAGCCTCCTCTAGGGCACTCCTCCTCCTGCCACTTTCTCTTTCCAGGGGGAGTGGAGGGACCTGCAGATCAGCCAGCCGGCTCGGCCCGGCCACCTCCTGGCTGAGACTTCCCTGTGTATGAAAAAGGGACATGGTTTTAGTTTTTGCATCATCAATCCCAATCATAAATTAGTACTCCAAACTAACATCTAGTTAACATCATTGATTGGACAAGCAGAAATATTTAGAGGAATGCTATACCTGGCTCAATCTGGGCTCCTCCACATGTGGCCTGGAAGGCCCAGGTTGGGCGTCAGAAGCCTCAGCCGGGGGGGAAGGAAGCGTGGAAGGAAGACTGGAGAGGGATGGCCTGGGTTCAGTCTGGCCTGCCAGAAAATGCAGCCTGTCGTAGTACAACATCCTGGGGACATAGATGTCATCTGCTGCTCCGGATCTCTGTGAATCCAGGACCTTCTTGCGCTCCCTTAGATATGTACTCCTCAGGCCACCAATTAATATCTTTAAATAGGTGATGTCTGCCGTGGGGATCACCTGCTTCACAATTTCACACAATTGCACCAGTGCTGCCTTCCTCTTTGCTTGGTTCTTGAAATGGGGTGTTTAATCTCCCACAGACAGGGCAGCTCCCTTAACATATCTACAAATACTAACATGAAGTCATTGTCTTTAAGTAGCATATCCATGTTCACTGCAAGACACAATACAAGACAAAGCCTAATGTCAGACAAAACTCTCCTAATCTTCTTACAATATAGGCCTCAATGTAGAAGCAGTATAGGTACAAGTTTGTCTCTTACCTTCGTTCTTACGATCGGCGCGTCCAATGCTCCTTCCTCCGCTCACAGATCGTACGTAATACGCACGCGTGTTACGCTTTATACACACTGCGCATGCGTGTTACTCTGCCCGCCCCTGACGTTCTTTCTATTCTATTCCCCGCCCCTTTTCGTTCGGCGCAGTGGGGGAAGAGCACATGGCGGAGTCACAGCAGGTGCGTGATAATTACAGGAACGAGGAGGAGGAAAGCCCGGATCCGGACACGTCCCGATCCAGAAGGAGACGTTTTAAGGCCACAAATATGTCCTTTGGAGAGATGTTGGAGATGGTCGACATCATGAAGAAGTCCGACTATGACGAAAAGTATGGGCCTTACCCCAACCCCAATATCAGAAAGGCCAAGATCATGGCGAAAGTGGTCAAAAGTCTGCACAAGAATTTCAGGGTACGACGATCGAAAGATCAGCTCAGGAAGCGGTGGTCGGACCTGAAATTAAGAGAGCCAGAGCAGTAGCGAAAGATCCGGAGAGTGCTGCAAAAAAGTAAGTAGTTGTGCTGTGTTCCTATTCTTTCTGTCTTTATTCCGTTCGTGCTGCTCCATATGCTTTTCTTAATTGTAACGTTTAAAAGGGCAACTTTAATGTTCATGGGCCCATTATTCGTTCATATCAAACATTTTTCTTTTGGCCTCTAAAACACCATTGTTTAGGCCATATGCATTTTCCCACATTTTTTTGGGCCTACTTGGATGCCAAATATTTGTTTGTGTAGATGGGTTTGTTACTAGAATGAAATGCAAACTAGATTCTGTGTAAGGAGAGGACACTGAGCAGCTGTTTTCACATCTGGACACTGGAGCACTAGTGTGGGACACAAGAACACCATTTTTATTAGGGGGCCACACAGGTGCTCCAGTGCATACTATAGGGGGGTCTCCATCTGTGAAGCTTGTACTAAACAGGTAAAGTATTGCAGCTTGACAAAGGGCAATAAAAAAATACATCTTGGAACTCGGCTAAAATAGACAATTGTACCCCACTTCCAAGCAATGTTTCCTATTTCTAGTTCTGCCATCAAATATCTGTGTGCTAATTATAACATTTTTGTTTTACATAGGGGAGAAAAGACTCGGAGGACACCCCTCATCCGAGGAGACCACAGACCCCCCACCTATGGAAGAAGGGGAAATACCACCAACCCAAGAAGAGCAGGAGGAAGAAGAAGACGTGGTGGAAATTGGCACCACAACAGGTGAGTGTCTGCGACCACAGACTCAGGTAAGAGATGGATGCTGGCAGATTTTTGATACCTGTTTTTGTTTTGTTTCTCTCTTTTTAGGTGATCGTGATCCTTTCACATCAGAAAGTGCCCAGATCCTGATCGGGGAGATCATGGGGTGTAATGTAGAACTGCAAAACATACAGCAAAAAATCAATGATGTGATTAAAAAAAATAATAACATCATTGATGTTTTGGGGCGAATTTAAAACCCCACAAAATCACTTTTTGGATTGTGGTCCAATCTTTTAAATATTTTTGCAATGTTTTGAAAAGCCAAATTTGGAGGATGCACACAGTGTGCCAACATGTGCTATCTGCCATCATGGGGGATCAATGGACGCGTTTTGGGGGTGCAACCCCTTCCTCAATTATAAAGTAGCGGTGAGGAAGGGCTTGCTCCCCCAAAACACGTCCCTTGATCCCCCCTGATGGCAGCTAGCACATGTTGACATTCGTAAATTGGTGTGCATCTTCCAAATTTGGCTTTTCCAGGGGTGATTTCCCCCCATCTGAACGCTATATCAAACCCAGTTCCTAAATACTGATGTCTGATATAGCCTTCAGGTTTTACCTAATGTGAACTTTGTAAGTTCAAGTTTTTTGTCTTTCTTGTTGGTTTTACACAGGCCTGTTTTATCTTAAATGGACATTTCTATTTTTGATAATGCTACTCCAAAAATTGTTATACAACAAACATGTTGGTTTGTTTTAAAAACCTTTGATAAATGCACATGTGATTGTGCAGGTATAAAAAAGTTGATTACTCAAGAATGTGTGGATTATTGTCTCAACACTACAACACTTTTGGGGTGATGTAATTGCTGTTTTCAGCAAAAATGGGGGTTATTTCCTAAGGGCAAATCCTCTTTGCACTACAAGTGCAGGTTCAATGCAGTTGCAACTGCACTTGTAGTGAAATGTGTTTTTGCATTTAGTAAATAACAGCCAACAGTGCTTTGTATAATAAGGTTACACAATCACGACATTTTCTGTACTCAACACATTTCTGTCAGGGTCAGCTAAAACAAACACAAGCAGTAAATGTCCACAAAGAATTTCTTTTTTTTTTTATTATAAAAAGGCTTCACAGATTGTCTGGCATATAGATAGCCCCCCTACCCGCAAAGAACTCCAGATAGCGTAACCGGACATCACGGGCACTCAGGGAGGGCAAGCCAGGACGGCCACTTTCAAGCGCCGTCAGTGTGGTTTGATGTATCATTCCGGCCTCAGGCCCAACTGAGCCAGCATAGTTGGCCGAATGTTTCCTTAAAAAGTTATGGAGAACACAGCACGCAAGTATAATATGGTTCAGTTTATACTCCGCCATATGGATGGGTGTCATAAATAGGCGGAACCGGCTGGCCAGGATTCCAAATGTGTTCTCCACCACTCTTCGGGCTCTGGCCAGCCGGTAATTAAAAACCCTCTGTTGCGGGGTGAGGGTCCTCATTGGGAATGGCCGCATCAGGTGGTCCCCCAGCGCAAACGCTTCATCAGCAACAAACACAAATGGGAGTCCTTCCACATTGTCCTCTGGAGCTGGCAAGTCCAAGCTGCCATTCTGGAGACGCCTGTAGAACTCCATCTGGGCGATGACTCCATCGGACATCCGGGCATTCTTCCCCACGTCCACATACAAGAAGTCGTAATTAGCCGACACCACCGCCAACATCACTATACTATTGAACCCCTTGTAATTATAATTGTACGACCCCGAGTTGGGTGGTGGGACAATGTGGACGTGTTTCCCATCAATTGCCCCTCCGCAGTTAGGAAAATCCCACCGCTGGGCAAAGTGGGAGGCCACAGTTTGCCATTCCTGTGGCATGGAAGGAAACTGTTGAGGAAAAAACAATAAACATTACTATTTTTACTCTGAAACATGGCAAGCAGATTAGACACAAACATTATGGGGCAACCTCCAGATAGCATTTATTAAGGGGAATTTAACAACGCCAAAGTATAAGGTACACCTATCATATCCCCCTCCCCCCTCTCATGGGCCATTTCTAACATTATAGGGGGTGTGTGGAAATCTTGGACAGGTAACCCTCTTCACTTCATTGAGAGATGAATGCCTAAATACAGGGTATTACTTGGAACAGCCCCTCTTTAGTTACACTATTGGCAGCCCACTGGACAGGTAAGAAGTGTCATAATACAAAGATATAAATACACATTGTACACATTTGAGGACATTTGGACATTCTGCTATTACCTATCAAGATAATAATAGGATCCCAAAACTTTAAACAGTACCATTTGAAAGTATACAGGCAGGCCCTTGCACTACATGCTTTGGGGAATTCAGCCATACATCTGACCACAAAAGAGATGGGTATAGTGTGTATGGGTTTGTCAAAGTCAGCAGATAGATGATTGAGGATAGAGAATTGGGATCAGCTGACTTAGCAGTTGGGGGAGGGAGGGTTACTAAAAATTATTTGGGGACACCACAAAAAAAAAGCCTCTGGCACTCTGCCAGAATTTAAAGCAAAAATAACATTTCCAAACATTTTAGGGGGTGTTTGGGGTAAAGCACTACTATGGAGCAGAAAAAATACATTGTTAAGTGACTACATGAGGTGAATATAGACCAGGAGACACCATGCTGGGGAGGTTATTGAAGGGCAAATATGTATGAAGGACCTAAAATAATAATTACATAAAAATCCAGCATGCATGAGGACAAAGGGGACATTCACAGCATATTCCAATCATGGTAATTAGGGAATGAGGAGAGAAATACAATATATTAGCAAACATTCAATACAATAAAATGTGATATTAAAGGATAAAAATCTTACCTTCATATACTCCTTCTGCAGGACCTGTATGATGGCAGAACAGGTCTCTGGGATAATGATACCCAGAGCCTGGGGGGAGATGCCTGTCGAGAACTTCAAGTCCTGCAGACTTCTCCCTGTCGCCAAATACCGCGGGGTAGCGACCAACCTCTGCTCCGGAGTGATGGCTTGCCTCATGCAGGTATCCTGCCTGCTGATATAGGGGGTCAGCGATGCCAACAAACGGTGAAATACGGGGTCCGTCATCCTGAGAAAGTTCCTGAAATCATCAGGATTATTCTCACGGATCTCACGGAGCAAAGGCATATGAGAGAACTGGTCACGCTGAAGCAACCAATTCTTGGTCCATGAACTCCTCCCCACCCTGTTCATGGACTGGACTTGTGTCAAGGTCAGGACCCCAACACCAAGCCCCCGCACAGCACGAACTCTACGAGGAGTACGCATACGCAACATGGCTAGAAAACGGTCGGCTGCTCAGAACGAAGTAACAGAACGCACTGAAGAACAGCAAGGCCTGTGAAGAGCGACCTGAAAAACAGTAACAAACGAACAAGAATACAATGACTAATTAAAGTCACGCGGAACTTGCTGCACGCACTGAAGAGCAGATACAAACCCACAAGCACAAACTGAACGGCAGAAAACGATCTGAAAGTCACGAAAGTCTGAAAAGCGCGAATCGTCTCTCACCAAACTTTTACTAACACGAGATTAGCAAAAGGAGCCCAAAGGGTGCCGCGCTTGGTTCTGAACCGGCCTTTTCTAGTCTCGACATACGTGGTGTACGTGACCGCGTGGTTGGCGATCGGAAATTCCGACAACTTTGTGCGACCGTGTGTGGACAAAACAAGTTTGAGCCAACATCCGTCGGAAAAATTCCTAGGATTTTGTTGTCGGAATGTCCGAACAAAGTCCGACCGTGTGTACGCCCTATTAGTGTTATCTAGCCATCTGTCCCATATCTTGTGGTATTTGGCTGGGCATCCCCTGTGTCTGTACAACACCTTTTTGTATGTCAATGACGCATTTACTTCCCCTACCCACGCCTGGATAGTAGGAGAAGTGATCCTCATCCAGTGTTTGGCAACTAACTTTCTAGCGCAAAATAAAGTTTCGCTAAGGAATATATCCAGGGACCTGTCCATGGTGGCGTCTGGGAGTAACCCCAGCAGGCATGGTTTTGGGTCTAGTTGTATTGGCGAGCCCATGTGGTTGTTGAGAAATTTTATGATTTGTGCCCAATACTCTTGTATCACTGGGCACGACCATAATAGGTGGAAGAATGAGCACGGGTTGCTTGAACATCTTGGGCAATTTGGGTTCTGGTTTGGAGAGAATTTGGCTATTCTGGAAGGCGTGAGATAAGATTTGTGTATTACATACAGCTGAGTCAGACGTTCAGATATTTTAGGTGAGTTTTTTTTAACGTTTTCTAATATTTCTTCCCAGTCAGAATCGTCTATTGGGCCTACATCTTCCTCCCATCTAACTTTTGCTGTGTCTACAATTCTCGCTACCGATCTATTACGTAATGTGGTGTAGAGGGTGGATATAAGTTTTTCTGGGTTTGATCCTGTAATCACGTCTACCAGTGGTAGCATTTGATGAGTTGGGAAATCCATTCGCAAATTGGGTTTGGAGCGCGTGCCTCAGCTGCATATAGCTAAATTGCATATGGGAGGGGAGGTCGAACTCCTCACAGAGTGTTTGAAAGTTTCTTACTCCAAATAAAGTAATCACCTGAAACAGGAACACTATCCCCCTGGCAGCCCATCTAGCTGCCCCAGGTAGGGATATCAATTCCCCCAACTGGGGGTTGTGCCACAAGGGTGTGTGTGAATGGAAAAAATCGGCTCCAGTCAGCTTGATCGCCCTCTTCCATATGTTTATATGGTGAAATAGCAGTAGGTTCAGCCCCTCTCTTTTTGGCCTTCTGTTCCCTCCCCTAAACAGGACTTGTAATGGGGAATGTGTGTCATTGTTCGGCTTCTCACATACTAAAGTTTGGTATCTAACTTCGTCTGTCTTATGGATATAGTAAAAGTGTGAGAGCTGTGCGGCTATGTAATATGTGTACAAGTCTGGTAGAGCAGCCCCTCCCGAAGAGGTGGGATTCTTGATCGTGTTCCAGGCCAGCTTGTGTCTATTGGGCCCCCATACAAAAGAGTTGATAATTTTGTCAATTGTTTTAAAGATTTTTAGGGGAATGAGTATTGGGGAGTTCCAGAGCATATAAAGGAACTTTGGCAGTAAGATCATTTTACACAGGTTGATTCTCCCCATTACTCCCAAGGGAAGTCTTGCCCAGGATTGTGTGCGGGATTTTAAGTATGAAAAAAGCGGTTCAATGTTGTTGGTAATGTATTCTGAAGGGTCTCTTGTAATCTCCACACCTAAATATTTAATAGAGGCGACTCTTTGTAGAGGGAGGGAAGCTGCACTACAGGATGGGGACGACAAGTCAAGAGGGAGAATTTGTGATTTGGACCAGTTCATACTCAAGCCCGAGTGTTTTCCAAATTCTTCAATGGTCAAAAGGGCTGTTCGAAGAGATGGGCCAGTGTCCTCTACATATAGGAGCATATCATCTGCATATAGGCTCAGCGTCTCTGTCAGAGATCCCATGCACAGCCCTCGTATATTCGAGTTCAGCCTAAGAGAAATAGCGAGGGGCTCTACCGCTAGGGCATATAAGAGAGGGGATAGCGGACATCCCTGTTCCCCGTCCCAGTGGGAAAGAGTCAGACGTCCACCTGTTCATTACCACTCTATCTATCGGGGAATAGTAAAGTAATTTTACCCATTTTATGAACTTGGGTCCAAACCCAAATCCCCTCAGACATTCCCATAAGTATCCACATTCTACCGAATCGAACGCTTTCACGGTGTCTAGTGCCACTACCGCCCTATCCCCCATATTCTCATGATCCGCCTGAATGTTCATATACAAGCACCGTAGGTTCATGGCTGTATTTTTTCCAGGCATGAACCTCATCTGATCGGGATGAATAAGGGAGAGAATGTTGTGATTGAGGCGCATAGCCAATATTTTAGCCAGTATTTTTATGTCTGCCTGGAGGAGCGAGATTGGGCGATAGGATTCCGGTAGCTGAGGGTCTTTGCCTGGTTTAGGAATAACTATGATTACTGCTTGGCGAAGGGATTCAGGAAGGGACTCGGATTCAAAAATATGGTTGTATAGTTTCAATAATTCAGGAACCAATATCTCTGAATAGGCTGCATAGAAGTCCAGTGGTATACCATTCCCACCCGGTGCTCTAGCTGGCGCCAGGGATGCTATAGCTAGGGCGACCTCATCTGCTGTGAGGGGGGCTTCTAGATCATTCATCTGTGATTCGGAGATTTGAGGAAAGGGGATGTCTTGGAGAAAGGCCCGGGTTTCTTGTTCAGTAACCCTCACCTTAGAGGAATATAAGTCAGCATAGTATTTTTGGAATGCTTCTGCGACCAACGGAGGGTCCGAGAATGTGTCATTGTGGGAGCCCGCAAGAGTAATCACTACTGGAGGGCTAGCATCTTGTCGGGCCAGGTATGCTAGTAATTTACCCGCGCGTTCCTCCTGCTCAAACACTCGTCTCAAAAAGAAAAGTTTCTGTTTAGCTTTTTCAAACTGTAACTGATCCAAAAGACAAGTATGAAGTTTGAGTGCAGATGCTTTGTCCTGCGTGGGGTCATTTTGGAACTCCCTTGTTAGTAAGTCTAGTTTCCCATATCATTCCCACCGGGGCTGTACCTCTGTTAGTATTAAAGTAGAATTGCCACTCCCTGTGTATGTCCTCTTGGTCTTTCAATGCCGATAGCCAAAAGGGATGAAGGCGCCAGGTGTGTGGTCCTATGTTTGGGACTAACTGTAAAGTGGCCCAGCATGGGGCATGGTCAGAAAGAGATCTAGTGTGATAGCCTGAGTCTGATAGCAGGGGAATTAGTATATCATATATTAAAATGAGATCAATTCGGGACATGGTGGAGTGTGTCGCCGAAAAGCAGGAGTATGCCTGAGTATTTGGGTGTTTACGTCTCCAGGTATCAGTTAGCGAGAATTCTTTTACTGTAAGCCCAAATCGGGTAGTATCGGGGTGGTGGGTGCTCTGGCTCAGCTGTAATCTGTCCTTTTGTGGGTTTAGAATCATATTGAAGTCCCCCAACCAGATACCCGGGACATTGGGGTGTTGCGCCATGTATAACAATCCTTCAGTGACTAGGGTAGATTTGTATGGAGGGGATATATAAAATGCCATAATCAAATATTGCGATCCGCTTAATGTGCAATGCAAGAAAATGAATCTACCTTGAGGGTCTGTACGCACAGAAATAATTGCGAATGGGGTAGTTTTGGCTATTAGAACTGAGATCCCCCGGGAATATGGAGTGTGGGTGGCATGGAATGCCCATCCTATCCAGGGTCGCTTCAACGCAAGTTGAAGTTGACCTGTAACGCGTGTCTCAACTAGAACGGTTATATCTGCTCGATATGATTTAAGGCAGTTAAAAATTGCTGTACGCTTGAGTTTATCTCGAATCCCCCGGATATTTCAGGTAAGGAATTTTATGTTAGTTATGATGGTTTAATGACTAATATGTTAGAGGTAATTATTTTTTGTTTCTCAGGGGTGCATACCACCACACTCCACATTGAGGCAAGTGTAATTTCACTTCGTTTCCTCCCATGGCAACAATCGTATATCTCCACATTATATCCTAATAAGTCATTGGACATGTTCTTTAACTTAACCTGAACGTTTCCCCTTTCCCCCCTCCCTGCCCCCAGTCTCCCAAACTTGACTGGGGCATATATCCCAAAACTTGTGCTACTACAACAAAATTACATTACTTGCAAATCAAAAAGGGGTAGTGCACATTAAACATGTTGTCACCGGCGGTAGCCTATTTGGCAGCGCCGGCAGCGGCTTTGCGAACTCCCGTTGGGGGCGAACAAATTCTGGATATGAGTCCAGCAATGGAGTACGTTCGATCTCTATGGCTTACCAACGTAAGCAAACCACATAAATTTGAGCCTTCGCTCCGCCATGGTAACAAGTAGTGATAAATGAGCACTGTCAAAGTTAAGATCAATGGTCATGGTATGTCCATAGGAGAGTGTACCTCCCTCTTAGTAAGTAAGTAAGGGGGAGGGAGAGTGACTCACTGTTCCAGGGTATGTATGTCCTCCAGTTAAAGATGACCGCCATAAGGACTTTCGTTGGGTAGTTTGTGCAATCCATATGTTAGAGTTCTCATAGCACGTTGTGAGTTGGAAGAACAGGTTGGTGATGCTCAGATTGTGTCAGGGAGAGACTTATGGACCATTTATTGCCAGGGACAGAAGTCTTAACAATTTACTACCACAATTCCTGAGTATCCATGTGCAGTCATTATAAGGGCAGACCGTGTACTGCAATGAGTGTTCATTATGTCGGTCACAGAAAGTATAGTGTGTAGGAAACTAGGAAATGGCACTTACATTATTTAGCAAGCTGGGGCGTGTTTCAGACAGGACGATTCTTCGCTGTATCCCGTTGATCCACCCATGCCGACGCCAGGGTCGGGTCCTCAAAAAAATGCACTTCTCCAACTATGCGAAGGCGAGCTGGGAACAACATTGCATATAGGTGGGCGGCGTGCCGGCATACGGTGGACCCTCTCCACCACAAATGTAGCCGAGAAGGCATCTCTTCCATATGTAGCGATCAGGAGCTGCTCGAGGAAAGTGGCTGGATCTGTGCCCGCAGAGCCCTCCGGTAACCCAATAAAACGTAGATTGGACCTGCGGGTCCGATTCTCAAGATCGTCCTGTTTCTGTGCCAATTGTTGCAGTTGGCGCTGTAGATCCTCATGAGAATGCTGCAGGGGGTATAGTGTATCTTCCGCATGCCCCGATTCTGGTCTCAGCTTCGGTGACCCGCTCCCTTAGTTTAGTCATATCGTGCCTTATTAATGAGATGTCCACTTTCACCTCCTCTATCTTTGACGTTAGAGTGGACTGACATAGAGATATAGCTTCAAGTACTTTCGCTGTGCCGGCTGCCTCTTGCTCTATGTGAGGGGCCGTGTGAGCTGCTGGCAGGGCGCCATCTTGCTCCTCTGAGTCCCGCTCCATCCTCCGATATCTATCTAGAGATGAAGAGGCTGCATTGTTTCTTTTCGGTGGGGACATGATGTGACAAGTTTGCGGTAGCAGTTCCCACGATTTTGAGGTAAAGAAATCTGTATTTTAGGTTGCAGGATGTAGATATAAGGATCTGCCACGAGCGGAGCTTCAGTCACACACGTCCTCTCACATTGCTGTCCAGGCCACGCCCCCTCTATGTGGACAGCTTTACCCCGGATGCCTGCATACTTAGACGTGCCTGTTTTAAACACCAATCACGTGACTTGCTAAATGTTGTACCTTCATTAAATGTAACCATATTGCTACACTTAGGCGCCTCTGTTCTGTTTTATACTCAGTTGTAAAATGACGCTACTTGTATATCAAGACATCGCTTGTATATCAAGTCAAAATTTATTAAAAAATGTTGCATGTCTTGCAAAACGCTCTCAAACCAAAGTTTTACTATAACCACATTTCTCAAAAAATCTGAAGGTTTTCATTGTTCCCTTACAGCTTTCAGAGTTTGTTAAAGACCCCCCAAACCATATATTTGCTGAAAGTATAGGACCAGCAGAATAAAAAGAAGGTGCTACTGATTTTTAAGGCCCCACGATATTTGCACAAATGTTTATCAAACAATGTATTCGCTAACAATTCTCTAAAATCATTTTTAGCAGATATAAACACAGCTCATTTTACAAAATTCCTGCTAAATTCCTACAAAATATAAAAGCTTAACCTGTAATGAGTTAATAAATAACAAATATTTGTAATTTTTACATTAGGCCTTTTTGTAAAATGGTGAAAACCGAACATATGCAAAAATGTAAATTTCTCTCTCAAAATCTGAAGGTTTTCATTGTTCCCTTAAAGCTGTCAGAGTTTGTTAAAGACTCCCCAAACCATATATTTTCTGAACGAAAAGTGTATTGAGTTAATAAATATTTGTACATATTTGTACGTTTTATATTGCGCATTTTTTAAAATTAGCGAAAATCGGACTACGCAAAAGTTTCTTTAAAAATCCGGAGGTTTCCTTTTTCACTTACAGCTTTTAGAATTTGCAAAAGACCACCCAAACCATATATTTTCTGAAAGCCCAGTAGAATAAAAAGAAGGTTCTACTGATTTTAAAGGCAGCAATATATTTGCGCAAATGTTTATCAAAACAATATTTTCACTAAAAATACACTAAAATCATTAATAGTGGATTCATACATAAATTCATAGTAAATATACCGGTAAAAGTAAAAACAGTAACGAGTTAATAAATAACTAATATTTGTACATTTTAAATTGCACCTTTTTGTGAAATGGTGAAAACTGAAGGTACTCAAAACTGTAAATAAAAACAATTTACTCTAAAAATCTGGAGGTTACCATTTTTCACTTACACCTTTCAGAATTGAGCAGGTGAATCTACTTGACAGAGTCCGCTCCATGTGTTAGGGGTCTTACCAGGAGTGGCAGGTCCATTAGGGGTGCTGGGGCGCCGGACTTATACACTCGTTTGTATGAGATTTTTTTTTTTTTTTAAGCCACATGATTAGAGCCTGAGGCTCTAAATGGCTTGAAAAAGGTCAGTCACAGCAACTGCATAAAAGTTTATATAGGTAGGTGAAGGATTATTATTTGCCAGGAGGGAGGGAGCAGCACTAGGGAATTGACTCTCAAAATTTCTAGCAAGTTCCAAGGCACATTGTAAATGGATAAAAGCCATGTACTGCCTTTAAAATTGAAAAAAATGCTGCAAGCAAACATTTAAAATACTTTCTGATTTTACTGTGCATTTACCTGCAATTGTTTAAGTTAGTGACAGAACCGCTTTAGGAATGAAACCAGTATAATAGAAAAGCTATTTTCTGAATGAACAGCTGTTAAAAACATTATCTACAACCAATATAGCAACTAAGAAAATTTCTTTAACTTTTACTCTTATTTCACAGTTTCACTCAATATATAAAAAAAAAAATTAAAAAAAAATTGGGTGGGGCTTTCGGCGTTCATAATGCAAGGTTGCCCTTTGATTCACAATCTTTCTGTGCGGTGAGCTGATACCGCCAAAAACATTTACAGCCTTATAATAAAAGACATTCATCTTCCAAAATTCAGTTTACTTGTTCCTGGGTCTTGGCTAATCCTCCTCGCATAAATCTGAGAGCGTGGAAACAGCCCAAACCTATGATTATTGGCAGTTTGATACACTGTAATGTTTGAATGTCTTGTTCGACTTGTGTCCCTGGAACGCAGTCCACAGAATGACCCCCCTCAGCCACACTGACCATTGCAGAACTTTTACCTCAGAGTATTGTTATGTTTATTCTTGCCATTTTTATCTGCTAAGTGGAACGTTTTGTCTTCTTCGGACTCTACATCTGTGCTTTTCATCTATTATCTTACTTTTATCCTTAATGTTATCCTTAGGGAACACTGTGTACACATTGGGTCAGGAGCAATGGTTTAATTTATGAACAATAACTGAATTAAAGTTGAACTCCAAGAAAACAGCGAAATACACAGATAAAATACACTGGTGCTGCTGTGCCCACCAAAGGATATTTCTGCCATTCCAGTCCCGAGATTTACACAGCTCTGCCATGCAGCACAGTCCCAATTGGCAGGGCAAAAGTCCTCTGTGGACGTTCAGTAACACATATGGGATACGGGGGTTGGACACGATTGGTACAAAAGTGAAATTGGCACCCCAGAACTCCTGAATTCTGGGAATTGACAAATATAAGTCTTTGATGGTGGATAATGGAATCTGATACCACTCTTCATGCAAAAATCCAGGTCACAATCCTGGGCAATGTCCTTTTGTCTTTTTCGGTCAGCTGACCATGTCAACTGCACTTATGCTTATCAGACAACGTTTTCCCAGAAACTGTGTATCCCATCATAACCTTTGATACTGTAGCTTGCGACATTGCAAATAAATTGGCAACTTCAGTCACAGAGGCACCAGCTAAGTGGGCACCAACAATTTGTCCTCTTTAAAAACTCAGTAAGCTCTGACATGACTCCGTATTACTAGCAGTGCTCACATCTGTTAGCTAGGTGGCTCGTCACACAGTAGGGATGAGCCGAACACCCCCCGGTTCGGTTTGCACCAGAACCTGCGAACGGACTGAAAGTTTGCGCAAACTTTAGAACCCCATTAAAGTCTATGGGACTCGAACGTTCAAAATCAAAAGTGCTAATTTTAAAGGCTAATATGCAAGTTATTGTCCTAAAAAGGGTTTGGGAACCCGGGTCCTACCCCATCGGACATGTATCAATGCAAAAAAAAGTCCCGACAATATGGATGAAAATCAGTGAGACAAACGGCATGGGTACCCCCCACCCCCCAGTCCATTACCAGGCCCTTTGGGTCTTGTATGGATATTAAGGGGAACCCCGCACCCAAATTAAAAAAAGGAAAGGCGTGGAGCTCCCAGGCCCTATATACTCTGAACAGCAGTATACAGGCGGTGCAAACAAGACAGGGACTGTAGGTTTGTTGTTATTTTTAAGCTTTTTGGAAAACATGGGGAAGGGTTATCACCCCTGTAACATTTGTTTTGCTGTCTGTGCACCTCTTCAGAAGATTTCACCTCACTTTCTGTCCCAATGACAAATGTTTTTTGAAAATTTGGGGTTTTTAGTGAAACAAGGATTGGTGATAAAGCATCAGTGAAGAGGAGACACCTTTTTCCCATATTAACTCTTACAGGTGAGAATTTCCCTTCCTAGGGGTAGATTTCATCTCACTTCCTGTTGTCTCCTTCTGTTTGCAAGTAGGAGTTGTTTGTAAGTTGGATGTTTGAAAGTAGGGGCCTGCCCTATATACTCTGCAGAAATTGGGGCCTTAGGTGTTGGTGTTGCCACAACACTGTAAGCTCTCACAGTTACTTTTGGTGGGTGCAGGAACGGGCCCTGCTGTGAAATATTAGATCAAGAATTGTAATTACATGTCCCTGTTGAACAGGGGCAGAAAAATTGGGCCTTTGGTGGTGGTGGTGGTGCTGGTGCCACAACACTGTAAGTCCTCTCAGTTACTCTTGGTGGGCGCTGGAACGGGCCCTGCTGTGAAATAATATATCAAGAATTGTAATTACATGCACCTGTTGAACAGGGGCAGAAAAATTGGGCCTTTGGTGGTGGTGGATGGTGGTGGTGTTGCAACAACACTGTAAGCCCTCACAGTTACTCTTGGTGGGCGCAGGAATGGGCCCTGCTGTCAAATATTAGATCAAGAATTGTAATTACATGTCCTTGTTGAACAGGGGCAGAAAAATTGGGCCTTAGGCACTGGTGCCACAACACTGCAACCCAAAAAAACAATAGTCTCCTGTGCTCCAGTGTTTTGCTAGATACGGGTGGTGTAGTCCATTCTTTAGTGTAAAGCAAAGACTAGAAGCTTGCAGCCCTCCTCAGAACTATGGGTGTTCAAACAACTAAAGATAAAACAGAAAAAAGGAAGGCGCACCGACCTAGTGCATTACTGATAAAAAGTTTAAATGAAAGTATGAAAACAATGGTTCTACTCACAAACATGCATGAAAACAGGCTTTTCATAGCAATCAAAACTGCATCCCTTGGCACCTGCAGACAGGACCTGATGACGGGAGGTACGTGATGGCACCCCAAATGGCTGACGCGTTTCCGGGGCGTGCCCCCTTCTTCAGAGCCTAGGCGGTCTGTGGCTCCTCTGTCTTGTGTGCCCCAAAATATACATCCACATGTCCACGCCCCAGGTGACCACTGCCGCCACCATCCATTCCATCATCCCCGGGGTCCCTCATCACCCCACAGCACCCTTTGGAATGCACGCCGTCATAGATCCAGGAAGTGTGGGTGTAACTGCGTTGCAACCCACACTTCCGGATCATGCGGCGTCATATCCGGTCCCGCGCGTGCATCCAGAATGAATCAGTCATACAGGGAAGCGCGGCCCGGAAGTATGGGTGTGTTTGCGTTCCACCCAGTACTTCCGGCCACTGTAGAGCAACGATAACGCCCGTCCCCTTCTGTAGTGGGCTCATGCGCACATGGGCATCACTGTATAGGGCGCCGCTCCCTCTGCTATCCCTAATGGGGAGAAGGAAAAAAATCAAACCAAAAAATATATTATAATCTAATTGTAATAAATAGATAAGCACATATGACCTACAGTTTGGCTGTAGGATGATTGGTGGTCATAATCTGGGTGAAATGTCATATGGATGCACACATAGAGCACAGAAGGAAGGCACAGCGGGTGAGGCATTCAGCATACATCTAGTTACTTAAAGGCTTGTCAATAAATTAATTAATTAATTGGAAATTGATTAACTAAATATATATATATATATATAAAATTATATATATCTATACACATTAAGTCATAATGTCAAATTGTTATTGCCACAACACTGCAACCCCTCACAGATGTTCTAGTTGGAGCGCAGGAATGAGCCCTGCTGCAAAGTATTGCATCAAAAATTGTAACTACACGCCCCTGTTAAACAGGGGCTGAAAAATTGGGCCTTGGGCACTGGTGCTGGTGCCACAACACTGCAATCACTCACAGATACTCTAGTTGGAGTGCAGGAATGAGCCCTGCTGCAAAGTATTGCATCAAGAATTGTAATTACATGCCCCTGTTCAACAGTGGCAGAAAAATTGGGCCTTGGCCACTGGTGGCGGTGCCCAGAACCAAAAATGTTCTTACAAGCTATCAGCATGAAAATTGAGGAGGAAGAGGATTGTGACTCAGCATAACAGGATAGTCACTCAGCATGAAGGGATCTCACAATAAAAAAAAAATCAAGCGGTTAGATCAGCATCAGGTGCTTGGTAGCTGGTGATCCAAGACTGATTCATTTTTATGAACGTCAGCCGATTGACCAATTCGGTGGACAGGCGCACCCTGTGATTGGTTACAAAGCCTCCAGCAGCACTGAATGTGTGTTCCGAAAGAACGCTGGATGCAGGACAGGCCAGTAGCTCAATTGCATACTGTGCAAGCTCTGGCCAGTGATCCATCCTCAAGACCCTGTAATCCAGAGGATTTTCGGTGGGAAAGGTGTCCAAGTCTAATCTTGCCCCTAGGTAATCCTACACCATGTGAATCAGACGCTGGCGATGGTTGCTAGAACCGATCAGACCTTGGGGCAGCAGACTAAAAAATTGTCTGAACGCATTGGTCAGACGGCCACCTTCTCCACCGCTCCTTCTGTGACTGACTGAAGCCTCAGCAACACGTTGTCCAGGAGGACCAGGAAATTGTAACCTCCCAGGCTCTGGAAACGCGTTCCACAAACCTTTCTGCAAGGCCTCCCAAAGATGTTTCATCCTCTGCTCCCTCTGCGACGGCAAGATAAGGTCCGCAAACTTACCCTTGTAACGTGGATCAAGGAGGGTTGCCGGCCAGTAATGATCCCTCCCCTTGATACCACGAATACGAGGATCCTTCCACAGGCTTTGCAGGATCAGGGAGGCCATGCAGCGTAGGTTTGCTGAGGCATTCGGTCCAGAGTCCTCTGGGTCACTAAGGATGACATGATCCGCAGCCACCTCCTCCCAGCCACGTACAAGTCCATGGGTTTCTTCGGACTGTAAATGATCCCTTGAAGACTGCTGTTGATGCTGAGTGCCAGGCTCCACCTCCATGCTGACACAATCCTCCTCCTCCTCTTCCTGTGTGATCGACGGGCATGCAGGAATACTGTCTGGATAAAGGGGGCCTTGAGAGGTATGGAAGTCCTCCTCTTCTTCCCTCTGTTCTGCCTCAAGTATCCTGTCCATTATTCCACGCAGTGTGTGCTCCAACAGGTGGACAAGAGGGACAGTGACATGCACTGTCACTGCTCACCATCCTCGTGGCCTCCTTAAATGGTGACAGGACAGTGCATGCTTCCCTGATCATAGCCCACTGGCGTGTGGAAAAAAAAAACAAGGTCCCCTGACCCTGTCCTGGTGCCATAGTCGCATAGGTACTCATTGATGGCCCTCTGCTGCATGAGGAGGATGAGGACAGCTTGGTCATCCACTCTACCAAGTCTTCGGAATGTTGCGGCTCAACGTGACCAGCTGCCGGAATAAAGGACAAGCGTGTCCCACGGTCACATGCTGATGAGGATGCACCGTCTCCACGACCAGCACTGTTGCCTCTAGACACAGAGCCTGCTTGCCCTCTTTTATTGGCTTGTGACTGTCTGCCTCTCCTTGTTGGCCTTCTAGACATACTAATGGCCTGCAGTGAGATGTAGCTGCACAAAGCTGGGATGTATATACAGTATCTCACAAAAGTGAGTACACCCCTCACATTTTTGTAAATATTTTATTATATCTTTTCATGTGACAACACTGAAGAAATTACACTTTGCTACAATGTAAAGTAGTGAGTGTACAGCTTGTATAACAGTGTAAATTTGCCGTTCCCTCAAAATAACTCAACACATAGTCATTAATATCTAAACCTCTGGCAACAAAAGTGAGTACATCCCTAAATGAAAATGTCCAACTTGGGCCCAATTAGCTAATTTCCCTACCCAGTGTCATGTGACTCGTTAGTGTTACAAGGTCTCAGGTGTGAATGGGGAGCAGGTGTGTTAAATTTGGTGTTATCGCTCTCACTTTCTCATACTGGTCACTGGAAGTTCAACATGGCACCTCATGGCAAAGAACTCTCTGAGGATCTGAAAAAAAGAATTGTTGCTCAACATAAAGATGGCCTAGGCTATAAGATGATTGCCAAGACCCCAAAACTGGGCTTCAGCACGGTGGCCAAGACCATACAGCGGTTTAACAGGACAGGTTCCACTCAGAACAGGCCTTGCCATGGTCGACCAAAGAAGTTGAGTGCACGAGCTCAGCGTCATATAAAGGTTGGCTTTCGACTGACGTAGACGTAGATGTATGAGTGCTGCTAGCAATGCTGCAGACATTGAAAGGGTGGGGGGTCAGCCTGTCAGTGCTCAGACCATACGCCGCACACTGCATCAAATTGGTCTGCATGGCTATCGTCGCAGAAGGAAGCCTCTTCTAAACATGATGCACAAGAAGTCCTGCAAACAGTTTGCTGAAG
Source organism: Aquarana catesbeiana (assembly GCF_042186555.1). Taxonomy (NCBI): domain Eukaryota; kingdom Metazoa; phylum Chordata; class Amphibia; order Anura; family Ranidae; genus Aquarana; species Aquarana catesbeiana. The sequence goes on from NC_133326.1 coordinate 553,800,029, forward strand.
ATAAACAGACTAAGGACATGGATTACTGGAACCATGTCCTGTGGTCTGATGAGACCAAGATAAACTTATTTGGTTCAGATGGTGCCAAGCGTGTGTGGCGGCAAACAGGTAAAGGAGTATAAAGACAAGTGTGTCTTGCCTACAGTTAAGCATGGTGGTGGGAGTGTCATGGTCTGCGGCTGCATAAGTGCTGCTGGCACTGGGGAGCTACAGTTCATTGAGGGAACCATGCATGCCAACATGTACTGTGACATACTGAAGCAGAGCATGATCCCCTCCCTTTGGAGACTGGGCCTCAGGGCAGTATTCCAACATGATAATGACTCCAAACACTCCTCCAAGATGACCACTGCCTTGCTAAAGAAGCTGAGGGTAAAGGTGATGGACTGGCCAAGCAGGTCTCCAGACCTGAACCCTATTGAGCAGCTGTGGGGCATCTTCAAATAGAAGGTGGAGGAGCGCAAGGTCTCTAACATCCTCCAGCTCCGTGATGTCATCATGGAGGAGTGGAAGAGGCAACCTGTGAAGCTCTGGTGAACTCCATGCCCAAGAGGGTTAAGGCAGTGCTGGAAAATAATGGTGGCCACACAAAATATTGACACTTTGGGCCCAATTTGGACATTTTCACTTAGGGGTGTACTCACTTTTGTTGCCAGCGGTTTAAACATTAATGGCTGTGTGTTGAGTTATTTTGAGGGGACAGTAAATTTACACTGTTACACAAGCTGTACACTCACTACTTTACATTGTGGCAAAGTGTCATTTCTCCAGTGTTGTCACATGAAAAGATATAATAAAATATTTACAAAAATGTGAGGGGTGTACTCACATTTGTGAGATACTGTATATATACTGATACTGCAGCTAGCAGAATCAACTGCCTGCCTGTAGTATTATTAGTATGAGACTACCAGCAATTGTCTGCAGGTAGCTTTAGGTGCACACTGTGCAGAGGACACAGTACACTAACTGTAAATACTGTAGCTGCCTGCCTGTGGTATTAATAGGATCAGAACAACAGCAATTGTCTTCAGGTAGCTTTAGGGGCACACTGTGTAGAGGACACAGTACACTAACTGTAAATACTGCAGCTGCCTGCCTGTGGTATTAATAGGATCAGAGCAACAGCAATTGTCTTCAGGTAGCTTTAGGTGCACACTGTGCAGAGGACACACTATACTAACTGTAAATACTGCAGCTGCCTGCCTGTGGTATTAATAGGATCAGAATAACAGCAATTGTCTTCAGGTAGCTTTAGGTGCACACTGTGCAGAGGACGGATTACACTAACTTGTAAATACTGCAGCTGCCTGCGGTACTAATAGGATCAGAAGAACACCACCAATTTTCTTCAGGTAGCTTTAGGCGCACATTGTGCAGAGGACGCACTACACTAACTTGTAAATACTGCAGCTGCCTGCGGTACTAATAGGATCAGAAGAACACCACCAATTTTCTTCAGGTAGCTTTAGGTGCACATTGTGCAGAGGACGCACTACACTAACTTGTAAATTGTCAGGGAACGGTAAAGTCCTGCTGTTTCCAGGCGTCAGCGCGGCGCCCGGGCGCGGGCGGGTGCGCGGCGCTTGTGCGCACGCGCGTTCGCGTTAGTGCCGTTTTGGCGCCAAAGAGCGCTTAAAGGTTCCCCTGTGCCACTGGCACATTGCTGCTTCGTCTCAGCTCTGTGATTCCTGCAACCTGCACCTGATTGTTTGTTCCTGATTTGACCCGGCTTGTCTGACCATCCGTCCTGCCCAACCCGACCCGGCCTGCCTGACTATTCTACTGCTCCAGCCTGATACTGTTGCCGACTGCTGCTTGCCTACCGACTCTGCCTCTGCATGCCGTTATTGCCTGCCTCACCTACCTGCTGACCCGGACTGTCTGATCTTGCTTGTGCCTGCTGTTGTCTTGCTGTTGCACCATCAGCTTCAGCTCCAGTGATCTCTGCATCTCAGTGTTCCATCCTGCTGCTTCCAGTCTCCATCTGATCTGCAATTCAGCCATCCCTGAGGGATCTCTACCCTTCTTCAGCATAAGAGACTCCACTCCACAGGCACTCCTACCCCTCTGCGCTCAGGAGACCACTGTTCCCATTCCAGTGACTCCTGAACCAGCGCTGTATGAGAGGCCTTCTCCTACAAGTCAGGCTCTACTACCAGGTACCTAACAGTACGAAGCAGCCATGACTGAGCCTGCAGGAGACACCTCTCCAATGAAAGAGATATGTACGCATCTGGCGGCCCTCACTCAAGCAGTGCAATCTCTTCAGGACAACTACAACAGACTGGAGGGACAAGTTCAGAACCTTGCAGGGTCTAACCCGACGGTCTCCTCTTCAGCTGCAGCTCCAACACAGACTGTTCCTGCCCCTTCGGTTGTGATGCTTCCACCTGAACCGAGGGTTCCTATTCCTGAAAGATTCTCCGGAGACCGGGCTAAGTTTCGGGCCTTTCGCAATGCCTGCCAGCTCTATTTTGCCCTCCAGCCCCGAACCTTCTCTCTGGAAGTCACCAAGGTGGGATTTGTAATTTCCCTCCTGCAAGGAGAACCTCAGACCTGGGCCCACCGTTTACTTGAAGGGGACTCTGCTCTGACCCAATCTTTATCATTTTTCTTTGAGGCCATGGCGCAACTTTATGAGGACCCCCAACTAACCGCCACAGCCGAATCAGCTCTGTTCGCGCTCCAACAAGGCCGCAGACCCGCTGAGGACTATGTTACTGACTTCAGGCGTTGGAGCGCGGACACACAGTGGAATGATGCGGCCCTGCGCCACCAGTTCCGCATGGGTCTATCCGAAGGTTTAAAAGATGAGCTTGCTCAAGTGGGTGTTCCAGATACTCTCGAGGCCTTGATCTCCTTAACCATCCAGATCGATTGCCGCCTCCGAGAACGTCGATCTGAACGCTCTGCTCAACAGACCCGTCCAACCTGGATGACAGCACGAGCTCCGGTTCCTGCAGCACGCTACTTACCCTCACCCAGTGTGAATCCTGCACATGTCACGCCTGACACCTCTGAACCAATGCAGCTAGGACTGATGCAACCTGCTCTGTCTTCCGAAGAACGTGCCTGACGTCGGCAACTCAATCTGTGTCTCTACTGCGGAGGAACTGGACACTATGTTCAGAATTGTCCAGTTAAAATAAGTAAGTGTCCATCTCCTGTGCATACCAGTCTCTCTGCCTTGTCTACGAGTTCTACCCACCTAGCCATTCCTCTCTTGTTACAGCTCCAAGAAGAGGTAATCCCAGTCAAAGCCATTATTGACTCCGGAGCATGCAGTTGTTTTATTGATCTAACTTTTGCCAACCAACACAACATCCCTTTACGGACTAAAGCCCATGGACTCTCTGTATTTCTTGCTGATGGCTCCCGCATCAGGTCCGGACAAGTAACACAAGAGACTCTGCCTTTACCTGCCACCACCCTTTCCCAACATAAGGAACTGCTGATCCTTGATGCCATCACCTCTCCTATGTTTCCCATCGTCCTGGGCATTCCCTGGCTGCGGGCCCACAACCCACACATCCATTGGGTGTCCGGAGAAGTAAGGTTTCTGTCATCCTACTGTCAAGAGCATTGTTTGCTGAAAAATCCGGACTCTTCAGCTACTCTGCTTTGTCTGGACACCGACCAGAAAAATTACCAGGTCATACCTGATCATTATCATGAATACATTGATGTTTTCAGTAAAAAGGGGGCAGACTCTCTTCCACCTCATCGTCCCTACGATTGCCCCATCGAGCTGCTACCAAGATCCGAAATTCCTTTCTGACACATTTTTCCCTTATCTGAAAAGGAACAAGAAGCACTCAAGACATATATAGATGAAAACCTGGCCAAGGGATTCATTCGCCACTCCACCTCCCCAGCTGGTGCCGGAATATTCTTTGTCGCTAAGAAGGACAAGTCCCTCCGGCCTTGTATAGACTATCGAGAACTGAACAAGATCACGGTCAAGAATCGGTATCCCCTACCTTTGATACCTGAACTATTTCAGAAATGAAGGACTGCCGTTATTTTTACAAAACTTGATCTAAGAGGGGCCTATAATCTGATCCGCATCCGGGCCGGGGACGAATGGAAAACAGCTTTCCGGACCCGATTTGGGCATTATGAATATCTTGTTATGCCCTTCAGTCTCTGCAACGCCCCTGCGACCTTCCAACACCTGATTAATGATGTCCTCAGAGACTTCCTAGATGTATTCGTGATCACCTATCTGGACGATATCTTGATCTTTTCAGAATCTCTGGACCTACATCGAGAACATGTTCGCCGGGTGCTGGGTCGTCTCCGCTTACACAGACTTTATGCAAAAGCAGAGAAATGCGAGTTTGAACAACAGAGCATTCAATTCCTGGGGCTGATAATCTCTTCAACGGGCATCAAAATGGACCCACAGAAGGTTTCCGCTGTTCTGGACTGGCCGGTACCCCTGGATAAGAAGGGGGTTCAACGGTTTATTGGGTTCGCAAACTTTTACAGGAAGTTTATCAAGGGGTTCTCAGCCATAATTGCACCCATCACGCAGCTGACCAAACAGAATACCCGTTTTTCCTGGAATCAATTAGCCCAAGATGCCTTCGAGAAACTCAAGAGCCTATTCACCTCTGCACCTATCCTCAGCCATCCTGAACCATCTTTACCATTCATTCTAGAAGTAGACGCTTCTGAGATTGCGGTTGGTGCAATACTGTCACAACGCAGAGGCAGTAAAGACGTAATGCATCCTGTAGGGTTCTTCTCCCGAAAACTTTCTCCGGCGGAGAAGAACTATGATGTTGGTGATCGGGAGCTTCTCGCTATTAAGACAGCACTAGAGGAGTGGAGGTACCTGCTGGAGGGGGCTATGCATCCAGTATTAATCTACATGGACCATAAAAATCTGGAGTACCTGCGGTCTGCTAAACGACTTAAGCCTCGACAAGCCCGCTGGGCTCTGTTTTTCTCACGGTTTTCCTTCCACATTACTTATTGGCCAGGCTCAAGAAATATTAAGCCAGATGCGTTGTCACGAATGCATGACAACCCAAAGGACTTATCCACTCCTGACACCATCTTACCTGCAAACAATTTCCTGCTCCTACAAGACCTTCTCTCTCAGATTAAGGAAGCATCCTCTGAATCAGCCAGACCTACAGGAATTACCTTGACTAACAGAGATGGTTTGTTCTGGAAAGGAAGCCAAATTTTTGTCCCTGAGGAAGTTCGGGTTAAGGTCTTGACACTTCTTCACGATCACCCATTGGCAGGTCACTTTGGGGTTCGCAAAACCCTGGAATTGGTGCAGCGTACATTCTGGTGGCCCAATCTGAAAGACTTTTGCAAGAAATATGTCAGTTTCTGCCCAATCTGCAACCAGAATAAGACATCCAGGAATCAATCTTGGGGCTTGCTAAAACCTTTACCTGTACCCGATAGACCCTGGAAGATGATTTCTATGGACTTTATTGTAGAGCTTCCTTGTTCTGAGGGGTGTTCTGCCATCTTTGTGGTAGTGGACCGTTTAACCAAGATGGCTCATTTTCTTCCATTAAAGGAACTCCATCAGCTATTGAAACGGCTCATATATTCATCAAGGAAATCATTAGACTTCATGGAATCCCTGTGAACATAATCTCTGATAGAGGGGTTCAATTCAACTCACGCTTTTGGAGAGCCCTGTGTGAAGCTTTAAAAATCGAACTGGCCTTGTCCTCGGCTTATCACCCCCAGACTAATGGACAGACGGAGAGGACCAATCAGACCCTTGAGCAGTACATGAGATGCTTTACATCCTTCTCACAGGATGATTGGGTATCCCTGCTGCCTTTGGCAGAATTTGCCTACAACAATGCTAAACATTCTGCCACCGGTCAATCCCCCTTTTTCGCCAATTATGGCTTCCATCTAACCTTTTTACCCGATTTCCTTCCAGAGTCTGCAGTTCCGGCAGTACAGAGCACAGTGGATTTCCTCAGTCAAAACAACCAGATGTTACAGGAGGCGGTGTCCAAGGCTCAGGCAGACGGCAAGAGAATCTTCGACCGAAAAAGAAGAGGGGAGTTGAAGCTACAACTTGGTGACCAGGTATGGCTTTCTACAAATAATATCAAATTAGCATGTCCTTCTAAGAAGTTGGCACCTAGGTTTATGGGACCCTTTCCGGTTAAGAGAAAAATCAATGAAGTTTCTTATGAATTGACCTTACCTGACTCTCTCAGAATTCATCCGGTGTTCCATGTGTCCTTACTTAAACCTGCTGTACCCGATCCCTTCCCTGGTAGAGGAACTAGACCTCCTGAACCTGTTTTGATTGATGGTAACGAGGAATTTGAGGTTGAGGCTATCCTCGATTGCAGAAGAAGACAGGGGCAAACCCAGTTCCTAATTAAGTGGAAAGGCTACGGCCCAGAAGGCAACTCTTGGGAACCAGATAGTAATGTGCATGCTAGGCGTTTAGTTTGCGCCTATTTTTCTACCCATCCTGAGAAGAAAAAGCTTGTGGGCATCTGGAGGCTGCCCCTTGGGGGGGCAATGTCAGGGAACCGCCGGCGTCAGATCTGGGCGTTTGCATGCGCCTATGCGCCGGAGCACCCCTGTACGAGCATTACGGCAAAGTCCTGCTGTTTCCAGGCATCAGCGTGGCGCCTGGGCGCGCGCGGGTGCGCGGCGCTTGTGCGCACGCGCGTTCGCGCATAAGCGCGCACGTGCGCGCACGTTCGCGTTAGCGCCGTTTTGGCGCCAAAGAGCGCTTTAAGGTTCCCCTGCGCCACTGGCACATTGCTGCTTCGTCTCAGCTCTGTGATTCCTGCAACCTGCACCTGATTGATTTGTTCCTGATTTGACCCGGCTTGTCTGACCATCCGTCCTGCCCAACCCGACCCGGCCTACCTGACTATTCTACTGCTCCAGCCTGATACTGTTGCCGACTTCTGCTTGCCTACCGACTCTGCCTCTGCCTGCCTCACCTACCTGCTGACCCGGACTGTCTGACCTTGCTTGTGCCTGCTGTTGTCTTGCTGTTGCACCATCAGCTTCAGCTCCAGTGATCTCTGCATCTCAGTGTTCCAGCCTGCTGCTTCCAGTCTCCATCTGATCTGCAGTCCAGCCATCCCTGAGGGATCTCTACCCTTCTTCAGCATCAGAGACTCCACTCCACAGGCACTCCTACCCCTCTGCGCTCAGGAGACCACTGTTCCCATTCCAGTGACTCCTGAACCAGCGCTGTATGAGAGGCCTTCTCCTACAAGTCAGGCTCTACTACCAGGTACCTAACATAAATACTGCAGCTGCCTGCGGTACTAATAGGATCAGAAGAACACCACCAATTTTCTTCAGGTAGCTTTAGGTGCACACTGTGCAGAGGACGCACTACACTAACTTGTAAATACTGCAGCTGCCTGCGGTACTAATAGGATTAGAAGAACAACACCAATTATCTTCAGGTAGCTTTAGGTGCACACTGTGCAGAGGATGCACTACACTAACTTGTAAATACTGCAGCTGCCTGCGGTACTAATAGGATCAGACGAACACCACCAATTTTCTTCAGGTAGCTTTAGGTGCACACTGTGCAGAGGACGGACTATACTAACTTGTAAATACTGCAGCTGCCTGCGGTACTAATAGGATCAGAAGAACACCACCAATTTTCTTCAGGTAGCTTTAGGTGCACACTGTGCAGAGGACGCACTACACTAACTGTAAATACTGTAGCTAATAGGACTAATAGGAACAGAAGAACACCAGCAATTTTCTACAGGTAGCTGTAAATACTGTAAAAGCACCTGCCTGCCTGTCAGTAGGAAGAGAATAACAGGAATGGATCTAGCTAAACTGAATACATATATATATATATATATAACCATATATATACACAACACACACAACTGTAAGTGCAGCTAACTGGCTCCCCTGCCTACTCTAACTTTAATCCAATGACACTGTCTCTCTGTCTATCTCTCCGCTGGCGCCGCAACACACTACACAAGGCTGCCACGCAGGCAGCTTTATATAGTGTGGGGCATGTACTAAACCCCCTGAGCCATAATTGGCCAAAGCCACCCTGGCTTTGGCCAATTATGGTTCTCCGTTCTTACCGCGCTGTGATTGTGCCAAAGCATGTGGGTCATAGTGCATGCTTGGCCAATCATCAGCCAGCAATGCACTGCGATGCCGCAGTGAATTATGGGCTGTGACACGCCACTCGAATTTGGCGCGAATGGCCCGTAACGTTCGAAATTTGCCGAACGGTGGAACATACGATGTTCCAGTCGAACATGGGTTCGAGAACTCGAAGCTCATCCCTATTACACAGCGGAAGCAAAAGAATGTTACATCACTTCCGCTTTCAATGCGAAACATGTTGTCACTTTCACACCTGCAAATCATGTAGTGTTTCCATATTTTTGTCCAACCCCTGTATATATTCACTTTGTGTGCATGAAATGCCTTTGCAAACCCATTGTTTACCTTGAAAAAGTAGCAGTGACATCATTAATGTGCTGTACATAGCCTATGCAGAGAGCAAAGCGATGGGCGGGAGCAAGCAGACCCCACCCACTACAGGCTGCCTGCAGGAAATCACAGGAGGGGGCGGAGACAAGACCAGTCACACTGCACAAGGAGAGAGAGCAGCAGTGACCGGTCTTTATTGGAGAAAGTTCCTGCACAGAGGCAAACTGGATTACTACACAGATCTGGAAGAAATACACAGAGCACAAGAATCAATTAAGGATACATTAAGGAGTTCAGCTTTAAAATATGGTGGAACTGTCTCCTGTTCTGTATATTTCAGGCATCTCCAGCTGCTGGAACCCAACAGTTTATATTCAGAACTGGCCCAAAATCCTGAAGCTCTCTATTACACCAGTACAAGCCAGAGCTTGGATGGTCCCGCTTTGTCCCACCTTCTCCTGCCTCCACTGCTTTCTGTTGGCCACCCATCAAATTTAATGGCCAAATAAGATTCATAGGAGTCAACGAGAGAGCAACCATTCAATGTCCGGTATAACAAAGCTGCCTGGTGTTAATGGGCTGCTGGAAAAAGCCATACATTTTCTTTAAATGCAAAATTTTCATCTGACTGTGGTGTAGTTTTAATACTGACTGTTTTTGGCCTAACACACCAAGACAGGTAAAATTGACGTACTTAATAAGACTGACGGGCAAATATGTTTTCAATGTATCTCTTTACTTTACTGTAATTACATAATTGGCGCAAAATTATATTCACCTAAAATATTGTTACATGGTAAAAGAGCAGCTGATTCATTCTGACAGCGGAATTTGTCATCAGACCCAAGAAGAGGCCAAAAAAGGAAAAGATGGAACAGTACTATAATGCTGGGGATTTTACACAGTGTGCTGAGCAAGGCCTTTCAGCTGCTGACAGTGCTAAGGGCTCATTCACACCCGGTACTTTGAGCTGCATTCATCAGAATTGGTCAACACAGGCTCAACACAAGGACACACAGATAAAAGTCATTTTCTATGTGCCCTGTTCACACCATATAGATACATTACATCAAAATACAGCATGTCTCTGCACAAAACATCACAATGCACCACAGCGTGTTGCAACTTGCTGTTGTGCATATCGTTAAATGAATAGTCATCTTGTGACACTTCAAGTTTAAAAAAAGAAGAAAAAATAAACAGCTGTGTTCTAACAACCTATCACACCACCCCTGCACAATGCACATCCGAGCATAACACCTGCAGGCTGGTGTGAACGGGGCCTTAGTATCTACAAGTCCCAGTATGTCATGGTAACCAATTCTTATACATGTAACAAATGTTGACATAACAACAACAACATAACAACATAATCTGGTGCAACTGTGCATAGTAACCAATCAACTTCTAACTTCAGCTTTGGCTTTGGTTTCTATGCAGAGCCATATGTACCTGTTAAACCTAAAAAATAATTGCTCAAATGCTAAAATATGCTGCAATCAGATGTTTCCTGGGTACAGTTTTATATGAATCAGAACCCAGAAGTATTGCACACTATTCCCACAGCTGCGTTCGGTCTGTAACACTGTGCTGCAAAAACCAAAACCAGAAAAATCTATGACCGCTATCCGATTTCGACTGTAATATATGTGGTACGCATGTAAATGTTTGTGCCAATGTTTACAAACGTAATGTGAAAATGAACATGACCAGGGCGTTTTATTTCAGCGGGAACGCGGGGGAACGCAGTTCCGGCACCACCAGCACTGAATGTATGTAATAGCATGGGGTGTGGGGTGTGCTGGAGGGTCTATTGATGTTGGCTGCTGGGAGATCTATTGTCACTGGTGGGGATCTGATTTTGTGTGAGGGTCTATTGTTGCTGATTGGGAATCTATTGTTGCTGGGGGGGGGGGTCTTATGTTGCTGGAAGGGATCTACTGTTGAGGGAGAGGTCTATTTTTACTGGCTGCTGGAGGATCCATTGATGCTGGCTGCTGGGAGATCTGTTGTTGCTGCTGATGGGGTCTAATGTTGCTTGGGTGGATATTTTGTTACTGGGTGTGATATTCTGTTGTGAGTGGTTCATGGTTGCTGCAGCGAATCTATTGTTGTTGGGGTTTCTGCCTGATTGCTGTTGCTCCATCAGGTACTCCGAGCGCCTTTCTTATATGCTGTTTTCTATTGTTGTTGGGGTGGAGTCCATTGTTGCTGGTGGAGTCTATTGTTGTGTGGAGATCTATTGCTGGGATTCTATTGTTGCTGGCTGCAGGGGAATCTATTTTACTGCTTTTCTTTTTATCATTAACATGTTCCATACAAATGATTTAGCACCACAAAATGATACTTGGTTCTGGATTCTCTAAAAGGTGCAGTACTGGTAGGTGGGTAGGGGGTGGAATCAAGGGACGGTGATCAGAGGTGGGTAGGGGGCAGAGAGAAGAGGTGACTCAGACGGGGGGAGTTCCGGCACCTATTCTCTGAGAAAAAAAGCCCTGCACATGACTATACTAAATGCACAACCTCTGCTTCTCAGGTAAACCTATGTAGTCAGTGGTGGCGGTGCAAGCGCAGAATGACCCTGGCCCCTTAGTTATTCTCAACTATGAGGGCATTCTGCTCCTGGTCTGCCGCTGCCTACACTTTGTTAATTTTTACATCTCCACCCTGGCCCTGAATAAGTCATCTATAGCCAACGAAATGTAGAATGGCATCAGAATGACTGAAGGCCGAAGTCATTCTGCGCCTGAGCCGCCACCTAGTGATGTAACATGGACCACTTATGGGGAGCTTTCTTCAAACAAGATCTTCCGTAAATTTATATATACACGTGTGCATGACACCCTAATCATATTTGGTGCAGCTATTTCTGGAAACCCGAAAATCACACCTACTGTATATAAGCTTGTTGGGCATCCCATTCCATTACATCCCATTTCAAAACCATGGGCATTAATATTGGGTTGTCACCTTTTTGTGGCTATAACAAGTTTCATTCTGGTAAGACTTTATACAAGATTGTGGAGTGTGTCTATAGGCATTTTTTGCCCATTCAAAGAAAGGAGCATTTGTGAGGTCAGATAATGATGTTGGACGAGAAAACTTGGCCATCATGATGATAAACCAAGCTGTGATTTGTGCCAATGTCACATTAAATATTTTTGCACCAAAAACATACTATATACCCTATTTATCGGCGTATAACACTCACTTTTTTCCCTTTAAAATCAGGGGAAAATCATGGGTGCGTGTTATACGCCGATCTCCCGCCGATTGTGAGCCTTTTGGCGGCTTTCAGCCGCTCTCGGCGGCTTTCGGCCACTTTTGGCCATTCTCGGCAGCTTTTGGCGGCTCTTGCAGTCCCGCGTGAGCTGGCGAAAGCTGCCGAGAACGGCCGAAAGCCGCTGAGAATGGCCGAGAGCGACCAAAAGCCGCCAAGAGCGGCCGAGACACGCAGAGAATGGCCGAGAGTGGCCAAAAGCCGCCGAGAGCCGCCGAGAGCCGCCGGGAGCAGCCGAGACATGCTGAGAATGGCCGAGAGCGGCCAAAAGCCGCCGAGAGCCGCCGAGAGCAGCGGCGCCATTTTTAAACTGCAGTAGTCTGCAAATGACACAGGGGCAAGGCTGCAGATGGACACTGACACTGCAAAGGCTGCAATGATGGACAAGGCTACAGATGGACACTGACACTGACAAGGCTGCAATGATGGACAAGGCTACAGATGGACACTGACACTGACAAGGCTCCAATGATGGACAAGGCTACAGATGGACACTGACAAGGCTACACTGACACTGACAAGGCTACAGATGAACACTGACAAGGCTGCATTGATGGGCATTTAAATGTAAGTTTTTTTCCTTAAACTTCCCTCCTAAAAGTTTTTTTCCTGAAAATTCCCTCCTAAACTTGGGGTGCGTGTTATACACCAGCGTGAGTTATACGTCGATAAATACGGTAGCCAAACTTTTACGGACACCTGACATCAATAATCAGCATTCTAATTCATTCCCAAGTTGTTCAGTAGGGTTGAGATCAGGGCTCTGTGCAGGTCACTCAAGTTCCTATACACCAATGATAATTTCGTCAAAGTTTTCATCAGCTGCATGATTTCAGTGACGAAAACTAAAAGAAAATAAAGTTAGAATTAAGTCAATTGACGAAAACTATGCTGAACATTAATTCCAATTTTCATTTAGTCAACTAAAATTACCAGTACATTTTATTAGACTAAAATCGTAATGCATTAGTTAAGCATTTCTGTAGAATTTCTAAACCATTATATACTCCTGGAGTAAAAATCGAATAACACGTTATTTTAATGTAAAAAGAAAATTTATAAGCTGTGGGCAATGTGGGGTGGGGCAGATGAACTATTTTCATATTACTGGTTTTAGTAACACTTTAATATATATATAAAAAAAAAGAACAAACAAAAAACTGTAAACTCTATGGGCTGTAATGTCAGGCTGCAAGTGGGGATGGGGAAGTAAATGGGAGTGAGGGAGTATACAGGGCAGAATGCATTATACTTTGGGGATGGGGAGGTGACCTGCAAGTGGGGATGGGGAAGTAAATGGGAGTGAGGGAGTGCACAGGGCAGAGTGCATTATACTGTGGGGATGGGGAGGTGACATGAAAGTGGGGATGGGGAAGTAAATGGGAGTGAGGGAGTGCACAGGGCAGAGAACTGGACGGTCTGGAGAGGCTGTTATTTTACAGTGTTAAGCACTGCTACCTTGTTGGGAGGGGAAACACTCACCACGTCACATCCAAACAGACACAAATCTGACGGAGGAGTCACTCTTCTGTGGTTTGCATGGCATTGTTCCAGAACTCCCAGGCAGCAGGCTGACAGAGGGAGCCTGTGTGTCTCAGTCAATACAGCTTGCCGATAGAGTCAGGGGGCTGGGGCTTTAACAGACGGATGGAGCTCTGAGGAAAGCAGAAGTTCAGGTGGGTACTGGAGATTTTAGTAGACTAAAATGTACTGCAGATTTCAGTCGACTAAAATGTGCTGGAGATTTTAGTAGACTAAAATACGACTAAAACTAAAATGGCATGTAAGTCAAAAGAACTAATTTGATATTTGCAGTCAAAATTAACAGTGCTCCACAGCTAACTGGTCATACAATGGAGCTAGCATTGCACACAGGGGCACAGTCATGCTGGAACAGAAAAGAGCCTTCCTGAAACCGTTACCCCCAGATTGAAAGTGCACAAATATATTCTGTAGTGATAACCATGCTCTTCACTGGAAACACCTGAATTCAATCATTTGGGGGGGGGGGGGGGGTATACATACTCTAAGCCATATAATATACATATACTGTATATTTGAGCTTTGCAGGCAGATGTTTTGCTTGATCGTCCTTAAATGCTCATGTATGCAAATACACGCTTACAACATATACACTTCCGTGTGACTCAGCTTTGAATCCCACCCTGCAATTTTCCCCGCTGCGTGTGTGCAAGCTCTTCCTTATTTTCGGGAAATTTGTCATCTCTAATCAGTATATTTTGATGTGGCCTCAATAAAACCCAGCCTCACGTCTGTCTCGCTCAGTGTTTGTTTCCCTCACGTAGTCACGCCGTAAATCTTGAAATTTGCAATTCTTAAACAAGCCCCCTGAGGGCAGCTGAATTTTCAAATCAAAGTGGGAGAGGTACCTTCTCACTATCCGCGACCACACAGGCATTAGCACCTCGGCAAGGGATACCCGCTCCTGAGATACTGCATGCTCCTGTTTATACAAACAGCCTCTGTACACCGAGGGATGATGAGATTTGTAGTACTACTGGGAATACCTTCTTCATAGCGCCTAACTGTCCTTCTGTAAAACCCAAATCACTCACATTCTCAAAATGGTCTATTTTTTAATTCTAATGCATAGATCTGTTTAAAGAAATGCTCCTTTTCCTAGGGGTGTCCTCCCTTCTCATTGCTTTCTGCATATGATAAATTGAATGTTATGGATAAACTAATGCTAAGGCCCTTCCTTTCACTTCTGAGCAAAGCGGGAGCGTCAAGTTTTTCTTGCGTTTTTTCGTGTTTTTAAAGCGACACCAGTCTACAAAATGGTCTTTTTTGAGCTGACTTTGGTGCGTTTTTTAATGCCGTGTTTTTACGCGGGTTCTTTTTGTTACGAGACAAGACACCCATTTGTTTAGCGCATTTGGGCTATTGTTAACAATGAATGGCACCACCATTGGTAGCAGTAGCTCAAATGCGCTAAACAAATGGGTGTCTTGTCTTGTAACAAAAACAAAAGAACCCGCGTAAAAACACGCCATTAAAAAACGCATTAAAAATACGCACCAAAGTCAGCTCACCAAAGTCAGCTCAAAAAAAGGCACATTTTTAATGTGTTCCAGAATTGTTGCCAAAATCTCGCGATTCTGCTACACAGAGCCTTAAAGTGGACCTCCCATTAACTTGTCTGCATTAATCCTAGCATGTCAAAATACACAGCAACAGTATTGTTTTTAATTAAAGCAGACCTCACTTTTTTAAATGTGCTGGCTTATAATGGGTTACAGTAAAGTAAACTATATCCGTGTTCTCCAAAAGTTATCCACACATATACACTACTTAATGGCCCTGTAATCATGAAAACCCTAAAACCGTCTCTTGATGTGTTTTTCTGCCTCCTTTTGTAATGTCCTCCGTGAGATCCCAAACCTCTCCCTTTTTTCGCTCACTTCCATTTGCTTTAAATATGTGCACGTCAGTTTTGGTCATGCGCATATATTGCGCTATTCCATATATGTAATAATAAAAATCATACAAAAAATATCCAAAATTAAGTAAAATCACAAACAACAGTGATAACTGTGATTGTAAAATACGCAAATAAAGTGTCTAAAATAGAATTGAAATTCAAGTGTTCAAATATAATTGATAAATAGTACTTTGATATGATAATAATCCCAAAGAGTCTGCTTCCACCAACACCTCAGTGCTCACAGAACTGTCATCTCATAGGTACATGACATGAGCCTTGGATCAACCTCCAATATGGGTAAGATGGTCCATCCCTCCAGAGACTCCTCTGCTTATCCTCAGATAGAGATCTAGACTCATATGTAAAGAAGAAGTAGACAAACGAGCCTCTAATAGTGTAGTACCATTAAAAAAGACCATTTATTAAAACATTAACTGCTTACATCTAAATTCAGCAATCTGCGCTCAAAAGGGTAAAGACATCTGCGTTTTCTGCCTCTTACATCACTTCCGGTCCGCGGTGTACTGCAGCCACGCCCAGTAGTGATGTTGGGATCTCAAACAGCGGCCACTCTGCCACCCCTCCCCACTGCTGTCCATTCACAGAAGGCTTTGTATATTGTAAAAGGGTTCACGTAATACAAAGCCTTCCCTGACTGGGCAAGAGGGGAGGGGCAGGCAAAGCGGCTTCACACAACTCTGGAGGATGTGAGACCCTAAAGTCCTGCATCAGTTACGGAAGTATAGCAATAGCTGTACTCCTGGTGCTCAGTAAAAATTGTAAATAAAAGATATAGATACACCTTACATGTAAACAAACCAGCACATTTTAAAAAGTGCTGAATTCCTAAAGTTCTTCTTTAAAGCTCCAGCTTTTATTAATAAAAAGCTGGCCTTTGCTCCAGTCAGTGCCTTTGCCTAGGATGAGATGATGTCATCAGTCTGCTGCAGGCAGAAGAATGCATTTTTTCCTCAGTGTCCTCTCCTCCAGTATCCAAAGTGTTCACCTTTACATGCCTGAAAATAAATGAACAAAGGTTAATTTCTTTAATATACATTAAATAAAATGACACTGTCAGTATATTCTAAATGGGTTTTGTAAAGGCTCTTCCCCAACCCACTTCTACTCACCTTACCTGTGCTCCCTCACCACTTCCTTCTTCGCAGCTGCAGCAAGTCAGATAGAGCCTGCCTCATTTCCTGGCTGAAGGATCCCAGACCAGCACCATCCAGCTCATTTCTTCCCAGCCTGACTATCCTTGGCCCGCCCCTTTCATTTATTGGATTTAAGTTCTTTTATTCATGGAGGCTCAGGATCACATGTGGGCATTACCTAGGGTGGTCTTATGCAAACTAAGCCTACAGAGGAACACCCACCCCTCCAGACTGACACCCACCTATTAAGGCATTTTGATATTTGGGTAACTGCTTCCACTGCTTGCATCAGAGCTGAGGGCTCTTGAGCAAGGTTCTAGGTCAGAGTGCTGTGATGTTTTTCAGGGAGCTGTACGGTACCCTACCGGCCCCTTCCTCCTGCCATGATCAATTCCAGCACCAGCCTCCATTGCATGAAATTGAAAATAACGAATTTAATAAAAATAGAAACAATTTTTTTGAAAAAAATCAGTAGCATGTTAATGAGGAGGAAAAAAGAGGAATCAGGGTAGGGAATATAAGCAGAATAAATTTCAGCTTTAAAAATTATGAAAAAGGTGGTGATAGCAAAAAATAACCACAGCAAACATGACACAACGCGAAAATGGCAAATATTAGCTTTTGACTGACTCCAAAAAAATAATCTAATCTGATAAAAAAAAAAAAAAATGTACAATTTATAATAGGGTTCTAGCCAAAAATGTATGTGTCGTTTATCATTGTCTTTGTTCTCATTGGATAAACTCCTTCACGATTTCCGCCCATTGTCACCGGGGCAGGAAGTGAAGGGGGCTTTTTTCAACAGAACCACAAAATAAATATTTCAGTCCCTAACTCTTCATCTCCCCATCCAAACAAAAAAGCAGTCTGGCCAGAGTTACGCCTTAAATGAAAACGATGGAAATTGTCTCAATTCTTTTAGTTAAATTGCACCTTTATCTGAACTTTCCTCTGCCCCGTTTTTGTTTTTTTTTCACGCCGGTTTCATTTTAACGTGAACATTTAACATATGCTATTTTTGGGGTGAGTTTGCTGTTCTTGGAAGGCAGAGGCTCTTCACTCATTACAGCGCACCAAATGACGTGCGCAAATTTTAAACCCTTCAAGGTTGAACCTCGCGGCGCTCTCGGCGAGAGGCTCTTACAGCCCCTGTGTTCCTACCTTCTCCTCTTTATTTTTGTACAACGTCAGCGCTATAGGACAATAATAACAACATTGTACACGAAAGACAAAAGCTGGATTCAGGGCAAAGATTTTCTTGCTACACAAGTAAAATTTCTGCTTATTAAGTTAACACAATTTCCATATAACGTTTTGGAAAAATAAACACTCTAAAGATGTGACTTTTTTTTTTTTTTTTAAGAAAAAGAAAAACAGCTCTGGAAGAATATTGGAAGCAGAGAGGTCTTAAGAGTTTGGGCTCAGTTTCCATGAGAACTTTTCCAAACTCTCATCTTATTGTTTTGCGTGGATTGCGTTTCTCTTCCCTGAGGTTCAGGTTTAACTCTTTGGACATCAGAACCCGCTTATTCCTGGAAGTCGACGACGGGGGTCCGATCCAGCCAGAATGAATCACGCTTATTAATGTTCATACAAGGACGCGCGGGCACACCCTGCTCTAGCGTCTTTGACCATGTAACATCTCTTTAATCAGACAAACCGCTGTTAGCGACGATTGGACTCTGGAATAAAATGACTCTGGAATAAAACTTGGCCCTCTCAGGCATCGGGGCTTATGGGGACATTATTTGGGAATGTTGCTGGAGTTTTAAAACCAAGGAGGAATTGCTCATCGCGCTGAATTCAGCAAAAATAGCTAGTAATATGGAACTTATTTCCGCCAAAATTTGACAGCGATATTCAGTAGGTTTAAAAGCATGTTCAACAAAAGTGTTGGGCTTTCGGGGAGCCACAATTGGCTTTGCTGACATTCAAACATATTTTGCCAAAGCAATTGAGGAAGAATTTTAGCAAAAAAAGGCATAAAAAATTAACTTATATACACATTTGATTAAATGTTTGAGGACACATGGTCATCATCAGCATCCTTTAGGAGATCCTTGGACATCCCATTCCAAAACCATTGCCATGACTATAACAACCTCTACTCTTCAGGGAAGGCTTTCCACAAGATTTTGTGAGGAGTATTTGGGAATTTGTGCTCATTTATGAAGTCAGGTAGTGATACTGATTGAGAAGACCTGGCTTTCCAATTCATCCCAAAGATGTTCAATAGGACTGAGGTCAAGGCTCTGTGCAGGTCACTCAAGTTCTGCCACAACAACTCATTAAACCTTGTCTTTATGGAGATGGTTTCTGCACTTGAACTCAATATTTTAGAAGGGTGTTCACATGCATTTGGCTATATAGTGTTTAAACATTAATTTCATTCAGATTTAAGGCATATTTTTGTAAAATCAAGTCTTGCAGAGTTTTTAGGGTGCTTTTGAATGTCATTGAAGGTCACATGTATCTATATGCCCCAGTACATGTCAACCCCACAATAGGCCTGATGCACTGGGTGGCCTGTGAGTAGGGATGAGCCGAACACCCCCCTGTTCGGTTCGCACCAGAACATGCGAACAGGAAAAAAGTTCGTTCGAACACGCGAACACCGTTAAAGTCTATGGGACACGAACATGAATAATCAAAAGTGCTAATTTTAAAGGCTAATATGCAAGTTATTGTCATAAAAAGTGTTTGGGGATCCGGGTCCTGCCCCAGGGGACATGGATCAATGCAAAAAAAAGTTTTAAAAACGGCCGTTTTTTCAGGAGCAGTGATTTTAATAATGCTTAAAGTCATACAATAAAAGTGTAATATCCCTTTAAATTTCGTACCTGGGGGGTGTCTATAGTATGCCTGTAAAGGGGCGCATGTTTCCTGTGTTTAGAACAGTCTGACAGCAAAATGACATTTTGAAGGAAAAAACTCATTTAAAACTACCCGCGGCTATTGCATTGCCGACAATACACATAGAAGTTCATTGATAAAAACGGCATGGGAATTCCCCAAAGGGGAACCCCGAACCAAAATTAAAAAAAAAAAATGACGTGGGAGTCCCCCTAAATTCCATACCAGGCCCTTCAGGTCTGGTATGGATATTAAGGGGAACCCCGGCCAAAATTTAAAAAAAAAAATGACGTGGGGTTCCCCCTTAATTTCCATATCAGACCCTTCAGGTCTGGTATGGATTTTAAGGGGAACCCCGCGCCAAAAAAAAAAAAAAACGGCGTGGGGTCCCCCCAAAAATCCATACCAGACCCTTATCCGAGCACGCAACCTGGCAGGCCGCAGGAAAAGAGGGGGGACGAGAGTGCGGCCCCCCCTCCCTCCTAAACCTTACCAGGCCACATGCCCTCAACATTGGGAGGGTGCTTTGGGGTAGCCCCCCAAAACACCTTGTCCCCATGTTGATGAGGACAAGGGCCTCATCCCCACAACCCTGGCCGGTGGTTGTGGGGGTCTGCGGGCGGGGGGCTTATCGGAATCTGGAAGCCCCCTTTAACAAGGTGACCCCCAGATCCCGCCCCCCCCCTGTGTGAAATGGTAAGGGGGTACATAAGTACCCCTACCATTTCACGAAAAAAGTGTCAAAAATGTTAAAAATGACAAGAGACAGTTTTTGACAATTCCTTTATTTAAATGCTTCTTCTTTCTTCTATCTTCCTTCATCTTCTGGTTCTTCTGGCTCTTCTGGTTCTTCCTCCGGCGTTCTCGTCCAGCATCTCCTCCGCGGCGTCTTCTATCTTCTTCTCCTCGGGCCGCTCCGCACCCATGGCATAGGGGGGAGGCTCCCGCTCTTCTCTTCTTCTTTTCTTCTCTTCTTCTCTTCTTCATTTTCTTCTCCGGGCCGCTCCGCAATCCATGCTGGCATGGAGGGAGGCTCCCGCTGTGTGACGGCGCTCCTCGTCTGACAGTTCTTAAATAACGGGGGGGGCGGGGCCACCCGGTGACCCCGCCCCCCTCTGACGCACGGGACATGACGGGACTTCCCTGTGGCATTCCCCGTGACGTCACAGGGAAGTCCCGTCAAGTCACCGTGCGTCAGAGGGGGGCGGGGTCACCGGGTGGCCCCGCCCCCCCGTTATTTAAGAACTGTCAGACGAGGAGCGCCGTCACACAGCGGGAGCCTCCCTCCATGCCAGCATGGATTGCGGAGCGGCCCGGAGAAGAAAATGAAGAAGAGAAGAAGAGAAGAAGAGAAGAAAAGAAGAAGAGAAGAGCGGGAGCCTCCCCCCAATGCCATGGGTGCGGAGCGGCCCGAGGAGAAGAAGATAGAAGACGCCGCGGAGGAGATGCTGGACGAGAACGCCGGAGGAAGAACCAGAAGAGCCAGAAGAACCAGAAGATGAAGGAAGATAGAAGAAAGAAGAAGCATTTAAATAAAGGAATTGTCAAAAACTGTCTCTTGTCATTTTTAACATTTTTGACAGTTTTTTAGTGAAATGGTAGGGGTAAGAACCCCCTTACCATTTCACACAGGGGGGGGGCCGGGATCTGGGGGTCCCCTTGTTAAAGGGGGCTTCCAGATTCCGATAAGCCCCCCGCCCGCAGACCCCCACAACCACCGGCCAGGGTTGTGGGGATGAGGCCTTTGTCCTCATCAACATGGGGACAAGGTGTTTTGGGGGGCTACCCCAAAGCACCCTCCCAATGTTGAGGGCATGTGGCCTGGTACGGTTCAGGAGGGGGGGGGCGCACTCTCGTCCCCCCCTCTTTTCCTGCGGCCTGCCAGGTTGCGTGCTCGGATAAGGGTCTGGTATGGATTTTTGGGGGGACCCCACGCCGTTTTTTTTTTTTTTTTTGGCGCGGGGTTCCCCTTAAAATCCATACCAGACCTGAAGGGTCTGGTATGGAATTTAGGGGGAACCCCACGTAATTTTTTTTTTTTAATTTTGGCCGGGGTTCCCCTTAATATCCATATCAGACCTGAAGGGCCTGGTATGGAATTTAGGGGGACTCCCACGTCATTTTTTTTTTTAAATTTTGGTTCGGGGTTCCCCTTTGGGGAATTCCCATGCCGTTTTTATCAATGAACTTCTATGTGTATTGTCGGCAATGCAATAGCCGCGGGTAGTTTTAAATGAGTTTTTTCCTTCAAAATGTCATTTTGCTGTCAGACTATTCTAAACACAGGAAACATGCGCCCCTTTACAGGCATACTATAGACACCCCCCAGGTACGAAATTTAAAGGGATATTACACTTTTATTGATTGACTTTAAGCATTATTAAAATCACTGCTCCTGAAAAAACGGCCGTTTTTAAAACTTTTTTTTGCATTGATCCATGTCCCCTGGGGCAGGACCCAGGTCCCCAAACACTTTTTATGACAATAACTTGCATATTAGCCTTTAAAATTAGCACTTTTGATTTCTCCCATAGACTTTTAAAGGGTGTTCCGCGGCATTCGAATTTGCCGCGAACACCCCAAATTGTTCGCTGTTCGGTGAACTTGCGAACAGCCAATGTTCGAGTCGAACATGAGTTCGACTCGAACTCGAAGCTCATCCCTACCTGTGAGTATCTAAATATTCGTAGCTCCTCATTTAGTAATAGAACCTGTGCACAAAGCTAAGACAAGTAGACATGCAGATCTGGCTTATACAGTATAA
Source organism: Aquarana catesbeiana (assembly GCF_042186555.1). NCBI lineage: Eukaryota > Metazoa > Chordata > Amphibia > Anura > Ranidae > Aquarana > Aquarana catesbeiana. The sequence goes on from NC_133326.1 coordinate 553,821,973, forward strand.
TAGATAGCATGTGCCTGTCCCACCTCCCCCCCCAACACTTACCTGTACTTTGCACTCTTCCACAAACATACATCTGACCAGTAAAGAGAACCTGTACTAGGAGAAAAACTTTTTTGCCACTGCTGATTTCCTTCTGAAATTTCAGTGCTTTTAGGAACATTTTTCAAAAAAGCTCTAACTTTTTATTATTGAAAGCCGAGATGTTGCCAACAGTATTCCGCAGGCAAAGGAAAGGATTTCCTCAGTCTCCTGTCCCCTGGTATTTAAACTGCAACCTCTTATTTTTGTAGTAAGGTGAGAGGCTGCAGCAGAGACTGGTCTGTGTCAGACATTTATGAACACAGGAAAGAACTGTAGAGGCATTTGGATTTGCATAATTGTGTCATTTCTGGGTCAGGATTTCAGTCCAGGAAGCTGAGGGTGACCCTGGATGATGTCTGAAAAAAGATGGGTCCATCCTCCTGGACAAAAAAAGCAGATGAAGGAGTGTCAGAGAGTACTATGATCTCTGAGATAGGTCACTTTAAGCACAGGGTGTGCATCTGTGCTGTTTGGAAAGAATCCTTCACAGAATAAGTTATGATAAGTTACAGGAAAGTAACACAAAGCTTTCTTCTGTAAGTATATAAATCAGCCCATCCATAAAGAGTTACATTAAACCTGATATCCGTGTTCACAGTGATCTCTCACTAATGCTTGTGGTTGATGCAGTTTTTAGTATATCTTGGATGCAGCTACTCTGGAGGTTCCAGCAAGAGTGTTGAAGTAAAAGAGGTTTGTAACTAAATTTAAAGGTATACTCCAGTCAAACATGAACAGGAGACTCAAGCTACCATGTGAACAGCTAAGATTCTAAAGCCTCTCCTACACTCATTTGCACAAATTAGTCAACCCCTTTTTGTTTTTTAGATTAGTCCCAGTCATTGCCTTCTGCTGAAGTAACGCGTTGGAAACTTTTACCTCAATCAGCAGCTGCAGCTGCTGATGAGTGCATTTTGACAGCAGTGGGTGCTGCTGTCAGAATACAATGTCCTGGTGGGGCAGGGGCGTAACTACCACCATAGCGACCCATGCGGGCGCTATGGGGCCCACAGCCGAGTGGGGCCCAGTGAGGATAAGAGCACCGCCGGCACAGTCTCCCAGCCAGGGGAAGAGAGAGGAAAGGAAGAGGCGAGCTGTCCGTATCAGCAGAGAGCTGAATTGCCCGATGTAATAGCTTTCATTAGAACTTCCAGTGTTCCCGGGGCTCACGTCACATAGCTCCACCTTTTGGCCCGGTGCCTTTGATAGACAGAACGCCGATCCAATGCGGGACATGTGACGTCATCAAAGGCATCGGGCCAAGAGGTGGGGCTATGTGATGATGAGCCCCGGGAAGATGGGAAATTCAAATGAAAGCTATTACAGCGGGCAATCCCGCTTTCTGCTGATCCGGGTGGCTTGCCTCTTCCTCTGCATAGGTGGGGCTGTATGGGGCACAGGCAGACCAGGCTGTATTGGGCACAGGTCACGCTGTATGGGGCACAGGTCACGCTGTATTGGGCACAGGTCACGCTGTATTGGGCACAGGTCACGCTGCATTGGGCACAGGTCACGCTGCATTGGGCACAGGTCACGCTGTATGTGGCACAGGTCACGCTGCATTGACACTAGGGCAGCTGTGGGGGGGGGGGGCTGTTTGCAGGGGGGCCCCATACAGCATTTGGCTATGGGGCCCTGCTATTTCTAGTTACGCCCCTGTGGTGGGGGTATATTCTTCTATGCACCTTGTATGTGTGGATGGAGGAATCTGTGATTAGCCAGCCTTAGGGTGATTCGCTTGTTGAGTATACTTCTGTCTCCGTTTGGGTCTTAGGAGTTCGCTCTTGATGCTCTAGGGAGGCCCAAATTCGGTAGTTCTTGAGGAACTTCAAAATGGTCAAATTGTTGAAACAAGGGATGTAAAAAAACATTGGTGGAGCAAAGGGGTGCGAATGGCAGATACAAATCAATGCAAGGGAGACATAGATTTCTTGATAAAATTTTCATTTTTATTGAACACTAAAAGTATGTCAGTAAGGGGTTCATTTACTAAAGCTGGAGAGTGCAAAATCTGGTGCAGCTGCATGGTAGCCAATCAGCTTCTAACTACAGCTTTTTAATTCAATCTTATTTTATTGAGAAAGGAAACGTGTACAGTACACAAACATATCATTCAGTAACACATATAAAGAGAAAAACATCAATTTAGTATCTCTTTCAAAACGTTTCATATATTATGGCGTTTGTTAGCTTCAATTATTCTAGTTTGATATACAAGCCTGTGTAACTATATCTTCAATCCTGACTTCTTAAGGGTCAGTGAGCACCACTATCCACTCAATGAGTGATGCCCACTTGTTACAAATATGCTAGGGCTTTTGTTGATGTGCTAGTCGCGTTTTTTCTTAGGATGAAACTCTGTGTGCCACAATTTCCGTCTGGTGAGACTAAAGATTATGTTTTGGGAGGTTGTGTAGCACTGTAATATATAAAGTGAAGAGGGGGATGAAGATGAGGACAGAGGGGTCAAGGCAGTATGGTAGGTAGATAGTAAGAGGGAGACATTCCACTTACTGTAGGCTATACAGTTGCGTTGGTGGATTCCTCTGCAGCCCAAGGAATGAATTCTGAGGAATATCGAAACATAGACCATGAGGTCCAGGTCTTGGAGAATTGCTCCTCTTTACCCATTTCCTGCGACAACATGCGTTCTAAGCTATTGATTCGGTCCACTTCAATTGCCCACTCCCCCAGGGAAGGCATGTTTGTCGACTTCCAGTGTCTGGGCAGAACCGTTCTAGCTGCTGCCAGAAAGTGGCGCAGAATGTCTTTTTTGACCGATTTAAGAGGTCCAGGGATCATAGATAGCAGGGTTACCTCAGGAGAGGGTGTGATTGATGTCGCCATCAGTCTGCAGTACAGGTCGAGGATCTTTTGCCAGAACCTCCGTACAGGGGGGCATTCCCACCAAATGTGGAGTAATGTTCCTTTGGATGACAAGCAACGCCAGCAGGTATCCGGGAGCGCTGGGTTTATCCAGCGCAAAGTCGAGGGGCATCTGTACCATCGGGTCAATAACTTGAACCCTTTTTCTTGAGCTTTGGAGGCTAAGGATATTTTGTGAGTCAGAATGAAGCACTTTTGCCAGTCAACAGGTGAAATGGAGTGACCCAAGTCGGCCTGTGTGTATGGGGGAGGTCGGGATTAGAAACCATGTGTAGGAGGGAGTATAGTTGAGAGACCACATGCGTCGGACTGAAGCAGCATGTTCTCTAAATCTGTTAAGTCAGAAAGTATATCAGGCAGGGATGGGAAGGTACGAATGTAGGATAACACTTGTTGCCTCTGCAGCCAATGCGTCGAAGTATGAGGATATGTATTGGAGGGAACGTCTGTAGTCAGAGAAGAGTCTGAGCATGGGACTTGGGCAAGTCGTCTGTGTTCCTCTTTACACCAAGGTCCAAAACTCACCCCCTGTATGGCTGGTGGAAAAGCCGGAGTCCCAAACAGTGGTGTCATGGGTCCTTTTAGTGGAGATAGGGTCTTTGAGAAATTCATGCGGGTCCATAATTGTATAGTTTGTCGGGTGAGGTCGCCAAGGGGTATTCCGCCCTTCAGGAATTCAACAGGCGTCTGCGGCAAAGCGCGGAGATCTATTGGATTGAGATGGCTCTCTATTTGTACCCATAACTTGGTGGAGGAATGGTGGAACCAGTTAAGTATACGCGTGAGTACTGCTGCTCTATAGTATAAAGAGGCATCTGGGGCACCAGCTCCACCACGATTCTTGGGAAGCGATAGAGTCTCATAACGTATCCGAGGACGAGCCCCCCCCCCCCATATAAAGGAGGAAAACATTTGGCAGAGTTTCTTAAAGAACCAAGAGGGTATGGAAATGGGAATTGTCTGGAACAGATAGAGAAACCGAGGGATGACGTCCATTTTTAGAGCATTCACTCTGCCTAGCCATGATAGGCGTTTCTTCATGTAGTTTGAGAGATCTGTCTTGGTTCTAAGCAGTAGGGGAACGAAGTTCAGTGAGAACAATTTGGACCCTTCTGAGGGTATTTGGATTCCGAGGTATCGGATGGAAGTGGAACCTGTTTTAAGGGGAAACTTAGTGGAGACTTGACGTAGGGCCTCCTGGGACAGTGAGATGTTCAAGATTTCTGACTTAGTGTGATTTACTTTGAAGTTGCTCAGCTTCCCAAACCTCGTAAATGCCTGCATGATATGTGGGTAAGGATATATGGGGTTGGGTTACATACATTAACATGTCATCTGCAAAGAGAGCCAGTTTGAGTGGGTCCTACTGACACTCCTGAGATGTTGGGGTTATTGCGTAAGGCAATTGCCAGGTGTTCCATAACAAGGACATAGAGAAGGGGAGATAAGGGACAGCCTTGTCGTGTCCCATTGTGGATGGAGAATGTAGGGGACAATGAGCCATTCACCCTAATTCTAGCTGAAGGAGAAGAGTATAGGGCCATAATTCGGGATAACATTTTGGGGCCCAGACCTATCTGCACTAGAGACATCTGGAGGAATTGCCAGTCGACCCGGTCAAATGCTTTTTCTGCATCGACCGTCAAGAGGCATAGAGGGACATCATGGGTGCGAGCATAGTCAGTAAGAAGCAGAGTTTTCAAAGTGTTGTCCCTTGCTTCTCGACCACTTACAAAACCCGCCTGATCCAGGTGTATGAGGCGGGGGAGCAGCGGCTGCAATCTATTGGCAAATATTTTGGCGTATATTTTTAGGTCTACTCCAATTAAAGATATGGGCCTATAATTAGTTCACAAAGTTGGGTCCTTATCTGGTTTTGGGATAATGGCAATGTGGGCTTCTAATGTTTGTGCAGGAAACGCCGAGCCTTCCGATAAGGAGTTGAACATCTTAGTTAAGAAGGGGGTCAGTAGGGGAGCAAATATTTTGTAGAATTTAGGAGTACAGCCATCTGGACCCAGGCTTTTACCGGATGGGGTGGCCGCTATCGCTCCTGCGACCTCTTCTGTTGTAATTACCTGTTCCAGCTCTTCTACAGTGTCTTCGTCCAATGTAGGGAGCGCCGTTTCCTCAATATAGGACTGTCTATCAGATTCAGGGGTAAGGGTGGGGCTAGAAGAGATGCCAGGTGGTAGATTATAGAGTGTTCGGTAGAAATCCCGAAATGTTTGTGATATCTTAGAGGGTTCATTGATCATTTCCCCAGATGGGGAAATTTATGAGGTATAAATGTAGAAGATGTATTCGGGTGGAGGGAGCGAGCCAATAGTCTACCGCATTTATCTTGGAATCTGTACTGATGTAGGGCAAGTCTGTCTGCATAGCTACGAGCTGAGGCCTCATACAATTCTTTGAGTTGGGATCGAGCCGTGGAGACCTCTGTAAGAGTCACCACCGTTGGGGCTCGTTTATGTTGGGTCTCAAGTTCTCAAAGTTTTTGCATTGCTGATGTTATTGTGGCTGATCGTGCCTTCTTCAAGCGGGACTCCATCTGAATAAAGATTCCTCGCAAGACAGCTTTAAGCGCTTCCCACTGTAAGGATAGTGGGGTAGTGTCTGTGGCATGATCTGTTAGGAAATTAGTAATGGTTTCCAAAACCTTGTGGGAGCAGTCAGGGTTCATGAGAAGTGAATGATTCAGCCTCCACGTCCATTCCCTCATCGGAGTGGAAGGGAGTGATAGTGTCAGATAGTTAGGTGAGTGGTCAGACAAGACCATTGAGTCTATCTTGCATTCAGGTGACCAATCCAAACAACTATGATCAATAAGAAAATAGTCGATATGACTATAAGAATGATGGACCTGTGAGAAGTGAGTATAGTTGCGTGTCTTTGGAAACAGAACCCGATAAATGTCAATCATACGGAGGTCGTAGATAGCCCGCTTGAATGCCCTCATTTTGGTAAAGGAGATGGCTGATCTAGAGGTTGATGAGTCTAGGAATGGGTCCAAAGGGGCATTAAAATCCCTGCCTAAGATTAGTTTACCTTCTGCGAATTCTGACAAGATCCTCATGTACCGCAGAGCAGACGATATTTGGTTAGTATTTGGTAGGTAAAGGTTGGCGATAGTGAATTTTGTACCCCATAAGGAGAGCTTCACGAACACATACTTTCCCTGAGGGTCCGAGAGCTGGTCTATCAGCTCAATCGGAACCGTTTTGTGGAAGGCGATAGAAACGCCTTTGGTTTTCTGAGAGGGGTTTGTACTGTGGAACCATCTGTTAAAGTACCTGTTGGAGCAGGAAGGGGTGGAATTTGTGTGGAAATGTGTTTCCTGTAACACCAACACGTTCACCTGTTGTTTATGCATTTGATTGCCCTCTTTTGGATGCAATATTGAGGCCATTTACATTGTAGGAGCAAAATTTCAGGCGAGGACGAGATAGTACTGTGTGGGCCATAGTGGAATGAGAAAAAGAAAATCAGACTATAGATGGCAGAGAGAGGAAGAGGGATGGGGAAAAAGGAACTTGTAAGATGGAGGAGATATCCTAGGACAAAAATAGTTAAGGGGACACCTAATTAAGGAGCCTATCAAACTCTAAGGCGTCCACGAAAATGGGACACCACGTGAAAAATCACGTATTTAGGCACAATTCGTGCCAAGCCTATTGAGGGTGGGAGGTCGAAGTGGAGAATCTGAGCCGTGAGCCCAGTAGCATAACAGGCATACATAGCTTAATTGAGGCACATCAGTGTATAAAATATGTAAACAGTAGAACACACATCGGGTCGTCTGTGAAGGAGGGTGGCAGCCCACTTGGGCAAACATCCCTGATCAAGACGACCCCCTCTCCCTCACAGAGGAGTTATCAATCCATGATGTAACGTCATCTGGGGAAAAGTAATAATTTTAAACACATTATCCACAGACCCCAACAGGGGCCCCGGAGACAAATCCGCTCGTCAACTCCAAAATCAGCAACAGTATGGATTAACCTTTTAAATGAAACTAAGCGGTGTATGAGAAACCGGATATTTTGTACTATAGGTGCCCACGTGAACATCGGCAAGAGACCATGGACCAAACCAGTCCAATTATTGGCCCACCCACCTGCATCCAGATGGGACCCTTGAGCTAAACACACAAAAAAAAAGGTTAGATCAGTGCTGAAAAATATATTAGAAACTCTATACTTGCATATCCGAATGAAACAACAGAAATTTTAGTCATATAATCTCTCCCGAACCCCAGCTAGATACAACACATCAGCAAAGAGCAGGGAGAAGGTCCAACAATTTGTTGCACCAGCTATCTTGAGGTATTAAAGTACGGAGCAAGTCATTCCATCGCCCATTATAACATATCCGGCTGAAAGCATTTGGAACAAAGGAGAAAAATGTAATAAAAAAGGGGGGAGGGAGGGGGGTTCCAAACATCTACCTGTCCAGGAGACAAGAAATAAGCAGTGTTCTGGAGTGGTGCTAGTCATGAGTGTTAATATGGCTTCACGCAGCATCTTAAAGTTGCCTTAATCTTCCCGTGAGGTAGGCTGACGTATTCGAGGGCCTATAGAATGTGATCTGGACCTCGGATGCCTACGTCGTTGTGGGAGAGGGTCGCGTACTTGCAACCTAGTGCGGTCATCTGGTGGGTCCAACCAGTTCGGTACATCAGTTGGGTCCTGGTCCAGAAAGAGGAAGAAGGGTGGGAGTTGATCCGGGTCAGAGAGGACAAATTTACGCTCAGCCCTGGTTACTTTAATACTGAAAGGATGACTCCATGTGTACGTTGCTCCGGCATGACGTACCAAGTCTAGCAATGGGCGAACCATTCGTCACATGTAAAGAGTGTTGCGGGAGAGGTCTGGGTAAAGATGGATTGCAGAACCGTTGAAATCCACGGGGCCCAAACGCCAAGCCTTGCGCATAATTTCTTCTTTAAGGGTGTAGTAATGTACCCTGCAGAGGACATCGCGTGGGTGATCACTATGGTCTCTCCTTCGGTCCTCTTACTCTGTGCACTCGGTCCAGTTCAATGGGGGATGTAGCCTCTCTTCCCAAAGCGGGGTTGAGGATGGCAGTGACAGAAGGTTTTAAGTCTGTACCAGACTGGCTTCCTGTATTCCTTGCAGCCTTATATTGTTCCTGCGGCTCCTGTTTTCTCCGTCTTCTATGTGCAATTGATGTTGTATACGTTGTAGTTGCTCCCTGGAGGCCTGTTCGAGGGATGTGATGTGGGTTGCATGGTCAGTTTGAATGTCAGTTAGGGTAGACACTGCGTTTTTATTAGTTGAGACCTGCTGTTGGAGGGCTTGGAGTTCTTAATGAAGTGAGGCCTCCACTTTAACCGCTCAGGACTCAAACTCCGCCCGAAAGGCCGATAAGAGAGTCGAGGCCTCAGATCTGAATGAACCTCCGGAGGCCTGAGGGGTCATATCTAACTACAGCTTTTTAAATAAAGCTTTGGAAAACACCTGGAAGCCGATTGGTTTCTATGAAGAGCTGCACCAGATTTTGCACTCTCCAGTTTTAGTAAATGAACTACTAAGTGACAAGTGGGATTGCATTACAGCTCTGGACCAAACAACCCTGGAAATAGTGACAGGGAGTGAAAGGGCACAAAGTGACATGAATAGCAAGAGTACAGGACACAGGTGACCACTATTGGTAGATTACTTGGCATAGAAGTACCCTTGTAGACTGTGAAGGAGAACCTGGGTGACGTAGCAACAGAGGAGCAGACTGGAACATGCAACTGACAGAAACACCAGCACCCTTGACAGCCAGAGGTAAAGTCTGAAGCAGCCAGTATTTTACAAACTGGAAGACAGATATCAGGAAAAGCAGAAGACAGCAGCATGGTGAAAAGCAAGCTAAGATCAACAAGAGATAGCAGAATCCAGGTCAGGAAGCAAGCCAAGGTCAGCAATGGATAGACAGCAGGATCATGGTTGAGAGGCAAGCTGAGGTCAGCCAGGAGTAGACAGATGAGCCAAGGTCAGAATCAAGCTGGTTCACAACAGGAGGTCAGAGCAGAGAAGAATCCAGAGACAAACCAGGCTAGCAACAATAAATCAGGAATAAACAAAGATTCAGAACACAGGGAACGCTGAAGACCTCATGCCTCAGCACTCCATTTTAAATATGCCGTCTGGGGCCAAGTGTGTAATCTGCATATGTAGACATTTGTGCAATGTGCTCTCATGCATTTTCGTGCAAACACATGTGCCAACATAACCTGCTAGCAACGATTCTTGTTCTGCCTATTGGTGCATTTGCACATCTTCTCCTGAATCTGTCCTGACAGGCAAATTTCCCTCAGTCTGGTCCCTGCAGTCCAGTCTACTACAGTCACTATGTTACAGCCTGCTGCAATTGAGTCATTACAGTCCAATCCACTATGGTCTAGTCTGTTACTTTGCTAGTCTAGTTTACAGTTTAGTGCCACTACTTGTAATATTTTCAGTACTCTCATTTCCTGTATCAAGCAGCCAGTTCTTCAACTTGCTGTACATCTATCCATGTTTGTGAATAACCTATTGGATGACCTGAAAGCAAAGTCCAAGCTCCCATGAGGAAGTCTCAGGTGGCACACCAGCTAACTATCCCTTAGCCTCCATCTTCAAAGAAAAAGGTCATTTCAAGAAAAGGGAAAAGGGGTCTACCTCCCACCCTGCTTCAGCTCCAAGTCATACATGCAATTTGTGACACATGCCTTATAATTAGGATATGTAAAGGCTACGTTCACCTTTAGGGAGAAAATAATAAATGCACATATTTTGTTGCATAATTTTTTTTTATTTTTCCCCTAGGAGCCTGCAAAGCATTGCACCCATTATTGTGGGTGCAATGTCAGGCTCCTACAGACCAGTCCTCCAGCTTTCTGCTCATATATCTGTAAGAGCTTTCTGTTAGAAAGCTGGAGGATTTGTGAATGGGCCCTCGCAGTCCACTGAGAGCTACAAGCCATCTGTTGTGGTGGCAGACGAGACATGTAGTTTCTTCATTCCCTGATCTCTGTAAATGAATGACGCAGCTGTGCGTGTAGGTGGGGTGCAGCGTGGTGTGGAGACAATACTTCACACAGGCAGGTGCAATAAAACCTGTATTGAAGAAATGCAGTAAGGGTTCAGAACACATCTGGGGGGGAGGCGACCCAGCCAGGCCAATTCACAGTTCAGCAGCCGAGAGGAACAGTTTCCAGCCGGAATGACAGCGTCTGTTGAGAGGGGACTGAATGTGGCCTGGCCGTCAGGTCCCAATCAAGAGAATGTCCAGAAGAGATACAACCCTACATTTACCCTCCTCGTTAGGAACCTCTTCCTAGCGATATCATTGTCCCTCACAGGTGGGGTATCTGTCCTTATCCTGTCCACTCACCAAAAAGCACTCCAAGCCAGGGCCTTATATAGGTTCTGCCTGACCCAAGATGGCTGCTTGAGTCACATGGGGTAGCAGCATCCAATAGGATAGATCCCCCAGTGACCCAGGAACCTTGTTCCTCCTGACTTCCTCTCTAACAGCAGCACTGTTGCGGTGAGTGCCACCTGCTGGGGAGAGACTGCACCTGCCTACATGCAGGTCAGGAGGTGAAGGGAACACTTGCTGCAACATGTTACACTCTAAATACCAGTGTAACGATCCAAGAGGTGAACTTATCCATTCAGAGCAGTATCTTGAAGCTGCACTCTCTGAATTTGAAATATCTTGTGATATATTGCCCACATTTTGTTTAATTTTTGAATGGGCAATTATTTGTGTTTGTATTATTTTTTCTGTGATACTTCATGGCCAATAATTTGTGGAGACCTGCCTATCACATATACCAATATGGCAAAAATGTATGTGGAAACCCCTCCAAATTGCATTCAGGTGTTTCCAGTGAATGGTATAGTAAATGCTACAGAATGTGAATATGTTTTGGAAAACTGTAAGCTAACAACCTTGATGGAACAGTTTGGAGAAGGCCCTTTTCCGTTCAAGTATGGCTGTATCCCTGTGCACAGTCCAGCTTCAGAAAGACATTGTTGTTTTACACTATGTGATTTATTACGCTCTGTGTCTTTAAGCTTTGTTCCCTTCTGTCTAGCTGAACTCTCTCTCCAACCGTAGTTCTGTATATTCCCCTCCCCTTCCTCTCTCTGATTCATTGTGCACAGCATACCTCATTGCTGTAACATCTTTACATGTGGCTTACAACTTCAACGTTTTTCTACCTATGAATATCCATCATTAAACGGAACATTCGAAAGGATCATCGTCTGTTCCTACATACAGTGAGTTTATTTATTGAGTTAAGCTGTCTGAATTGATGCAAGGGATAAATAGATCACCAGGTCATGTAAGCCCTAAATGAAGCTGAAGATAAAGTTATTGCCTTGTAGTTGAGTCAGAACAGTAGAAAAACAGAGTTCCACAGCCTAATTGCAAGATTTCTGCATGACAGTACTGATACAGACAAGATTTACTGCCCTCATTGCAAGAAAGAATGAGACAACAGCATGTGAAAGCTTCATAACTAGTCCAGGCTGCATGGTGTCATATTACAGCACACAGATTCTGCCTGCTTATCACTCATTGTCTGCCTGCGTCAGCATGAGTTACCACAGCTCTGAATGTAAATACACAGCAACTCCAGTACAAGACACTGAGCCAACTGACTTACCCAAACGCTCAGTCAAACCCACTTGGAAAGTGATGGAGAATTATGAAGCCTTAAGAACTGAATTGTTTAATAGCTTGAAACTATTTTGGGAGAAAATCGTTTCTGAATCTAATACAGTGTCTGTTGAACGTGAACTACTGACACTAAAGGGCGCCATTAAACAACTTTCTGCCTCATATGAGCTCTATCAGCTTACCAGTGACAAGTTCATTAATGCCTTACAAAATATGAACACAGCAGGTTCACTGGAGGAATTAAAAAATTTTAAGGCTCTTAATCTGGAAAGAGACAGTTTTATCCAGCAAACCAAATTAAAGGCAGAAGCAAAGTTAGAGCTGCTACAGGACACTGCATCTCACAGATATGTTTCCACCAGATATTCTAAAGGGTCTTCTAGAAGTCATAGTTCAAAATATTCAACACTCAGAGAGTGACTTATTAGTGCCTGCGCTGAAGTGGAAGTCAGCAAGGTGCAGGTCGCATATGCAGAAAAGAGAGCAGAGTTGGAAGCTCAGACGGCACATCAGAGAGCAGAGTTGGAAGCTCAGACCGCACGTCAAAGAGCAGAGTTGGAAGCTCAGACCACAAGTCAAAGAGCAGAGTTGGAAGCTCAGACCGCACGTCAAAAAGCAACAATATAAATGTGTAAACATGATGCAGCTATGGCAAAGCTAAGGGTCCTAGAGCAAGCTATCAGTGCAGACGAAGGTGCAAGTGTGAAAGACAGCATCAACCTAAACATAGCAGATATGGAAGATCCCCTTAAACGCACTAAAGACTATGTCCTAAGCCACTGCAGTGTACACTCCATTGTCTCCAATGCTCCTGACAACATAGAGATTCCTTCACAGCTTCAAGTTAAAGAGGTTCCAGCAACTTCCTGTTCATTTCCTGCCCGCCTACCTAACCTTCCTTCTTACGTCATAGAGCATCAGAGCTAGCTGCAAGCAAGTCATCAATTTCCAGTCATCGGTACAGCCTTGAATCAATGTACCATTGGAACAACTGACTTCCAGCAAGCAACTCACCTGAACGCATCTGCTGCACCATTTCCCTGTGTCCTTTAACAACAATGTCAAAGATAGCGCAATCAGCACCATTCAGCCAACAACATCTCACATAAAGACAGAGACAACTGAGACAGCAGAGTTTGTGAGGTACATACTTCGCAGAGAGCTCACAAAGACTGGTCTTACGAGTTTTGATGACCAACTTGAGAACTACAGAAGCTGGAAATGTGCTTTCAGAACTGCAATCAGTGATCTTGGCATTACAGCTGCTGAAGAATTGGATCTGCTGATCAGATGGCTTGGTCCTCTATCTGCTTCACGTGTTAATCCGTTAAGGTCAGTTTTAATGGACAATCTACAGCAGTCCTCATAGCTGCATGGGAATGACTAGAGCAAAGTTATGGCAGTCCAGAAGCTATAGAAAATGCCTTGTCAATGCGTCTGGAAACCTTCCCAAAGATATCTGGTAAGGACAACAAGGAGTTCAGAAAGACGGAGTGACATTCTCCTTGAGCTTCAGCTAGCCAAGGCAGACCCAAAACTACCTGGACTCAGTTACCTTAACACTGTAAGAGGGGTAAACCCAATCGTCTCCAAGCTCCCATATGGTTTAAAAGAGAAATGGTCTGCACTTGGGTCATCATGCAAAAAAGAGAACAAGGTTTCCGTCCCTCCATTCTCTTTCTTCTACGAATTCATCAGGAAAATTGCAGAGACCAAGAATGATCCAAGTTTTTCCTACGGTGATTACAGTCTCTTCTCACCCTTTCTTAAGAGTACCAGTCTTCAGGGCAACTACAGTAGGTGACCGCAATATTGTGTCAATCTCGCCGCATTTCTCGGCGAGATTTGACACCTGCGAGCCCCGTTGCGGGAGCCAGCGCCGAGATGGCTCACTCATCGGGAAAGGAAAACTTTTTTTCCTTTCGCGATGAGTGACAGGCAGTGCTGACAGCTGTCTGGTATGAATCCTGAGAGGGAACACCGCGCCAAATTGTAAATAAAAAAACGGCGTGGGTTCCCCCCCAGGGGCATACCAGGCCCTTAGGTCTGGTATGGATTGTAAGGGGAACCCCCACGCCGAAAAATCGGCGTGGGATCCCCCCAAAATCTATACCAGACCCTTATCCCAGCACGCAGCCCGGCCGGCCAGGAAAGGGGGTGGGGATGAGCGAGCGCCCCCTCCTAAGCCGTACCAGGCCGCATGCCCTCAACATGGGGGGGTGGGTGCCTTGGGGGAGGGGGCGCCCTACGGCCCCCCCCATCCCAAAGCACCTTGTCCCCATGTTGATGAGGACAAGGGCCTCTTCCCGACAACCCTGGCCATTGGTTGTCGGGGTCTGCGGGCGGGGGCTTATCGGAATCCAGGAGCCCCCTTTAAAAAGGAGGGCCCCAGATCCCGGCCCCCCACCCTATGTGAATGAGTATGGGGTACATGGTACCGTTACCCATTCACCTAGGGAAAAAAGTGTCAATAAAAAAAATAACACAGTACACAGATTTTAAGAGTAATTTATTAGGCAGCTCCGGGGTCTTCTTCCGACTTCGGGGGTCTCCTTCCGACTTCTCCCGGTGTTCGGCCTCTTCTCCCGGGCCCCTCCGCTATCTTCTTCCAGCTCTTTTGCCAGCAGGGGGCCCGGTCTGCTGCCGCTGTCTTGTCGCCGCTGTCTCGTCGCTTCTTCTCCCGGGCCCCTCCGCTATCTTCTGCCAGCTCTTTTGCCAGCAGGGGGCCTGGTCTGCCGCCGCTGTCTTGTCGCCGCTGTCTTGTCGCCGCTGTCTTGTTGCCGCTGTCTCGCCGCTTCTTCTCTTCTTCTCTTCTTCTCCCCCCTCCCCCAAGGCACCCACCTCCCCATGTTGAGGGCATGCAGCCTGGTACGGCTCGGGGGGGGGCGCTCGCTCGTCCCCACCCCCTTTCCTGGCCGGCCGGGCTGCATGCTGGGATAAGGGTCTGGTATGGATTTTGGGGGACCCCCACGCCGATTTTTCGGCGTAGGGGGTTCCCCTTACAATCCATACCAGACCTAAGGGCCTGGTATGCCCCTGGGGGGAACCCACGCCGGTTTTTATTTAAAATTTGGCGCGGTGTTCCCCTTCAGGATTCATACCAGACAGCTGTCAGCACTGCCTGTCACTCATCCCGAAAGGAAAAAAAGTTTTCCCTTCCCGATGAGCGAGCCAGCGTGACATGCACAGCACCCTGTCGCCGAGAACCAGCGCGATGGTATCGCGCTGGAAACACAATCTCGCGGTCAGGTACTTTATAGAAGCCATAGGGGCCCAGTATCCGTGAAAAAGACTGACATACTTCCCACTTCTACCACGGTTGTGGCCATGGACAGACAGAGTAGGAAGATTGAAAACCCTAACAGAGAGTGTCCCATTCACAAGAAGCCACACCCCCTCAAAAAATGTATTGGCTTTAGGAAAAAGCCTCTTGAAGAGCGTAAGGAGCTTTTAAGGACATTTAGGGTATGTTTCAGGTGCTGTGCTTCTACAGAACATTTTGCAAGGGACTGTAATGTGTCCATCAAGTGCACAGAGTGTGGCTCTGAAGAGCATGTGCAAACCCTCCATCCGCTTGAGCCCAGCTCTGCACAACCTGCTAACTCTCCTTCCAGGTTAACGCATGGCGGGAGAATACAGACCAAGTGCCTAATTCTACCATAATTTCTTCATCCTGCACTGAAGTTTGTGGAGAAGACCACTGTGATAAGTACTGTGGTAAAATATGCTTGGTGAACATATACCACAAGGACCAACAAGAAAAGACTCTAAAGGCCTATGCTATCCTAGACGATCAGAGCAATAGATCACTTGCAAAATCAGAACTGTTTAATCTATTTTAAATAAAAGGTGAAGCTCATCCTTACACCTTGGGTACCTGTAGTGGAACTACAGAGGTTTCTGGAAGAAGGGCTCATGGACTCATGGTATCTTCTCTCAAAGGTAACTTGCAATTACCCCTACCTACACTTGTTGAGTGCAATCAGATATCTGCTAACAGGGAAGATATCCCTACTCCAGCTGCTGCTTTCCATCACCCTCACCTGAAGGCAATAGCAAATGAGATACCGCTGCTTGACAAAGATGCTCAGATCCTTCTTCTGTTAGGAAGAGACATTCTAATGCCCCGTACACACGATCGGACATTGATCGGACATTCCGACAACAAAATCCATGGACTTTTTCCGACGGATGTTGGCTCAAACTTGTTTTGAATACACACGGTCGCACAAAGTTGTCGGAAATTCCGATCGCCAAGAACGCGGTGACGTACACCACGTACGACGAGACTAGAAAAGGGCAGGTCCGAACCAAGCGCAGCACCCTTTGGGCTCCTTTTGCTAATCTCGTGTTAGTAAAAGTTTGGTGAGAGACGATTCGCGCTTTTTCAAACTCGTGGCTTTCAGATCGTTTTCTGCTGTTCAGTTTGTGCTTGTGGGTTTGTATCTGGTCTTCAGTGCGTGCAGTGAGTTCGCATTGATTTATCATTGTGTTCTTGTTTGTTCGTTACTGATTTTCAGGTCGCTCTTCACAGGCCTTGCTGTTCTTCAGTGCGTTCTGTTACTTTGTTCTGAGCAGCCGACCGTTTTCTAGCCATGTTGCGTATACCTACTCCATGTAGAGTTTGTGATGTGCGGGGGCTTGGTGTTGGGGTCCTTACCTTGACACAAGTCCAGTCCATGAACAGGGTGGGGAGGAGTTCATGGACCAAGAATTGGTTGCTGCAGCGTGACCAGTTCTGTCACACGCCTTTGCTCCGTGAGATCCGTGAAAATAATCCTGATGATTTCAGGAACTTTCTCCGGATGACGGACCCCGTATTTCACCGTTTGTTCGCTTTGCTGACCCCTTATATTAGCAGGCAGGATGCCTGCATGAGGCAAGCCATCACTCCGGAGCAGAGGCTCGTCGCCACCCTGCGGTACTTGGCGACAGGGAGAAGCCTGCAGGACTTGAAGTTCTCGACAGGCATCTCCCCCCAGGCTCTGGGGATCATTATCCCAGAGACCTGTTCTGCCATCATTCAGGTCCTGCAGAAGGATAATATTAAGGTAAGATTTATCCTTTAACATCACATTTTATTGTATTTAATGTTTGATAATATATTGTATTTTGAATGTATATTGTATGTATTTTTTCCTCATTCCCTAATTACCATGATTGCAATATGCTGTGAATGTCCCCTTTTTCCTCATGCATGCTGGATCTTTCTGTAATTTTTTTTTGTCCTTCATACATATTTGCCTTCACTTACCTCCCTAGCATGCTCTCCTGGCCCTATAGTCACCTCATGTAGTCACCTAACAATGTATTTTATCAGCTCCATAGTAGTGCTTTACCCTAAATACCCCCTAAAATGTTTTAAAATGTGATTTGTGCTTTAAATTCTGGCAGAGTGCCAGAGGCTTTTTTTGGGGGGTCCCCAAATCATTTGGAACCCTCCCTCCCCCCAACTGCTAAGTCAGCTGATACCAATTCTCTATCTATCCTCAATCATTTATCTGCTCACTGCCAAACCCATACACACTATACTCATCTCTTTTGTGGTCAGATGCATGGATGAATCCCCCAAAGCATGTAGTGCAAGGGCCTGCCTGAATACTTTCCAATGGTACTGTTTAAAGTTTTTGTATCCTATTATTATCTTGATAGGTAATAGCAGAATTTCCAAATGTGCTCAAATGTGTACAATGTGTATTTATATCTTTATATTATGACACTCCTTACCTGTCCAGTGGGCTGCCAATAGTGTAACTAAGGAGGGGCTGGCCAAAGTAATACACATTATTTAGGCATTCATCTCTCAATGAAGTGAAGAGGGTTACCTGTCCAAGAGCCCCCCCCCCAAAATGTTAGAAATGGCCCATGAGAGGGGGGGGGGGTGGAGGGGGAATCTGATAGGTGTACCTTATACTTTGGTCTTTAAAAACTCCCTCAAATAAATGTTATCTTGATGTTGGCCAAGAATGTTTGTGTCTAATCTGCTTTCCATGTTTATGTGCAAAATGACTAATTTTTTGTTGTTTGACTCCACAGTTTCCTTCCACGCCACAGGAATGGCAGACTGTGGCCTCCAACTTTGCCCAGCGGTGGGACTTTCCTAACTGTGGAGGGGCAATTGATGGGAAACACGTCCACATCGTCCCACTACCCAACTCGGGGTCATACTATTTCAACTATAAGGGGTTCAATAGTATTGTGATGTTGGCGGTGGTGTCGGCTGCTTACGAGTTCCTGTATGTGGACGTGGGGAAGAATGGCCGGATGTCCGATGGTGGAGTCATTGCCCAGACGGAGTTCTACAGGCGTCTCCAGAATGGCAGCTTGGACTTGCCACCTCCAGAAGACAATGTGGAAGGACTCCCATTCGTCTTCATTGCAGATGAAGCGTTTGCGCTGGGGGACCATCTTATGCGGCCATTCCCGGTGAGGACCCTCACCCCGGACCAGAGGGTTTATAATTACCGGCTGGCCAGAGCCAGAAGAGTGGTGGAGAACACATTTGGAATCATGGCCAGCCGGTTCCGCCTATTTCTTACACCCATACACATGGCAGAGTACAAACTGAATCACATCATCCTGGCGTGCTGTGTTCTACACAACTTTTTACGGCAACATTCTGCCAACTATGCTGGCTCAGTTGGGCCTAAGGGCCGGAATTCTACATGAAACAACCCTGACGGCGCTTGAAAGTGGCCGTCCTGGCTTGCCTCCCCTGAGTGCCCGATGATACCTTGAATACTTTGCGGGTAAGGGGGCTATCAATATGCCAGACAATGTCTGAAACCTTTTTCAAATAATACAAAAAAATAACTACTAAAATCTTTGGTGACATTTACTGCTTGTGTTTCTTTTAGCTGACCCTGACAGAAATGTGGTGAGTCCTGAAAATGGCGCGATTATGTAACATTACAAAGCACTGTTGGTGTCATGAAGATCCTGCCAGTAACCAGCGATCCAGGCGCACGGGAACACGGCCACGGGTTCCACTGCGCATGCGCGTGCGTTCACGGGTGCGGTCACGCACGGGCACGCGCGCGCACTCCAGCTGTTGTCAGGCGGGCTATTTAAACCAGTCTGTCACACTTCATCCCCGCTGTCTGCTCTACAGCGTTCTGTGTGTGTTACCTGATCTGACCTGTGTATCCTGTTATCTGACCCGGCTTCCTGTTTGACCATCCTGCTATCCGCCTGCACCAGACCCTCTTGGCTTGCCTGACCCTTCCTCTGCATTCCCCTTGGTACCTCTGCTGTCCGACCGATACTGACCACCGGCTTGTTGACCTCCGCTGTGTATACCAGCTTCCAGTCTGCTACCTACTGCTTGTTCCTGGTTCCAGCCCAGCGTTCCAGTCTGCTACCTACTGCTTGTTCCTGGTTCCAGCCCAGCGTTCCAGTCTGCTACCTACTGCTTGTTCCTGGTTCCAGCCCAGCGTTCCAGTCTGCTACCTACTGCTTGTTCCTGGTTCCAGTCCAGCGTTCCAGTCTGCTAACTACTGCTTGTTCCTGGTTCCAGCCCAGCGTTCCAGTCTGCTACCTACTGCTTGTTCCTGGTTCCAGCTCAGCGTTCCAATCTGCTACCTACTGCTTGTTCCTGGTTCCGGCCCAGCGTTCCAGTCTGCTACCTACTGCTTGTTCCTGGTTCCAGTCCAGCGTTCCAGTCTGCTACCTACTGCTTGTTCCTGGTTCCAGCCCAGCGTTCCAGTCTGCTACCTACTGCTTGTTCCTGGTTCCAGTCCAGCACTCTAGTCTGCTACCTGCTGTTGTTCCTGGTTCCAGTCCAGCATTCCAGTCTGCTACCTGCTGTTGTTCCTGGTTCCAGTCCAGTGTTCCAGGCTCCTACCTGCTGTTGTTCCTGGTTCCAGTCCAGTGTTCCACTATCCGGCTCACTTACCTGTTGGGCTTCTGATCCTATCTGCATTCCAGTCTCTGCCTTCAGTCTTCTCTTCAGTTTCCTGACCCAGAGGGTGCCACCACTACTGTACTGCCAGCAACCGTTGATCCTGCCAGGCACCCATACCACTCTTCACTCCTGGCCCTCTGTTTCCATTCCAGGGGAACGGGAGTGGGAGCTGTAAGGGAGGTCTTTCCCTGCACTTCAGGCTCACAACCTACCAGGTACGTGACAGTAGCAGACAGCCATGTCTGAGCCTGAGCAGGGAACGTCTCCCATGGAGGAACTCTGTGCACACCTGGCAGGATTGACTGAAGCAGTCAAGAACCTACAGCAAGGATACACCAGGCTGGAGGAACGAGTGTTAACCCTGTCTAATCCCATTGGGGTCCAGGGAGCTCCCTCTGCTCCTGCTCCTTCAGTCGGGCCTTCCTCAACGGTGGTAATGCTTCCTCCAGAACCTAAGGTTCCTACACCTGAACGTTTCTTCGGAAATCGCCATAAGTTCAGAGCCTTCCGCAACTCCTGCAAATTATTTTTTGCTCTTCAGCCACGTACCTTTTCCCTGGAGGCTACAAAGGTGGGCTACGTAATTTCTCTACTCTCTGGGGACCCCCAAACCTGGGCCCATCGCCTCTTAGAAGAGAAGGACATATCCCTGACCAATCTCTCCACTTTGACGCACTGGGTCAGTTGTATGACGACCCCCAGCTGTCCGTAACAGCGGAGACTGCTCTGCATACCCTTCAACAGGGTCGCAGAGCAGCAGAGGACTATGTGGCTGAATTCAGGAAGTGGAGTGCGGATACTAATTGGAACGATGCGGCTCTCCGCTATCAGTTTCGGTTGGGACTTTCTGATCCGCTGAAGGATGAATTGGCCAGGGTGGGTACACCACAGACTTTAAATGCTTTAATCGATCTAGCCATCCAGATCGATCGACGCCTACGAGAGAGTAGGTCTGAGAGAGCTATGGGGTCTTCTCGTCCAACTTGGGTTACCCCTAAGGTTCCCCATCATTCTTCACCACCCACCTCTACGTTTAACTTACCTGAGCCAATGCAACTGGGAGTCCTGCGGCCTTCGCTCACCCAAGAGGAACGACAACGTCGTCGAGCAAATAACTTGTGCCTGTATTGCGGGGAACCTGGGCACTATGTCAGGAACTGTCCCCTAAAACTCCGTAAGTGTTTTTCTCTATCTACTGACTATGTGAACCCCCTGGTTAAAAATACCACTCACCTTGCTCTTCCTCTTCTGCTACAGCTTCCAGGAAAGACTCTACAAATAACTGCCATTATTGACTCGGGGGCTTGCAGCTGTTTCATGGATTGTCTTTTTGCCTCCCAACACCAAATACCTTTGTCGCCTAAAGCCCATGGACTCTCTATTCATCTAGCTGATGGAACCGCTATAAAATCTGGACCAGTTACCCAAGAGACTATCCCAATACCCGTTTCCATTTTCAACGTCCATCAGGAACAGCTACGCCTGGACATTATCGCTTCACCCCTGTTCCCCATAATTCTCGGCATGCCATGGTTACAGGCTCACAATCCTGACATTAACTGGAACACGGGTGAAGTTACCTTCTCCTCTCCGTATTGCCAACAGTTCTGCAAAACTCAGAATACCCAGGAGAACCCTACTCTGCTATGTCTAGATACAGACCCCAGTCTACACCCGTCCATTCCTGCTGCCTATCATGACTTTTTGGACGTATTTAGCAAGCAGAAGGCAGAGGTGTTACCCCCTCACCGGACCTATGACTGTCCCATTGAGTTACTTCCCGGTGCTGAAATTCCTTTTGGAAGAATATTTCCCTTAACTGAAGTGGAACAAGGGGCGTTGAAAGAATACATTGATGAAAACCTTAAAAGAGGCTTCATTCGTCCATCAATGTCTCCCGCAGGTGCAGGCATCTTTTTTGTGCAGAAGAAATATAAAACCCTCAGGCCTTGTGTGGATTACCGCGAACTAAATAAGATCACGGTGAAGAATCGGTACCCTCTCCCCCTAGTACCAGAACTGTTCCAAAGACTGGGGACGGCCACCATATTTACCAAACTTGACCTCCGAGGGGCCTACAATTTAGTTTGTATTAGGGATGGAGACGAATGGAAGACCGCTTTTTGTACCCGCTATGGACATTTTGAGTACCTCGTGATGCCTTTCGGCCTGTGCATGCCCCTGCTACATTTCAATACTTTATTAATGATGTGTTACGTGATTTTCTAGACCTGTTTGTCATCGTCTATTTAGACGACATATTGATTTTTTCTTGTTCCCTTGAATCCCATCGCAGGCACGTCAGAAGTGTGTTGGGCCGACTTCGACAACACGGTATATATGCAAAGGCTGAAAAATGTGAATTCGAACAGGAAAGTATTCCATTTTTGGGGTTAGTCATTTCGAGTAAGGGCATTAAAATGGACCCTCAAAAGGTCAGTGCAGTCCTAGATTGGCCAGTCCCGACAGACAAAAAAGGAATCCAGCGATTCGTTGGATTCGCTAATTTTTACCGTAAATTTATTAAAGGGTTTTCAGCCATCATTACACCCATCACACAACTAACCAAACAAGGTACACGCTTCCATTGGTCCGCTGAAGCTCAAAAGGCTTTTGAGACCCTCAAGGGCCTTTTCACCTCCGCCTCTGTACTAAAGCATCCAGATTCCTCTCTGCCATTTATACTAGAAGTGGACGCATCTGAAATTGCAGTAGGGGCAGTGTTGTTCCAAAGACAGGGAACTAAGGCCCTGCTGCATCCTGTGGCCTTCTTTTCTCGTAAATTGTTCATGGCAGAGAGAAATTATGATGTAGGTGACAGAGAGTTGTTGGCAATCAAGTCAGCATTGGAGGAGTGGCGCTATCTGTTGGAGGGTGCCGCTCATCCAGTCTTAATTTTTACAGATCATAAGAACCTGGAGTATTTGAGATCTGCAAAGAGGTTAAAACCACGTCAGGCCAGGTGGGCTCTCTTTTTCTCCAGGTTCTCCTTTCACGTCACTTACCGCCCTGGTTCCAAAAATACCAAACCTGACACCTTATCTAGGATGTTTCACAAACCCCAAGAGATTTCCCCTCCAGACACCATCCTGTCCCCCGGGAACTTTCTTTTACTTCAGAGAGATCTACTCTCTCAGATTAAACAGGCTTCCGCAGGATTAGAATCCTCCATTAGAACAGGGCTTCAGGTTAAGGATGGGTTACTGTGGCATGAGAGTAGGATCTTTATACCTGAAACATTACGAGTTTCAGTACTAGAGCTCTGCCACGATCATGCGCTGGCTGGGCATTTTGGCGTAGCTAAGACCACTGATTTGGTACAGCGTGCCTTCTGGTGGCCTCAGCTACGCAAGGATTGTAAAGAGTTTGTAGAGTCCTGTACCACCTGCATTAGGAACAAAGGGCACAAAACAAAGGCATGGGGGCTACTAAAACCCTTGCCCGTCCCAGACAGACCCTGGAAAATGCTCTCTATAGACTTTATTGTAGAATTACCCCCGGCTGGGGGCTTCACCTCAATCTTTGTCATAGTGGACCGGTTGTCGAAGATGGCTCACTTTGTCCCAATGAAGGGCACTCCTTCAGCTACAGAAACAGCACAAGCATTCATTAAAGAGGTCATCAGGCTCCATGGGGTACCAGTCAATATCGTTTCGGATCGAGGGGTACAATTTACCTCTCGATTCTGGAGGGCTTTGCGTAAAACCTTGAACATGGAACTTTCATTTTCATCAGCTTATCATCCCCAGACTAATGCGCAAACAGAAAGAACAAACCAGACCCTTGAACAATATTTGCGCTGTTTTTCTTCCTTTGCCCAAGATGATTGGATTTCTGTTCTGCCATTGGCCGAATTCGCTTATAACAATTCTATTCATTCTGCTATCAAACAGACTCTGTTTTTTGCAAATTATGGCTTCCACCCTTCATTTTTACCTAACTCTCTTCCAGAATGCACAGTACCCGCAGTCCAGGAGAAATTGGATTTCTTTACCTCTAACAACCAGGTTTTACAGGACACCATGACCAGGACCCAGGAGTATAATAAAGCAACCTTCGATAAGAAAAGGTGAGGTGAGCTCTTACTTGCACCTGGGGATCAGGTATGGTTGTCCACAGTAAACCTCAGGTTGACTTGCCCTTCCAAGAAATTGGGTCCCAAGTTTCTTGGACCGTTTTCTGTTAAACGGAGAATTAATGAAGTTGCATATGAACTTGAACTCCCGGATTCACTAAAGGTACATCCAGTTTTTCACGTGTCCTTGCTTAAACCATCTATTGCCAACCCTTTTCCAGGTCGAAGTACGGATCCTCCTGATCCAATCTTGGTAGATGGGGAGGAAGAATTCGAGGTGGAGGCTATCATGGACCATAGGAAAAGAGGTACCCAGAATCAATTTTTGATAAAATGGAAGGGGTTTGGCCCAGAGGAGAATTCTTGGGAACCAGAAGATAATATTCATGCTGAAGATCTGTTACAAACTTTTAAAAGATCCCATCCAGAGAAATTTTCTCAAAGGGGCATCCGGAGGCTGCCCCTTGGGGGGGGGGCAATGTCATGAAGATCCTGCCAGTAACCAGCGATCCAGGCGCACGGGAACACGGCCACGGGTTCCACTGCGCATGCGCGTGCGTTCACGGGTGCGGTCACACACGGGCGCGCGCGCGCGCACTCCCGCTGTTGTCAGGCGGGCTATTTAAACCAGTCTGTCACACTTCATCCCCGCTGTCTGCTCTACAGCGTTCTGTGTGTGTTACCTGATCTGACCTGTGTATCCTGTTATCTGACCCGGCTTCCTGTTTGACCATCCTGCTATCCACCTGCACCAGACCCTCTTGGCTTGCCTGACCATTCCTCTGCATTCCCCTTGGTACCTCTGCTGTCCGACCGATACCGACCACCGGCTTGTTGACCTCCGCTGTGTATACCAGCTTCCAGTCTGCTACCTACTGCTTGTTCCTGGTTCCAGCCCAGCGTTCCAGTCTGCTACCTACTGCTTGTTCCTGGTTCCAGCCCAGCGTTCCAGTCTGCTACCTACTGCTTGTTCCTGGTTCCAGCCCAGCATTCCAGTCTGCTACCTACTGCTTGTTCCTGGTTCCAGCCCAGCGTTCCAGTCTACTACCTACTGCTTGTTCCTGGTTCCAGTCCAGTGTTCCAGTCTGCTATCTACTGCTTGTTCCTGGTTCCAGCCCAGCGTTCCAGTCTGCTACCTACTGCTTGTTCCTGGTTCCAGTCCAGCGCTCCAGTCTGCTACCTGCTGTTGTTCCTGGTTCCAGTCCAGCGTTCCAGTCTGCTACCTGCTGTTGTTCCTGGTTCCAGTCCAGCGTTCCAGGCTCCTACCCGCTGTTGTTCCTGGTTCCAGTCCAGTGTTCCACTATCCGGCTCACTTACCTGTTGGGCTTCTGATCCTATCTGCATTCCAGTCTCTGCCTTCAGTCTTCTCTTCAGTTTCCTGACCCAGAGGGTGCCACCACTACTGTACTGCCAGCAACCGTTGATCCTGCCAGGCACCCATACCACTCTTTACTCCTGGCCCTCTGTTTCCATTCCAGGGGAACGGAGTGGGAGCTGTAAGGGAGGTCTTTCCCTGCACTTCAGGCTCACAACCTACCAGGTACGTGACAGTTGGGTGTTATTTACTAAAGGCAAAGACACTTTGCACTACAAGTGCACTTGAAACTGCACTTGTAGTGCAAAGTGGATTTTCCCTTAGGAAATAACCCCCATTGTAACTGAAAACACCAATTAGAACACAACAAAAGTTTTGGAGCGTTGAAACAATAATCCACACATTCTTGATTAACAATCTTTTTAATACCAGCAGAATCACATGTGCATTTAGAAAAGGTTTTTAAAACAAACCAACATGTTTGTTGTATAACAATTTTTGGGGTCACATTAGAAAAAGTAGCAATGTCCATTTAAGATAAAACAGGCATGTTTAAAACCAACAAAAACAAAAATCTTGAACTTACAAAGTTCACATTTGGTAGAACCTGAAGGCAATATGTCACGTACCTGGTAGGTAGAGCCCGGAATGCAGGGAACGGCCTCTCGTATACCTCCGACTCAGGAACCCCTGGTTAGTGATGACAGGGGCTTGAGAGTGCAAAGGGGCACAAGTGCCTGACTGGAAAGCTGGAGCAGAGGGCTGGATCTGGTAGTCAGCTGGGAGGTGTCCTGTAGTCCAACGGCAGGATGCAGACAGCAGGGAGGTGACTTGTAGTCCAGCAGCAGGATGTAGACTGCAGGGAGGTGTCTTGTAGTCCAGCAGTAGGATGCAGACAGCAGGGAGGTGGCTTGTAGTCCAGCAGCAGGATGTAGACAGCAGGGAGGTGTCTTGTAGTCCAGCAGTAGGATGCAGACAGCAGGGAGGTGACTTGTAGTCCAGCAGCAGGATGTAGACAGCAGGGTACAGGCAGGCCGGGTCAAACACAGGCAGGCAGATCAGGTACAGAAGGTAAATCCAGGAAAATAGTCAAAGTCCAGAGCCGAGATCAGGGCAGGCAGCAAACAGGGTAGTCAAGAACAGTCCAACAGGTAGCAGGTAGCAATTACAGAATACGGGTAACAAGGCAGTAGGGATCTTCAGGAACGCTGTCGACCGGACAGCAAGGCAGCAATGGAACAGTCCCCTTTAAATAGCCCATCTTTGGCGCCAAGTGCTGTCACAGGAAGCGCGCGCTGTGCACAGGCATTCTTTTAAACTTCCTATTGCTGGAACGCTTGCAAGAAGGCTTTTCCTGACACAATATCAGACATGAGTATTTACAAACTGTGTTTGATATTGCGTTCAGATGGGGTGAAGTCACCCCAGGAAAAGCCAAATTTTAAAGATGCACACAAATTGCCAAATGTCAACATGTGCTACCTGCCATCATGGGGGATCAAGGGACGTGTTTTGGGGGTGCAACTCCTTCCTCACAGCTACTTTATTATTGAGGAAGGGGTTGCACCCCCAAAACGCATCCATTGATCTCCCGTGATGGCAGATAACACATGTTGACACACTGTGTGCATCTTCAAAATTTGGCTTTTCGCAAAAATGTCAAAAAATGGCATAAATTTTTAGCTCACAAAAAAACAAAGGGATTTAGATTTGTTTTAAACTCTCCCTAAAACATCAATGATGTTCTTCATTTTTTTTGAACATCATTGATGTTTTTCTGGATGTTTTCCAAGTCCCTATTACACCCCATGATCTCCCCGATCAGGATCTGTGCACTTTCAGAGGTGAAATGCCCTGGATCCACAACATCACGATCACCTAAAAAGATAGAAACAAAAACACACCATGTATTATAAATATGCCGACATCCATCTCTTACCTGAGCCTGTGGTCACCTGTTGTGGTGACAATTTCCACCACGTCTTCCTCCTCCTGCTCTGCTTGGCTTGGGTGGATTTCCCCTTCTTCCAGAGGTGGGGGCTCTGTGGTCTCCTCGGATGTGTCCTCCAAGTCTTTTATCCCCTATGTAAAAACAAATAGGTTTACTTAGCACACAGATATTTGATGGCAGAACTATAAATATGAAACAGTGCTTGGAAGTGGGGTACAATTGTTTATTTTGGCTGAGTTCCAAGATGTTGAAATTTTATTGTCCTTTGTCAAGCTCGAATACTTACCTGTTTTGTACAAGCTGCACAGATGGAGACACCCCTATAGTATACACTGGAGCACCTGTGTGGGGCCCCCTAATAAAAAGGGTGTTCTTGTGTCCCACATTAGTGCTCCAGCGTCCAGATGTGAAAACTGCTGCTGAGTGTCCTCTCCTTACACAGAATCTAGTTTGCATTTCATTCTAGTTACAAACCCATCTACACAACCAAATTATTTTCAGACAAGTAGGCCATAAAAAATGTTTGAAAAAGCATATGGCCAAAACAATGGTGTGTTCTAGGCTGAATGAACAATGTTTCATACGAACGAATAATGTGCCCATGAACATGAAAGTTGCCATTTTAAACTGGACAACAGTTAAGAAAAGCACATGGAGCAGCACTAACGTAATAAACATAAAGAATAGTAACACAGCACAACTACTTACTTTTTTGCAGCACTCTCCTTCTGTACTGTTCGTGCTCCCTTAATTTGAGGTCCGACCACCGCTTCCTGAGCTGATCTTTCGATCGTCGTACCCCGAAATTCCGGTGCAGACTCTTGACCACTTTCGCCATTGTCACAGACCTAGCCGGGACAGAGGCTGTTGGAGAGGACTGTATGCAAGCCTGTTGCCTTTTGATTATGGGCCCTGGATTTTCAATGGATTCATTCTGTTGGGACACATCCTGTGAGGAGATGCTGGTGTCATCAACCTGTGTTTATGTTAATTGAATGAGCTAATGACATTGTCCTCTATACAATGTAGGAGACGGGACGACTGCTATTGTGTTGATATAACTGTGTGAAACTCGGTGCCCACAAGTCTGGGCGAAAGGTCATGTCTCAGTCACCTAGGCTGTATAAAGGATTAGATAATTAGCTCATGTTAATTAGGTTACATTTGTATTGTTAGAGTAATCTTCTCCTGTGTATATAAGACTGTATTCTGGTTCTGAATAAAGTGAGTTCTTGGTAGCAACAAGCAAGTGTCGCCTTGTTTGTGCTCAGAGAGGTTGGGATATCTGTATACAGACTGGGAGGAAGTGGTATATGACGGAAGCACTCAAGCGGAGTGTGGGACGTTTCGTGACATTGGTGGCAAGCAGCGGGAAAGCTTCCTACAGTCTGGGACATCCAAACTTCCATCTGGATCCAAGGTCCAGATAGCAGGAGAGGAGAGGTACAGATACCAGCCGCCATGGATGAGGAAATCAGAAGGAGGTTGCGAGAGATGCAGATACAGCACAGAGGACCAGTATCAGAGCAGGTCCTGCTGGGATGGTGTGATTCTATTCGCTGCAAACTCTGGAAGGAAGCGCTAGCCCGTGAGCAGCGACACCAGGGAAAAGTTCTCCCCTCCATCGAGGAAAGGTACTGGTCGCAGTACGGACTGCGGGTGCGGTTTTTGGGAGAAAAACCACACAAGAAGCAGACAGCTGAATTAAGCAGGCTGGTCTGGGCAGAGATAAAGCTGGATGAGGGCTACAGAGCCCTCCATGTCCCTGTATAGCGGATGACAGCCCAACGGAAGGCTTAAGCTACGGCGGTTTGGGACTGTTGTTTGTGATGCTGACAGGGGACCCTAACTTTGGGAGTGATTTGGAGCGGCGGGTGGACGAAATCATGGATTTCAGAGAAGGGCTACTGAACATTTCGGAAGTGCACTGGGCACAGGAAGATTTGGAGTTTCTGGCCGTTCAGGAATGGGAGCTAGAGATCGCCTACAGACGGCTGCTAGACATTGCTCAGTGCCAGGACTGGGCTCCCTTTGCCTGGGACTATCAGGAAATACCAGCTGACAACCCTGAAATCCTGGCTGAAGAGTCGGCAATGTGGCAGAGCAATAGTGTGCTTTGCCAACCTGCCCCCACAGCTATGGAGGCGGAGGTCTTATGGCGGATGCAGCAAGTGCTGACTGACCTTGATGATCCTGTTTCTGCATGGGATGATCTTGGATGGAGGAATGTGCCTGTCCAGCAGCATGCCAGAGAATCTGCAGTGGAAAATCTGGAGATTGCCATCCCCAAAGCTGAAGTGCTGACAACAGGGCAGAGCTCTGCTAACCTCTGCCCAGCACTGATAACATCTTCTGGGTTCCATGGACAGGAGATGGTGAACCTCCATCCCCAGACACCAGTGGCAGAGACATGGGATTTGATAGACTTTTCTGCTGAGGAAGAACAACCTGATGAGCCTCCAGCAGAAGAGCTGCTATCAGGGCCAAAGTTCAGTGCTCTGCCCAGCACCAACAGTGGCTTCAGCCTTCCTGAGAGAAGAGGTAGTCGGCCTTTCTCCCACAACACTGACAGGGACATGTGATTTTCTGCCAGCAGCATCTATGGAGTTAAAACAAACTTCTCCAGCTGAAGATCTGGTAACTGAACAGAGGGTCCAAGACCTCTGTCCCACACTTTTACCAATTCCAGAGACTGGGGATTTAATAGACGTTTCTGTAGAGGAGGAACCACCTGGCAAACCCCCAGCAGAAGTGCTGGCAACCGGACAGAGGGTCCAAGACCTCTGCCCCACACCTGCAGCAATTGTGGAGGCTCAGGCTGAGAAGATGGCAATCACTTCCCAGCAGCAGATACAGGGGGAGAAGGGAGAGGAGGTGTGTATTGTCCCTCCCCAACAGTTGGCCAGGGTGGAGGAAGTGGGCTTTCCTCCCCAGCAAAGATCCGTGTACCTGGGAGACAGTACCATCGACATGTCGTCCCAGCAGCCAGATGAGTTAATGGAAAAGGAAGCAGCCGGTTCACCTCCCCAATGGCAGCTACACAGTTTGGGAGTGGAGGAAGCCAGCCTCCTGCCCCAACAGTTAGCCGGAGCAGAGGATGCGGAGTCCCCAGCAGAAGTGCTGGCAACAGGGCAGAGTGCTACCAACCTCTGCCCAGCACCGGCAACAACTACAGAGTTCCAGGGAGGCGGGGCAGTCGGCCTCCCTCTCCAACTGTTAGCCGGAACAGATGGTGTGGGGTTTCCAGCAGAAGGGCTGGCAACAGGGCCGAGGACTGCTGGACTCTGCCCTCAACTAACAGAGGATGGATTTCCTGTGAAGGTGGATGGGACTTCAGTCTCCACCTGTATACCCCAGGGATGCTGGGCAGTGGGCCCCGATCCCCAACAGCATGACAGAGTGAGCCCAGAC
Source organism: Aquarana catesbeiana (assembly GCF_042186555.1). NCBI lineage: Eukaryota > Metazoa > Chordata > Amphibia > Anura > Ranidae > Aquarana > Aquarana catesbeiana. The sequence goes on from NC_133326.1 coordinate 553,852,280, forward strand.
ACCCTGTCTTCTCTCCAGCGGCAGAAAGGATTCCAGGGAGAAGAGCCAGTCCAGGCCTCTCCCCAGCAGCAGATATGTTCTCTGAGAGAGGCAGAGGTTGGCTGGGTGAGTAATACTCTGTTTGGAACAATTTGTTTGGGGTACTGTGTGGGTACAGGCAGTAGAGGACTGGAACTATGGACTAACTTCGGAGTCAACCCGTCTGGGGTCTCCTCCTGTGTTAGTCTCCTGCCGAAAGGGGAGAAATGTCACAGACCTAGCCGGGACAGAGGCTGTTGGAGAGGACTGTATGCAAGCCTGTTGCCTTTTGATTATGGGCCCTGGATTTTCAATGGATTCATTCTGTTGGGACACATCCTGTGAGGAGATGCTGGTGTCATCAACCTGTGTTTATGTTAATTGAATGAGCTAATGACATTGTCCTCTATACAATGTAGGAGACGGGACGACTGCTATTGTGTTGATATAACTGTGTGAAACTCGGTGCCCACAAGTCTGGGCGAAAGGTCATGTCTCAGTCACCTAGGCTGTATAAAGGATTAGATAATTAGCTCATGTTAATTAGGTTACATTTGTATTGTTAGAGTAATCTTCTCCTGTGTATATAAGACTGTATTCTGGTTCTGAATAAAGTGAGCTCTTGGTAGCAACAAGCAAGTGTCGCCTTGTTTGTGCTCAGAGAGGTTGGGATATCTGTATACAGACTGGGAGGAAGTGGTATATGACGGAAGCACTCAGGCGGAGTGTGGGACGTTTCGTGACAGCCATGATCTTGGCCTTTCGGACATTGGGGTTGGGGTAAGGTCCATACTTCCCATCATAGTCAGCCCTCTTCAGGATGTTGACCATCTCCACCATCTCCCCAAAGGACACATTCGATCCCTTAAATAGTCTCTTCTGGGATCCAGACGTTTCTGGCTCCAGGCTTTCCTCCTCCTCGTTGGTGTAATTATCAGACACCTGCTGTGTCTCCGCCATGTGCTCTTCCCTCACTGCGCCGAATGAGAAGGGGCGGGGATAGACTAGAAAGAACGTCAGGGGCGGGCGGAGGGTCACGCATGCGCAGTGTCTATAAAGCATAACATGCGTGCTTAGTACATACGATCTGTGAGCGGAGGAAGGAGTATCGGATCGTGATAACGAAGGTAACATCTAAACTTGGGCTTATACTGCTTCTAAATTGAGGCCTATATTGTAACAAGATTAGTAGAGTTTAGCCTGACATTAGGGTTTGTCTTGTCTTGTGTCTTGCACAGAAAATGGATGACTTCAATGACCACAACTTCCTCCCCGTGTTCATAGATAAATACAGGGAGCTGCCCTGTCTGTGGCAGGTCAAACACCCGCATTATAATCATAAACAAAAGAGGCAGAGATCGCTGGAGAAACTGCTGGAGTTGGTGAAGCCGGTGGTCCCCATGGCAACCATCCCCTATTTAAAAGCCAAAACTGGTGGCCTGAGGAGCACTTATGTTAGGGAGCACAAGAAGGTCACGGATTCCCAGAGATCTGGAGCTGCAGCAGATGACGTTTATGTCCCCAGGCTGTGGTACTATGAGAGACTGCGATTTCTGTCAGACCAGACTGGAGTCAGGGAATCCCTCTCAACCCTTCCTTCCACTCTTCCTTCCACCCCAGCTGAGGCTTCCGATGTCCAACCTGGGACTTCCAGCCAGGAAGAAGTGGAGGAGCCCAGCTGGAGCCAGGTAAAGCATTCTTCTACAGATTTCTGGTCAAGAAATAAATGATGTTATTATTGATCACTAATTGCTAATTTAATAAAGTGTTTTACATATCAATAGACAGTAGTGGGCAAAAATAATTGGGACAAGAATGAAAAATGCTGGGCTCAGAATGATAGTCTGTTATATTTGTTAACATTCAATTTGCAACAGTCATGAGGTGAAAATTGTGTGTGATTGATGAATAAAAAACTAAAACTATGTCCCTTTTTCATACACAGGAAGACCTCAGCCAGGAGGAGGCTCTGGAATGTGCCACACAGGAGGAGGCTGTGGAATGTGGCAGCCAGGAAGAGGCGGGGGTTAGTGGCAGCCAGGAGGAGGCGGGGGTTAGTGGCAGCCAGGAGGAGGCGGGGCTAAGTGGCAGCCAGGAGAAGCCGGGGCTCAGTAGGAGCCTGACAGAATCGCAGGTTCCTCCCCTCCACCTTCTAAACAAAAGACCCAGGAAGGGGAGTCACGTGCAGGATTCAGCACTCAGGCTCATTCAGGAGGCTTCTGCGTCCCTGAGAGCCACCCCCACTCCTGAAGAGGCCTTTGCCTGCATGGCTGCCACCAAACTGCAGGGAATGCAGGAGGGCCAACGCCTCCTGTGTGAGGACCTTCTTTATAAAGTCTTAACTAAGGGGGTGAGGGGCGAAATCACACCCAATACCCACCTGAGTGAGTTGGACCATCCTCCCCCTCCTCCTCCTCCTGCCACAACTCTACCACCAGAGCCACAGCGTGGAAGAAAGCGTGGAAGGAAGACCAGAGAGTGATGACCCTGGGTTCAGTCTTGTCTGGCAAAAGATGCAGGCTCTTGTATGACCACAGCCTGGGGACACAGATGTCATCTGCTGCTTTCAGGATCTCTGGGACTTCTGGACCAGACTGCACTCCCTTAGATATGGACTCCTCAGGCCACCAATTTTGCAGTAAAATTATTGATGTGTGCCCTGGGGGTCAAAGGCTTCACCAATTTTTGCTGTTTCTCCAGCATTGCCTCCCTCTTTCTTTGGTAAGAACCCCTTAATAAAGGATTTTGTGTTTCAATTGTACTCGCCTATGTGTGTTTGCCTTCAAAAAGGACAGTTTGTTTGTGAGGATTCAGGTACATTTCAAAAATACAATGTGGAATTAACAAGAGACACCAACACCAAACAATCTCATTGAGATTAAATAATACAAGATAATAATGGTGTTGTGGTAACTTGACACACAAAACACACACAAAAATATTCTGGAGTAAAAAAAAAAAATAATAATCCTTGAAAAAAATACAAAACAAAAATAAAAAAAAACCCCAAAAAAATTTTGTCAGATGTGACAAATCCAAATATATTGAGGCAATCACGATAAATAATAAAGTTTGTAAAAACTCTGTGTGAATATCAGCAGCAAAACTACTTCATTCTTCTAGCATTATAAAGAAGAGAGTGCGCTGCATTAAACAATTTTTAACATTGCAGCTTCACGAAAGTGCTCTATCCATTCCGAACGCTAATTTTACCAGACCGAGCTGTTCCGTCTCGGAATTTCTTCTGAGCATGCGTGGCACTTTGTGCGTTGTAATTGTCCACACACGGTCGGAATTGACACGATCGGATTTTGTTGTCGGAAAATTTTATAGCCTGCTTTCAAACTTTGTGTGTCGGAAAATCCGATGGAAAAAGTCAGATGGAGCCCACACATGGTTGGATTTTCCGACAACTCGCTCCGATCACACATTTTCTGTCGGAAAATCCAACTGTGTGTACGGGGCATAAGAGTTCACAAGGTACACAGACAAGTCAGTGGACCCCCAGATGCCCCATTTGCCCAGCGCACGGATCTAGGGTGGGTCATCATAGGCAATGTCTGTATGGGCAAAATGAAGAGACCTACCAACATTTCGTCATTCAAGACAAATGTTCTGCCAAATGGCCGAAACACTTACTTTGAGCCATGCCCATATCACTACTGGGTGAAAGAGAAGATAGCCAGCCACAGATGGCAACATGGTATCTCAGGTAACACAAGCCCTCTCTCCTGCCATGATGACGACTTAGGCTCTACAGTGTTTAATGCAACCAGTGAAGATGACATACTGGCTCCTTCGATGGAAGGTAAAGAATTCATCAAGTTAATGGACAATGAGTTCTTTCAAGATGACTCCAATAACTGGGTAGCACCCCTACCTTTTCATCTCCCAAGAGAGAGATTGCCCAACAACTTATAGCAGGCCTTCAGTAGATTCTCCTCCTTAAAGCAAAACTTAAGCAGGAAACCAGAGATGCAAAGGCACTTTGTGGACTTTATGCAAAATATATTTGACAGAGATCATGCAGAGCCTGCACCCCCACTAAAGGAGGGAGAAGAATGCTGTTGTCTTCCATCCTTTGGCGTGTATCACCCACGCAAACCAGACCAAATCAGAGTAGTCTTTGATTCCAGTGCTCAGCATGAAGGTGTTTTTCTCAACAACGTGCTCCTTACAGGGCTCAACTTGAATAACAGCCTAATAGGAGTCTTGATTTGCTTCAGACAAGAGCCTGTAGCAGTAATGGCAAACATTCAGATGTTTCACTGCTTCCTTGTCAGAGAAGACAACAGAAACTACCTCAGGTCTCTATGGCACAAAGACAATGACATCAGCAAGGAAGTTATAAACTATCGAATGAAGGTATATGTCTTCGGTAACAGTCTTTCCCTTACAGTGGCAACTTATGGGCTAAGGAGAACAGCTCAGACTGGAGAAGAAGAATATGGATCTGATGCTCGTCGATTTGTTGAAAGAAACTTCTACAATGACGACGCACTCAAGTCTTTTCCAACCGCTAAAGAAGTGATTGATCTCCTTACCAGAACAAAGGAGATGCTGTCTACAGCAAACCTTAGACTGCACAAGAGTATATCCAACAGCCAGGAACTTATGAATGCCTTTCGCTCTGAGGACTATGCCACCAGTCTAAAAAACCTTGATTTGGGTACAGATGTGCCTCCTGTACAGTGAAGTCTGGGTTTGTTGTGGAACATCAAACAAGACACATTCACCTTCCAAGTGTCAACTTGTGACAAACCCTTCACTAAGAGAGGAGTCCTTTCGGTGGTGAATAGCATCTATGACCCACTGGGTTTCCTTGCTCCAGTTACCATTCAAGATAAGATTCTGTTAAGACAGTTATCTACTGAGAACATAGACTGGGATACTCCCTTGCCTAGTGAGAATCAACACAAGTGGAAAAGGTGGAGATATTCTTTAAAGTCACTAGAAAAACTTCAGATCTCCCATTGCTATGTTCTAGGTTCCATTTCAACTGTTAGCCGGAGAGAAATTCATATTTTCTCTGATGCATCGGTTGAAGCTATTGCTACAGTAGCCTATTTGAAGACCTCTGAAATGAATGGAGAATCACACTGTAGTTTTGTCCTAGGCAAGGCAAAAGTCACTCCAAAACCTGCACATACCATACCAAGACTTGAGCTTTGTGCAGCCGTGCTAGCAGTAGAAATTGCCGAAGTCATACAAAGTGAAATGGACACTAGAATTGATTCTTTCACCTTCTATACAGACAGTAAGGTAGTACTTGGTTACATATACAACCAAACAAAACAGTTTTATGTGTACGTTAGCAACAGGGTTGAACGTATTAAGAGATTCTCTCTACCAAGTCAATGGCATCATGTTCCCACTGAACTCAACCCAGCTGACTGTGGGACCAGAGCCGTGTCATCTGATGTTCTTCAGGACAGCTGATGGCTGTCACCTCCAAGCTTTTTTTGTGAGGAGTCCTACTCACCCCCTATTGACTCCATGTTGCAGACTCACAAATCTTTACCACTCACCCATAATACTTTGTCTACCTTTCTCACTGAAGACCTGCTGTGACCTTCGCCCCTTCAGCTCCCGTGGGAGATGCTTTCTGACCGCCCCTATCGGGGGTCGGCCCCCGGAGCCAATTGCCTGACAAGTATGGGATCATTAGCTCTGGCTTCGCATTTTTGTCCAATCATAACCTATACTTGAATCTACTTTTTTATCTGTTGTTACAGACACCAGATATACACATTAGCCCCTGATGATGCGAGGAAAGCTCGCGAAACGCGTCGGGTTAGAGATGTATTATGTATATCTGTATTAATTTTACTCTGATCAATGTTATCTTGGCTATGTTTTTAGGGCCATTATGTTATGTTGCCGTTCTTATGAATTGCCATCCAGATGCATGACCTGTATTGTATGACAATGATTCTAAGAAATTTGATATATTTTTTATACTATTCTATTCAATTACTTGTGATCATCATGGACACCTCATTCAAAGTCCCATGGGCGAATCTTTTTTTCTTCTCGCTGAAGTGTGTGCCATAGTGAACGCAAGACCTTTAGTGCCGGTATCTTCAGATCCTGATGCTCCAGTGATCCTTACTCCAGCTTCGCTTCTTACTCAAAAAATTGAGACTGCTGTAATATCTTCAAGTGAGATTGAACCCAAGGATATCTACAGGTGTCAATGGAAGCAGGTGCAGCATCTAGCCAATGTGTTTTGGCATCGCTGGAGGGAGGAGTATCTTCATCACCTTCAAGGTCGTAAAAAAGGGCAAACATCTAAGCCTAATCTTAAGGTTGGAGATCTCATCCTTCTAAAAGACAAGGAAGTTTGTCGGAATGAGTGGCCTATGGGTTTTATAACTAAAGTTATGCCCAGTGACGATAACAAGGTCCGGAAGGTAGAAGTCAAGGTAACCAAGGGAGGATCGACACAAACCTTTACTCGACCTATTACAGAGTTAGTACTCCTCTTGCCAGGTGAGTGACTTATGCAAGGACTAGCCATGCTGTTGGAATGGCGGGGAGTACATTGCTGCTATCTTCAGGTTCTACTCGGAACTTTGGAATTCTTTGAAGATGTCATACGTTGGACTACATGTTCTTCAATCCTGTTGGACTTATGTTTATGATTGCTTGTTGCATGTTTTTCATTACAGGTTCCAGGACATTTATCAGTATCGAACCTATTGAATGTATATATTAGTTTATGGTTATGAAATCTAAAGATTTCAGACGGGAAGTGTTGTGTTACACTATGTGATTTATTACGCTCTGTGTCTTTAAGCTTTGTTCCCTTCTGTCTAGCTGAACTCTCTCTCCCACCGTAGTTCTGTAAATTCCCCTCCCCTTCCTCTCTCTGATTCATTGTGCACAGTATGCCTCACTGCTGTAACATCTTTACATGTGGCATACAACTTCAACGTTTTCCTACCTATGAATATCCATCATTGAACAGAACATTCAAAAGGATCATCGTCTGTTACTCCATACAGTGAGTTTATTTATTGAGTTAAGCTGTCTGAATTGATGCAAGGGATATATAGATCACCAGGTCATGTAAGCCCTATATGAAGCTGAAGATAAAGTTATTGCCTTGTAGTTGAGTCAGAACAGACATGTATAGTTCTACTCCCATAGGTGCCGCAGGATTACTGTCCAGGTCTTCCCAAACTTCTGCTCCACAGCCAGGAAAACAACAGGCTCATTCACTCTTTCTCTAACAACCAGTCTAGGGGATGTTGTTTTTGTGGTTTTTATTTTTGGAGAACTTGGATAGGGTTGAGGGAAGTGGTGGGATACTCCAAAGATAAGATGTACAACTTGAGGACTTTTTCTTTTTTATTTGAGGACCCTTTTTGAGCAAGCTTTAATAAACATTTGAAACAATCGGTAGACTTCAGCCTAAGTAGTAATAGTTAGAGCCACAAGAGCAAAATAGGAGATTATCTGGACAGAGCTCTTCAGTACGCAGTCGGTGTCCCCTAATAGACCCACAGCTGACTCTAAGGCAGAGAGGGGTAGCTAGAGCACAGAGATTCTCAGTGTCTGTAATCATAAGGCCCAAGGACAGATGGTAGCCTCCTTCCAGTCCTCCAAGTGATACCCTCCAGTGATACCGGACAGATCTTTGGCAGATATCTCCCCTCAGTCAGCTTCTTCTAAGCACCTGGGTCCCAGCATTCCTCCCTTCAGGCCACCCATCTGAGGCCTCTCTAACAACAGCTTCTGCCTGGAGGTGCAGAATGCTCCCTATGCTGGACTCCTCCACTCTGGAACAAGACCCAGAGCTCGGTGTGCTTCCAGAATAAATACAGTCTCCCAGCATACATTCAGAGCCCGCCTCTCTGGTATAAGCTGGAGCTGCATCTATATTCATGCTGCCATCTGCATAACTCCACACCTATCATCGAGAAACTTTTCAAGTTACCTGGATACAGAGGGAGTTATCAGGCAGACTGGCAGCAGCAGAATACACACAGAGCAGACATAGCTTAACAATCAAAGCTCACTGAGTACAAAGTGAGCCAAACTATACTTTTACCTTATCCAAAAATACAGCCACACTGACTACAGTGTGACAACTAAATTTTCCTTTCAAAAACACACAATAACACTTACCTAACTATCCTAGCACCTACCTAGGAGGGTGCTACATATGATTTGACACTACTGAACACTTTTGGGATGAATTGGGATGACAATTGTAAGCCAGGTCTTCTCATCCATCATTAGTACATGACATCAAATGGGCACAAATTCTCATTGTCACACTTCAAACTGTTATCATATCCCCTTGTAAGCATCTCTTCTCCAGGGAGAATAAGTTTAATGTTTGTAGTCATTTCTCATAACTGAGGTCCATCGGTCTCCCTATTTTTCTTTGTTGCCGTTCTCTGGTCTTTCTCCAGCACATATTTCCTGAGGACTGGTGACTAGAACTGGACAGCATACTTAAGGTGTGGTCAGACCTGAGTTTTGTAGACGTAAAGTGGTAGAATTATAGGCTTATCTCTTGAGTAAATACCCTTTTTAATGCAAGATCATAGTCTGCTGGCTTTGCTTTCTTCAGATTTGTATTGCATTTTTTTTTTAGTTTTGCTGGACGTGTGATCTACTAGGACCCCCAGATCGTTTTCCATAATGCTAAGAAAGTACAACAAACTCTGAAGACACGGCCACACTGGAACGAAACACTCACATTGAACCAGGCAAGAGATGTCGGTGCACACTGTTGGCACCAGACAGCATCCATCAGTGGAGATGGCTGAAAGGCAGATCAGCAATGAGGCCCCTGAATCTGCTCTGTCCCTCCTCCACAGGAACCTGTCCCTATACTAATCAAGCTGTCCCTATTCAATGGGGGCTCTGTCCCTGACCAGTATGCGTGCCTGTGATTCCCAGGTATATATCTGACTTATTTTAAATATTTCTGTAACATCTGGAGGACATTCAAAACTTAACAAAATTAAAACTGTATGTAGAGAAAAACATGAGCTGTCATTGCTGACCTCCTTTGAAAATGCTGGGTGTCTGGCTAAGTCTGGCAACTAAGTTTAAGTGGAATGTCTCCCATGTCCACCTCCACTAACACACAGACCAGGGGCTTGCCCAATCCATCCAATGAGCAAAAAAGAATTCTGGTTGGCTGCACATCCAATAAAATCACTTTTATTTTAGCAAGTTCATACAAACATGTCCAAAAACACAAATAGAGGGGAACAGCATCACAAGCTGTGGCATCTAAGCTTAAGTGGAACTTCGGATCACTGAGCAGCAGACTGGGAAGCCAGAGATTTGAAGTTTAACACTGGTAAGCAGCTTGTACATTTATACTGTACAGTGTATATCATATACATTTGGATAATTATACAGAACAATCTGGAATAGATAATAATATATAAATCATTCATACATCTAATTATTTTCCAATATGATGGAGTGCGGCCAGCATGAACCATGGGCGGTGTACATTACAGAATGTGAGCTAATGAGCAGATGAAAACAATACATGAGTATGACATTCAGTAATGAAACACATTGGGTGTCATCTCTGCATCTTTTGTGGAAGTCACACATTGGAGGTCCAGTGAGACACAGTACTGTGAACAGAAGGGGAGAGACTGGTGTTAAGGTTTCACCTCCTTGTAGCTATCCAAAAAGGAAATATTGACATTTCGTGGCTGTCTTGGGTTGACCAGGAACTAACATGGGACATCAAAAAAATTAATGTAGCAACTGGCTCACTTTTTGCAATTTAAGACGAATTACATGTAAAAGAAACAAAAGCTGAGGATGTTTCCCCATTGAAGCACAGAAGAACAGCTAATGAAAGCAATATTGTTTTTATTTTCTCTATGTAAGAAGCACTGAAATATTACATAGCTCCTTGCAGAATGCATAGTACTTTTAACGACAGTTCTAGCCCCAGACGAGTGCACACTCTAATGTTTCCACAGAAATACACATCTGGGCCAGCCTTGTCAGACATTTTTTATCCTAAGAATGCAAAGAGCCATTTACAATAGTCCCCACACTTGGGGAGTCTGAATGTTAATGTACCTATCACAGTATTACACAACCATAGTTGCCAACATTGTCAGAAAAATGTATAGTAACACTTTTTTTGTCTGTAGGCGGAGTCTTATTATAATTAGGGGGCATGGCATTCATTTGTAGGCGTGTTGTAGCGGGGAAGAAAATGGGCATGTTTTAAACTAAATATTGGGTGTGGCTTAAAGGGGGCGTGGTTCCAATGGGGTGTGGTTTGAGTCTGAGATGAAAAACGGATGGAGGGAGTGAGAAATAGGGAGTGAAGGAGAGAGAAGGAAGGAAAGAAAGAGGGATGGAGGGACAGCAGGCCCAGATCCTACACCACAATAGCAATATGTGTATTTCATAAAGTTTAACGTTCGATAAAGACACCTGGTGTTGGCGCTTCAATCATTGTGTCAGGATGATTGAAGCGCATTATTTCTATTATTACATTGTAATATAAAATGAAATCATTCAACTCACCATAATGCAGAACCAGTGGGAGCACTGAGTGTGTCACTTTCCACATCGCCTGCCACCAGATGCCAACAGGTGTCCCCAGCAGAGTCCCTCCTTACATCAGGTGTCCCCAGCAGAGTCCCTCCTTACACCAGGCATTCCCAGCAGAGTCCCTCCTTACATCAGGTGCCCCCAGCAGAGTCCCTCCTTACATCAAGCATTCCTATCTCCACTTCTCAGTGTACAGCTGAGAGGTGGAGCCAGCCGATCCTGTCCCCTCCCCAGCCTGGCACTCCAGTGAGCACTGGATGGGCAGAGCGGAGAGCAGTGACTTAACACTATGTTTTTGAGTAGAGATGGGTTGAACACCTCCCGGTTCGGTTCGCACCAGAACAGCCAAACATCGCAAAAAGTTTGGACTCAAACACCAAACCCCTTTGAAGTCTATGGGACCTGAACATGAAAAATCCAAAGTCCCCATTTTGAAGGTGTATATGCAAGTTATTATTGGCCATAAAAATGTTATAGGGCACATCTGTAGCACCTATAGAACATGCTGCACTAAAAATTTAATTTCTAAAGAAAAAAATGCATTTAAATTTACTTTAACCTTATGTTATATTTATAGATTATTGCATCTGCTCCTGAAGATTGGAGGTATCCATGAAATGCGTCAAGCTATAGAGACGCCTAGAATACCAATTTTATCCAAGAGTGATATTCCACAACTTGTTTATTATTCTGTTGTTTTTTACTGGCCTTTACCAAGTTATTTTTATGAACTTATTACAATACGTGAACATAGAATTTGGTGTCTGGTGGTCCCCCTCTCTTCTGACATCATGTTGTTAATGTCATGTACCATTCATGTTACCTACGTTACTTTTATTACTATATGATTGTTATGTCTAATAAACCTTATAATCATGATACTGGTTCATGTTATGTTACTTTGTACATGCCATAACACTATGTGATTGGGTCATTTATCTTTGTATACCCACCAGCCATTTTCTGTTCATGCTGTTCAACTCGGCCGCATGCTTCATATAAAGTCCCAAATTCCTTTTTCTTCATCAATCCATTAGGGATGGAGGCATTCTACGGTGTATGCCCTGGTCTCATATAAAGTCCCACATTTCCCCCCCTCTTTTTTAAATTTACTTGGCGGCTGCAAGCTATTGCCAGCACTCTGCAATACAATTAAAAAAAAAAAAATTGCCCCCCCCCCCCCAATACTTACCAGGCCCTTTGTGAACCTCACTCCAAAAATTAAAAAAATGGCGTGGGGTCCCCAAAAAATCCATGACAGACACTTATCCAGGCAAGGAAAGGGGGGTACCGAGATAGCGCCCTCCCCCTTGAACCATACCAGGCTTCATGCCTTAAACATGGGGGTGCTTTGCCCACCCACAATGGCACCTTGTCCCCATGGGGACAGGGGCCTCTTCCCAACAATCCTGGGCTGTGGTTTTAAGGGTTTTTGGGCAGGGAGCTTATCAGAATCTGGAAGCCCTTTTAACAAGGGGGACCCCAGATCCTGGCTTCCCCACTATGTGAATGAGAATGTGTATATAGGTAAGGGGCAGAGCCACCTGGTGACATTACCTGGTGGTCCTACCCCGTTGTGACGTCACCAACCAGTGCATTGGGGGGCCCACAGCGTTTTTTTTTTCATATTGCCTGTAGTTTTTTCTTTGAGCTGTCAGCCGCCCCACTCCTAACAACATATTGACTGCGCTCAGTGGGCAAACATCCCACTAAGCGCCTAGAAAATTTGGGTGTTCACCGAACGGGCGATGTTCGGGTCGAACTTTTGCTTGGCCCAAACCGTTCACCCAACACTATTTTTGAGTTGTGAGAACAACCTTTAACACATAGTGAAAAGCCACACAAACACAGGGACATCACAGAAACTCCATCCACACAGTGCCTGGGAGTACATCAAGCCAGAAGCCTGGCACTGTAAACCAGGGGTACTAACCACCTATCCATTATAATGCTCTAGGTAAGGGTGGTCATACACAGCCTAAAAATTTGCATGCGATGTACCAACTAGAAGTTTACTTGCAAAAAAAGATCTTTACTTGCTTACCTTTGACTAGAAGTCTCATGCTCTGTATAATGATACTATTTTTCACTCTACGTTATAAAACTGCTTTATTTGAATCTTCAAAATGCTCATACAGACAGACCAGTGCTGTAGCTTCTCCCACTCCTGGTCTAGGGAGTAGAAATATTAGTGATGTCACCATGACCAGCACACTAGGATCTCTGCTGCACTCAGACTGTTGCAGATTTTGACATTCTCTGAATGCCAAATTGATTTAGGAGCATGGGATAAACAGAGCAAGGTTTTTCCCATAAAAATGCTAAATTTAAAAAAATAATAATTTACTCTGCAGAGATAACTGGATCACTTGTTGATTGTGCTGTAAGAATATATATTTTTTAATGAGAACTGCACCTAAATGTATTTTTAAAGCCAGTCTGCTTTTGCAGTATTGTCGATAAGTAGGGAGGTGTCCCTGCTTGGGAAATTCAGTTTGACCAGGCGACCAATGTCACTAGGATGGAAAGTATGGGAGAATTAAAAAAAACTCGACAGGGGTTTTAAAGCTGAAGTTTAAATTACCTGGTAAAACAACCTATTCAGTTTAAAATTAATATGCAAGGCAAAATAGAAACACCCTTTTTTATATATACAGTGCTGTGAAAAAGTATTTGCCCCCTTCCTGATTTTTTTTTTTTTGCATATTTCTCACACTTAAATGATTCAGATCATCAAACAAATTTTAATAATACACAAAGATAACCCAAGTAAATCCAAGATGCAGTTTTTAAATAATTATTTAATGTATTAAGGGAAAAAATCTGTTCAAACCTGCCTGGCCCTATGTGAAAAAGTAATTGCCCCCTCCCATGCTGAATCATGAATGAACTGTAATTAACCACAATTTTTTGGAAAGCTGAGTTAAATTTCACTTGCCACACCCAGGCCTGATTACTGCAAGAACTGTTGAATCAAGAATCACATAAATAGAAGCTGTCTGACAAAGATCACAAAAAGCCACACATCATGCCACAATCTAAAAAAATGTAAGAACAGATTAGAAACAAAGTAATGTACATGTATCGGTCTAGGAAGGGTTTCAAATCCATTTCTAAGACTTTGGAACTCCAGTGAACCACGGGGAGAGCCATTATCCACAAATGGAGATAACTTGGAACAGTGGTGAACCTTCCCAGGGGTGGCTGGCCTACAAAAATTACTCCAAGAGCATGACGACGACTCATCCAGGAGGTCATAAAAGAACCCAGAACAACATCTAAAGAACTGCAGGTCTCACTTGCCTCAGGTAAGATCAGTGTTCATGATTCGACAATAAGAAAGAGACTGGGCAAAAATGGCATCCATGGGAGAGTTTCAAGGCTAAAGCCACTGCTGACCAAAATGAACACAAAGGCTCATCTCACATCTACCAAAAAAATCTTGATTATCCCAAGACTTTTAGGCAAATTTTCTGTGGACTGATGAGATAAAAATGTAACTTTTTGGAAGGTCTGCGTGTCGTTACATCTGGCATAAAACAAATACAGCATTTCATAACAAGAACATCATACCAACAGTCAGACATGGTGGTGGTAGTGTGTTGGTCTGGGGCTGCTTTGCAGCTTCAGGACCTGGACGATTTACCATAATTGATGGAACCATGAATTCTGAGCTCTACCAGAGAATCCTAAAGGAGAATGTACAGCCATCAGTTCGTGACCCCAAGCTCAAGTGCACTTGTGTTATACAGCAGGACAATGATCCGAAACACAACAGCAAGTCCACCTCCAAATTGTTCAAACAAAGCAAAATATAGGTTTTGGCATGGCCTAGTCAAAGGACTTAAATCCAAATGAGATGCTGTATCATGACCTTTCACGGGCCGTTTATGCTGGAAAACCCTCCAATGTGGCTGAATTACAACAATTCTACAAAGAAGAGTGGGCCAAAATTGCTCCACAGCAATGTGAACGACTCATTGTCAGTTATCGCAAACACTTGATTGCAGTTGTTGCCACCAAGGGTGGCACAACTAGTTATTAGGTTTAGGGGGCAATTACTTTTTCACATAAAGCCAGGCAGGTTTGGACAGCTTTTTTGCCTTAATAAATGAAACCATTATTTAAAAACTGCATTTTGTATTTACTTGGGTTATCTTTGTGTAATATTAAAATGTGTTTGATGATCTGAGTCATTTAAGTCTGACAAATATGCAAAAGAATAAAAAATCAGAAAGGGAGAAAATACTTTTTCACAGCATTGTATATATATCTATCTATAAGGTGGGGACGGAAAGTATTCAGACCCTCTTAAATTTTTCACTCTTTGTTATATTGCAGCCATTTGCTAAAATCATTTAAGTTCATTTTATTTCCTCATTAATGTACACACAGCACCCCATATTGACAGAAAAACACAGAATTTTTGACATTTTTGCAGATTTATTAAAAAATAAAAACTGAAATATCACATGGTCCTAAGTATTCAGACCCTTTGCTGTGACACTCATATATTTAACTCAGGTGCTGTCCATTTCTTCTGATCATCCTTGAGATGGTTCTACACCTTCATTTGAGTCCATCTGTGTTTGATTATACTGATTGGACTTGATTAGGAAAGCCACACACCTGTCTATATAAGACCTTACAGCTCACAGTGCATGTCAGAGCAAATGAGAATCATGAGGTCAAAGGAACTGCCTGAAGAGCTCAGAGACAGAATTGTGGCAAGGCACAGATCTGGCCAAGGTTACAAAAAAATTCTGCTGCACTTAAGGTTCCTAAGAGCACAGTGGCCTCCATAATCCTTAAATGGAAGACGTTTGGGATGACCAGAACCCTTCCTAGAGCTGGCCATCTGGGCAAACTGAGCTATCGGGGGAGAAGAGCCTTGGTGAGAGAGGTAAAGAAGAACCCAAAGATCACTGTGGCTAAGCCTCAGAGATGCAGTCAGGAGATGGGAGAAAGTTGTAGAAAGTCAACCATCACTGCAACCCTCCACCAGTCGGGGCTTTATGGCAGATTGGCCCGACGGAAGCCTCTCCTCAGTGCAAGACACAGGAAAGCACGCATGGAGTTTGCTAAAAAACACCTGAAGGACTCCAAGATAGTGAGAAATAAGATTCTCTGGTCTGATGAGACCAAGATAGAACTTTTTGGCCCTAATTTTAAGCGGTATGTGTGGAGAAAACCAGGCACTGCTCATCACCTGTCCAATATAGTGAAGCATGGTGGTGGCAGCATCATGCTGTGGGGGTGTTTTTCAGCTGCAGGGACAGGACGACTGGTTGCAATCGAGGGAAAGATGAATTCGGCCAAGTACAGGGATATCCTGGACGAAAACCTTCTCCAGAGTGCTCAGGACCTCAGACTGGGCCGAAGGTTTACCTTCCAACAAGACAATGATCCTAAGCACACAGCTAAAATAACGAAGGAGTGGCTTCACAACAACTCCGTGACTGTTCTTGAATGGCTCAGCCAGAGCCCTGACTTAAACCCAATTGAGCATCTCTGGAGCAGGGGCGGACTGACCATTCGGTCAGTCGGTCGCCGTCCGAGGGCCCCGTGGTGGGGGGGGCCCGGGCCGGCTCAGTCCGTCTGTCCCAGGAGGTGCCCGCAGCATAATGTGAAAAAAAATACCCCTTCCGAAGCAGTAAAGTGTAGCCTTTACCTCTGGTTGATGGGGCTATATAAGCAGAGCTGGCCAGGATGCATCATTCATCAGCTCAGAGGCGAGCCGTCAGCCGTTCGGGGATGATTTTAATGACAGGCGCTCTGGCCACCTCTCCCCCTGGGGAATTCAGCCGAGGGGCGGGCCATTCGTCACTGGCGCGGGGGACCAGTAAAGAAGCTGGAGGCAGCAGAGCGCGCCGCACAGGCTGAGTGAAGTCATCTGGAGAGAAGAATTTCCCTTTCCCAAAGGAACCCACACTGACCTGCCTTGTGTGCAGCAGCAGGTCAGTGTGATAATGACAAAGAGGAGAGCAGTTGCCAGTTAGTGTATAATGTGTGTTGTAAACGAGAGAGCCATGCTGCTGAGTGTTCCACTTCATTCTTGCCCTGTGCTGTGCCTATTTACCAGGTGGCAGGTGCTATTCACTAGTGCACACTGACATCTGGTACATTGAATGCCACTCAGTGCACTCAGTGTATAGATATCAGTGTTATATATAGGGAATAGCACTTATACCTTGTTCACATTGAAGCAATTTGCCATGCGATTTGACATGGCAAATCGCATGGCAAATCAGCGGCAATCGCCGGCAATGGCACTACCCGAATCAGTGCGATGCCGCATTTGTGGCACCGCACTGATTCCCAAAAGTAGTTTCTGTACAACTTTTGGTGACTTCTGGGTGCGATTTCCATAGACATCTGTGCAGCAACCCGCACAGATGTCTCTGAAATCGCTGCCAAACTCGCACTGATATGTGGGTATGAAATTGTGCGAGTTTAGCTGAACTCACACACTTTCATTCCCGCTGTCAGTGTGAACCTGGGCTAAGTGCGTTTATTATATATATATCACTAAAATCTGTACACTATGAATGTTCCTTACATTGGTGGTCAGTGGGAGGAAAGTTCCTTACATTGGTGGTCAGTAAGAAGAATGTTCCTTACATTGGTGATCAGTGGGAAGAATGTTCCTTACATTGGTGGTCAGTGGGAAGAAAGTTCCTTACATTGGTGATCAGTGGGAAGAATGTTCCTTACATTGGTGATCAGTGAGAAGAATGTTCCTTACATTGGTGGTCAGTGAGAAGAATGCTCCTTACATTGGTGGTCAGTGAGAAGAATGTTCCTTACATTGGTGGTCAGTGGGAAGAATGTTCCTTACATTGGGATCAGTGAGAAGAATGTTCCTTACATTGGTGATCAGTGGGAAGAATGTTCCTTACATTGGTGGTCAGTGAGAAGAATGTTCCTTACATTGGTGATCAGTGGGAAGAAAGTTCCTTACATTGGTGGTCAGTGAGAAGAATGTTCCTTACATTGGTGATCAGTGGGAAGAATGTTCCTTACATTGGTGGTCAGTGGGAAGAAAGTTCCTTACATTGGTGGTCAGTGAGAAGAATGATCCTTACATTGGTGGTCAGTGGGAAGAATGTTCCTTACATTGGTGATCAGTGAGAAGAATGATCCTTACATTGGTGGTCAGTGGGAAGAATGTTCCTTACATTGGTGATCAGTGAGAAGAATGTTCCTTACATTGGTGGTCAGTGGGAAGAATGTTCCTTACATTGGTGATCAGTGAGAAGAATGATCCTTACATTGGTGGTCAGTGGGAAGAATGTTCCTTACATTGGTGGTCAGTGGGAAGAATGTTCCTTACATTGGTGGTCAGTGAGAAGAATGTTCCTTACATTGGTGATCAGTGAGAAGAATGTTCCTTACATTGGTGATCAGTGAGAAGAATGATCCTTACATTGGTGGTCAGTGGGAAGAATGTTCCTTACATTGGTGGTCAGTGAGAAGAATGATCCTTACATTGGTGATCAGTGGGAAGAATGTTCCTTACATTGGTGATCAGTGAGAAGAATGATCCTTACATTGGTGGTCAGTGAGAAGAATGTTCCTTACATTGGTGATCAGTGAGAAGAATGCTCCTTACATTGGTGGTCAGTGAGAAGAATGCTCCTTACATTGGTGATCAGTGAGAAGAATGTCCCTTACATTGGTGGTCAGTGGGAAGAATGTTCCTTACATTGGTGATCAGTGAGAAGAATGTTCCTTACATTGGTGGTCAGTGGGAAGAATGTTCCTTACATTGGTGGTCAGTGAGAAGAATGTTCCTTACATTGGTGGTCTGTGGGAAGAATGATCCTTACATTGGTGGTCAGTGAGAAGAATGTTCCTTACATTGGTGATCAGTGAGAAGAATGCTCCTTACATTGGTGGTCAGTGAGAAGAATGCTCCTTACATTGGTGATCAGTGAGAAGAATGTCCCTTACATTGGTGGTCAGTGGGAAGAATGTTCCTTACATTGGTGATCAGTGAGAAGAATGTTCCTTACATTGGTGGTCAGTGGGAAGAATGTTCCTTACATTGGTGGTCAGTGAGAAGAATGTTCCTTACATTGGTGGTCTGTGGGAAGAATGTTCTTTACATTGGTGGTCAGTGAAAATTATATAAAGTAAATAATAATAATTAAAAAAAAATGTAAAGCACCCCCATGATCCCCGCACATGCTCTATATGAAAAGCTTTATGTAGGATGAGCACATGTATGTAAACATGTGTCTATAGACGCAAATGCTGGACATGGGAGCGCACCTGAAAGGTAACCCCCCCCCCTCCCCCAGGAGAGCGCTTCTCCTAGGGAGTTATCTGATGTGGGGAGGAGCCGCGAGAGCCACCCCCAGAAGACCAGGTTCAGGGCCACTCTGTGCAAAACGAGCTGCACAGTGGAGGGAAGTATGATATGTTTGTTATTTAAAAAAAAAAAAAAGAGCCTTTACAATCACTTTAATTTTGGAAATGTACCGTTGTTGCACTTTCTTTAATGTAATTCTGTGACGAACGCATGTAGTGTGGGCAGTGCAAAATGTAGGTGGGAATTTGTGTGGGTGTGGCTTAAGTGTGGGTGGGAACACATGAGCGGGGACAGGGGGCCCCAGGATCTCCTATTGCCCGGGGGCCCCATGAGTTGTCAGTCCGCCCCTGCTCTGGAGAGACCTAAAAATGGCTGTCTACCAACGTTTACCATCCAACATGACAGAACTGGAGAGGATCTGCAAGGAGGAATGGCAGAGGATCCCCAAATCCAGGTGTGAAAAACTTGTTGCATCTTTCCCAAAAAGACTCATGGTTGTATTAGATCAAAAGTGTGCTTCTACTAAATACTGAAGGGTCTGAATACTTGGGACCATGTGATATTTCAGTTTTTCTTTTTTTAATAAATCTGCAAAAATGTCACATTAATGAGGGAAAAAATTAACTTAAATGATTTTAGCAAATGGCTGCAATATAACAAAGAATGAAAAATTATAGGGGGTCTGAATACTTTCCGTCCCCACTGTATATATATAGCTATACAGTATCTCACAAAAGTGAGTACACCCCCTCACATTTTTGTAAATATTTTATTATATCTTTTCATGTGACAACACTGGAGAAATTACACTTTGCTACAATGTAAAGTAGTGAGCGTACAGCTTGTATAACAGTGTAAATTTGCTGTCCGCTCAAAATACCTCAGCACACAAATCGCTGGCAACAAAAGTGAGTACACCCCTAAGTGAAAATGTCCAAATTGGGCCCAAAGTATCAATATTTTGTGTGGCCACCATTATTTTCCAGCACTGCCTTAACCCTCTTGGGCATGGAGTTCACCAGAGCTTCATGGGTTGCCACTGGAGTCCTCTTCCACTCCTCCATGACAACATTACTGAGCTGGTGGATGTTAGAGATCTTGGGTTTCTCCACCTTCCGTTTTTAGGATGCCCCAAAGATGCTCAATAGGGTTTAGGTCTGGAGACATGCTTGGCCATTCCATCACCTTTACCCTTAGTTTCTTTAGCAAGGCAGTGGTTGTCTTGGAGGTGTGTTTGGGGTCATTATTATATTGGAATACTGTCCTGCGGCCCAGTCTCCGAAGGGAGGGGATCACGTTCTGCTTCAGTATGTCACAGTACATGTTGGCATTCATGGTTCCCTCAGTGAACTGTAGCTCCCCAGTGCCGGCAGCCCCACACCATGACACTCCCACCACCCTGCTTGACTGTAGGCAAGACACACCTGTCTTTTTACTCCCCACCCTGTTGCCGCCACACACGCTTGACACCATCTGAACCAAAAAGGTTTATCTTGGTCTCATCAGACCTGTCACATACCTTACAGTGGAGACCAAAATGCTGAGGGTGGCCTCTTGCACGGTGCTGGTCCAAGCACCCCTGGTAGTGGAGACAGGGACTGCTAGGGCAACAAAAGGGTGCAGGTGCCTGCAGGCAAAAGGCTGAAGCTTGGAGATACAGGAAACTCTCTGAAGAAGACGTGGAAACTGATCACCAGACTTGTTCAGCGGGAGCCAGGTAGGTAAGTACAGACTCAGGATCAACTGCAGTGTCAGGAACAGGCAAAGGTTGGCAACAGGCTGGCAGCGAGGTACACAATCAGGAGGCGGAGCCGTAGTCGTAAATCCAAGCCAAGGTCTGTATTGTAAGTAGAGGCGGATGAACAGGCAGAGATGATCCAGGAAAGTAGTTAAGGATGCCGGGTTTTCAGGAGCAAGGTCAGCAGGTAGGAACAGTAATCAGGAACACACGGACAAGCTGAAGACGATCCAGCACTGACACTAGCAGACTCTCCGTTTATATAGGGCACCATGCACCATGATTGGTGGGTGTGCGTGCGTGCCAACGCACCCACGCTTGAATGGATGCGCAAGAGCGTATGCCCACTCTGGGTCTCGCTTGTCTCTGTCTGAGACTCTGCGCATGCGCATTTGCATTAGCGGAACGGGAATTAGCCGCTGCTGCATGGAGACAAGCGCTTGCTATGTGAGTTCTCTGACAAGGCCACAGGACATGGTTCTAGTAATCCATGTCCTTAGTCTGCTTGTCTTCAGCAAACTGTTTCCAGGCTTCCTTATGCGTCATCTTTAGAAGAGGCTTCCTTCTGTGAGGACAGCCATGCACACCAATTTGGTGCAGTGTGCGGCGTATGGTCTGAGCACTGACAGGCTGACCCCTGACCCCTTCAACCTCTGCAACAATGCTGGCAGCACTCATACGTCTATTTCCAAAAGACAACCTCTGGATATGATGCTGAGTACATTCACTCAACTTCTTTGGTCGACCATGTCGAGGCCTGTTCTGAGTGAACCTGTCCTATTAAACCACTGTATGGTCTTGGCCACCATGCTGCAGCTCAGTTTCAGGATCCAGGCAATCTTCTTATAGCCTAGGCCATCTTTATGTAGAGCAACAATTATTATTTTTTTCAGATCCTCAGAGAGTTCTTTGCCATGAGGTGCTATGTTGAACTTCCAATGACCAGTATGAGAGATTGAGAGTAATAACACCAAATTTAACACACCTGCTCCCCATTCAGACCTAAGACCTTGTAACACTAATGAGTCACATGACACCGGGGAGGGAAAATGGCTAATAGGGCCCTATTTGGACATTTTCAGTTAGGGGTGTACTCACTTTTGGTGCCAGCCATTTAGACATTAATGGCTGTGTGTTGACTTATTTTGAGGGGACAGCAAATTTACACTGTTATACAAGCTGTACACTCACTACTTTACATTGAGGCAAAGTGTAATTTCTTCAGTGTTGTCACATGAAAAGATATAATTAAAAATATTTACAAAAATGTATAATGTAAATATAAATATATATGTATATATATATATATATATATATATATATATATATATATATATATATATATATATATATATATATTCACGTGAACTCTGTTCTCAGCTGCATAAAGGGTTTAGAGAGTTGGGGGTGGAGATTGCAGGGGGGGGGCATGTCAGCAGGAGGCAGAGAAACAGCAGAACGCTGATCTTCCCAGTGAAGAGCTGTGCAAGGGGGCATGTCAGCCTAAGTCAGACCACTTGAGTACAGGCAGGCTGTGCTTTAATATAGAATTGAAAGAAGAAAACTGACCACGCTGGGATGGATGTGCTTCCATGCCCCGATGTGTTCACTTTGAAATAAGAAAGCAGGGGGACTGACAGGATAACTATGTATTTCACACAAAGGAAACAATACAAAGAGAACAGGATACTTTTTAGTTTCCAATTGTTTATTAAGATTAAGGAAAAAAAAGGTACAAGAACAATTAGAACAGGACACTTTTTAAGGCAAACACATGGTACCACAGACATATATCAGGAATATGAAATATTGGGGTAACATACAGGTTAACTTCCACTTTTATTTTGCCTTTTCTAGTTCTTCCCACCCCCATCATCAACATGCTAATGAAAAAAAAACTTACATTTTTTATTACATACCCTATTTTAGAGTCAGTGATTTAAGGCAGGAAGATCAGGACTGGTGGGAGATCATGGCTGGTGGGACGGGCCATTATAATGCTGTACATCACTTCCTGAAAGCATCACAGCACCTTGCCTAAGTACTTGTGCCAAGAGCCCTCAGCCAAAATGCAAACAGTGAACTGTCGCTTAGGAGGAGTTATGCAAATTTCAAATTGTCTTGATGGGTACATATCAGTCTAGACTGGAATGGATGTTCCATGACAGGCTGTAGTTGTAAGCAGACTGTCCTAGGTAACACCTGTGACAGACTTACCCAGGACAGAGGCTTTTAGAGGGGACTGAATGCTAGCCTTTTGCCTACTGACCATGGGCCCTGGAATTTGAGGGAGCTACAAGCATTTAGGAAGATGTTCTATTATGTAATGCAAAATGACATTATTAAGGAGGCCATGATGGTCTCTGCCAGCTTGAAACTCAGTGGACAGTTTTTAAAAGAAAACTGGTTAATGAGTTCTGGAAAGCCCTGGGTCTCCTGTTGTCTACTAGGCTGAGGAGGGGGGAGATCACTGTTTGTATTTCTAATTTTGCTAATTAATTCACCTCTTGTCTGCTAGCAAACTATTGAGGGATGTGTTTATACTTGTAATAATGTTTGTTGTACCTTGTGAGCTCGAAACTGGCAAGTCTGACCTGGAATGGGACCTTTGAGTCATTAAGGTGGCTAATTAATGTAATGTTTAAAGTATATGGGGGGGGGGGGGTGTCCTGCTTTGGTGTATATATTCTGTGCAAGTTTGTTCGATAAAGAGTTTTTCAGTTTTGTAGTCAAACGAGTCCTGCCTAGTTCTTGCAACAGGTGGCTATAATATCTGATATCTGCGCTCAGACTGGAGGAAGCGGTATACTGACGGAAGCACTCAAGCGGAGTGTGGGACTGGTTCCGTCACAACGCCCACTTTTGATGAGCTTACACAATTGAAAGAACGGAAATCCAATGACTGAAAGGGGCTGGCCAGGGACAGTAAAGCTAAGGAGAAAAGAGCTAGAACATACTGAATGTTCTCCGAAAATAACATTAAGTAGACTCTATTTGACTCGCTCCAACTTTTAATGCACATCGATGAGGTTTACAGTGAAATGAAATCAATTTCTGTAGAGATGAGGAGAGATGCTTGTGAAACTGTGGAAGGCTGAAGTTAAACTTTAACCATTCCCTTCCTTAAAGTGATTGTAAAGGCTCGTTCTTTTTTTTAAATAACAAACATGTTATCCTTACCTCCTCTGTGCAGTTGGTTTTGCACAGAGCAGAATGGATCCTCCTCTTCTCGGGTCCCTCTTCACTGCTCCTAGCCCCTCCCTCCTTTGAGTGCCCCTCAGCCAGCAGCTTGCTACACGGGGGACCCAAGCCGAGTCAGAGTATCTATTCAGACATGGAGCCCCTACCTGGCCCTGCCCCTTCTCCCCCCTGATTGGCTGACTGACTTTGACTGACAGCCGCAAGAGCAGATGGCACCGCTGCTCTGTCTCAGCCAATCAGGAGGAGTGTCCTGGATGGCTGAGGGGATTGTGGACATCGCTGTAGAGAAGGGGCTCAGGTAGGTAATTAGAGAGGTGCTGGGGGGGGGGGGGGGGCTGCTGCACAGAGAAGGTTTTTTATCTTAATGCATAGAATGCATTAAGATAAAAAAACCTTCTGCCTTTACAACTCCTTTAATCCAAAACTACAAAAAAGTTTTGGCTTTAGCCATACTTTAATTTCTGAGTGATAATGATTGCTTGTGAGTGTTGAGGTACCTGTAATCACACAGGGATTTTCCTGCATGTTGGAAAATCCCTGGGATCATTTAGCAGTGGTTATTTTTTACATTAGAACATGGAACAGTCTGTTCATTGTTTATATAAAATGTTCTACCGTCAGCTGAGTAAAGAAGAGAGTGGTGATCTTTGTCAAAACCCCTAGCTCTCCTTGGCAGATACCCCACCATATGGCTTATTCTATAGTTGTTTGTTGCTAAATTACAAATACAAAAGTTGCCACTTTCTCTGGCGTGTCAGTTTTCCTTCATTCTATGGGCCTGCCAGCTTGACACACAGAAAACAGACACGTAAGTATTATGCCCCGTACACACGGTCGGACTTTGTTCGGACATTCCGACAACAAAATCCTAGGATTTTTTCCGACGGATGTTGGCTCAAACTTGTCTTGCATACACACGGTCACACAAAGTTGTTGGAAAATCTGATCGTTCTAAACGCGGTGACGTAAAACACGTACGTCGGGAATATAAACGGGGCAGTGGCCAATAGCTTTCATCTCTTTATTTATTCTGAGCATGCGTGGCACTTTGTCCGTCGGATTTGTGTACACACGATCGGAATTTCTGACAACGGATTTTGTTGTCGGAAAATTTTATAGCCTGCTCTCAAACTTTGTGTGTCGGAAAATCCGATGGAAAATGTGTGATGGAGGCTACACACGGTCGGAATTTCCGACAACAAGGTCCTATCACACATTTTCCGTCGGAAAATCCGACCGTGTGTACGGGGCATAAGAATGCAATAGCGGGGCTCAAAAATTATTTGTTTTGACTTGTGTATCAACCGAAGAAGGAGAGGTGAATGTCCTTCCCAATGATTGAGCTTAAATTAAAGGTATAGTTTAACTAATTTGGTGTGGAAAAACTCAAATCACCTTCACAGAGCCCTGATCTTAACTCTACCAAACACACTTATATTGGAAATCCGATTATGAGCTAGGTCTTCTTGTCCAACATCAGAACCTGAGCTCACAAAGCTATTTTGGCCGAATAGGCATGACATTCCAGACACACAGGACAAAATCTTGTGAAAAGCCTTTTTGAAAGAGTGGAGCGTATTATAGCCAACTAGGGGTGGGGAAACTCAATGTTGATACCCAGGTTTTGGAATTGGATTCCAACAAGCTCATATAGGTGTGATAGTCTGGTGCCCACAATATTTTGGCCATATAGTGTATCTCCATATAATTAAAAGATTCTGGCTGGTAGCATAAATACCCTGAAAGCTGGTTGGGGTTAACTCCTTCTTTCTTTGTTGTTTTCCTGTCTGATGGATTAATTCCAGAGGACTCCCTTAAAGCAGATCTGTGGGCTCTATGAAGACCTCCATGTGCTCTAATTAATAGACCAACAGTGACCAGAATCCATTTAATCACACTGTTGTCCAAATCATTTCTGCACCACTTGTCTCTCTATCTATCAGCAATTGAGGCCAATTATTGTGCCGGGGGAACGGGAAGTAGTGGGCCTTAGTTTGAGCATGATATCCACATGATCACACTGCTGCCCAGCCCATTTCTGAACCACTTGCCTCCCCATATATCAGCCATTGAGATCCACCATTGTGCCAGGAGAGCAGGAAGTAGTGGGCTTTCTATTGAGAATGACATCCATAAAGAGTTTCCTAATTCTCAACAGCTCTTGCATTCCTCTTTGCACTTTAGTTTTTTGTTGAACTACAAAGTTTTGAAGGAAAACAGGAGAATGAAACAAAATTTGGAAAGGAAGAATTTATCATGGTCTGTAAATTTGGAGGCGTGTCATTGCGCCCTTCACCATGCTGCTATACATACCGGCTCATGAATGTCATTATTGTAAAAATACAGCCCTGGTATAGAATACAAAGTGCATTCCTTCCATGTACCATATTTAGGCCAACTATCGAAAGTAATGTCAATAAATGCATCGTTTTCTGGGTCAGCACATGTGAAACCTGTCATGTCAAATGAAGCAGCAACAACACATTTCCATCGGTTGTTGCTTCGGATTTTAAGTTCCAGGAATGTGGATATTCTAAATTCTCAACCCCCCAAAAAAGAAAAAGTTAAAAATAAACGAAGCACAAATAAAGCAAGAGGCATGGTGAAATATCCCAGGTTGGCTGCCAAGGCAATTCTTGCCTGCGCACCGCAAATGGAATCTACAGAGAAGAAGAGACATTGTGCTAAATTATCCAATTTCATGGGTCAACTTTTAATTAGCACCAATACATCTCACTGTGTTTGTCTTGGGCTGAATACCATCTTCATTATGTTTGAAATGCCAAGCATTTCTTTAAATCCAAAGGCAGCAGCAAAATATTGATTTTGCAGTAAATTCAGCTGTCTGGCGCTCCTTGCCTTGCAGCGTTTCAATGTTCTATGTTCTCTAGCCAGTTGGCATAATGGCTAAACCCCTATGTCTGGTGGTATCCTTATCTTTTTGAATAGCTTGTGTGGAAAGGTTGCAGGTTGGACTTCTGGATAGTGATTGGCGAATCTGCCCAGGTTCTGTTCACTGATGCCGCGTACACACGAGCGGACTTTACAGCAGACTTTGTCCGGCGTACTTTTCGACGGACTTTACGACGGACTTTCCGAATGAACGGACTTGCCTACACACGGCGGACTAGCATACAGACAAGCGGACTTTTAGACCGGACTCGAGTCTGTCGGACAGATTTGAAACATGTTTCAAATCTAAGTCCGTCAAACTTTTGAGTAAACAAAGTCCACTGGAGCCCACACACGATCGAATTGTCTGACAAAATCCGGTACGCCGGACCAAGTATGCCATAAAGTCCGATCCTGTGTACGCGGCATTAGGGTTCAGGAATCTGGTTCGACATTGGGTAAACTTAAACTTTATGGGGAATTCTATTTAAGCCTATGAAGGATGAATCCTGCAATTAAATACTGGCCATTTTTGAGGCTAATAAATTATTGTCAAAGAAAGAGAGTGGGGAGCTGGGCACTGCCATCAAAGTCACTTAAAAAGCAAAAAAAAACCATACAGCACAAAGAGGGACCTTTAAAGATGGCTTTGTAAATGTTATGGAAAAACATACAGTAGATCCTTTAACTACTTCAGGTTTTACGCCCTTCATGACCAGGCCATTTTTTTGCGATGCACTGCATTGCTTTAACTGAAAATTGTGCGTTAATGCAATGCTGTACCCAAACAAAATGTATGTCCTTTTTTTCCACACAAATAGAGCTTTCTTTTAGTGGTATTTGATCACCTCTGTGGTTTTTCATTTTTACGCTATTAAAAAAAACCCCGCCAATTTTGAAAAAAAAACACAATTTTTTTTTACATTCTGCTATAAAACATATCCAGTAGGGATGAGCTTCGTGTTCGAGTCGAACCCATGTTCGACTCGAACATCGTCTGTTCGCCCGTTCGCCGAATTGCGAACGATATGGGCCGTTCGCGCCAAATTCGTGTGGCGCGTCACGGCCCATAATTCACTGCGGCATCGCAGTGCATTGCTGGCTGATGATTGGCCAAGCATGCACTATGACCCGCATGCTTGGCCAATCACAGCGCCGTCTGAACAGAGAGCCGTAATTGGCCAAAGCCAAGGAGGCTTTGGCCAATTATGGCTCAGGGGATTTAGCACACGCCCCACACTATATAAGGCCGCCTGCACGGCGGCCCTGTGTAGTGTGTTTTCCGGCGTTCATAGATAGAGAGAGAGAGAGACAGACAGTGTCGTTTGATTTGAGTTAGATAGATTAGGCAGAACAGTCAGTCAGTTAGCTGCACTTACAGTGTATTGTGTATATGTATGCATCCCAGGTGTTGCATATATATATATATATATATATATATACACTGTATTCAGTTTAGCTAGATCCGTTCCTGTTATCTTCTTACTGACAGGCAGGCTTGTCTTGTTACAGTATTTACAGCTACCTGAAGAAAATTGCTGGTGTTCTTTTGATCCTATTAGTACCACAGTCAGGCAGCTAGACTATTTACAGTTAGTGCAGTGCGTCCTGCTCACAGTGTTCAGCTAAAACTACAAGTTAGTGGGGTGCGTCCTGCTCACAGTGTTCAGCTAAACCCACAAGTTAGTGGGGTGCGTCCTGCTCACAGTGTTCATCTAAACCTACAAGTTAGTGCGGTGCGTCCTGCTCACAGTATTCAGCTAAAACTACAAGTTAGTGCGGTGCGTCCACCTCACAGTGTTCAGCTAAACCTAGAAGTTAGTGCGGTGCGTCCTGCTCACAGTGTTCAGCTAAAACTACAAGTTAGTGCTGTGCGTCCTCCTCACAGTGTTCAGCTAAACCTACAAGTGAGCGCAGTGAGACCTCTGCACGGTGTTCATCTAAAGCTACAAGTTAGTGCAGTGCGTCCTGCTCACAGTGTTCAGCTAGATCCGTTCCTGTTATCTTCTTACTGACAGGCAGGCTTGTCTTGTTACAGTATTTACAGCTACCTGAAGAAAATTGCTGGTGTTCTTTTGATCCTATTAGTACCACAGTCAGGCAGCTAGACTATTTACAGTTAGTGCAGTGCGTCCTGCTCACAGTGTTCAGCTAAAACTACAAGTTAGTGGGGTACGTCCACCTCACAGTGTTCAGCTAAACCTACAAGTTAGTGCGGTGCGTCCTGCTCACAGTGTTCAGCTAAAACTACAAGTTAGTGCTGTGCGTCCTGCTCACAGTGTTCAGCTAAACCTACAAGTTAGTGTAGTGAGACCGCTGCACAGTGTTCATCTAAAGCTACAAGTTAGTGCAGTGCGTCCTGCTCACAGTGTTCAGCTAAAACTACAAGTTAGTGTGGTGCGTCCTCCTCACAGTGTCCAGCTAAACCTACAAGTTATTTTTTGCGAGCTCTGCACAGTGTTCAGCTAAAGCTACCTGTAGAAGGTTGGTGGTGTTTTCCTGATCCTATCACTACCGCAGGCAGCTAAAAAAGCTACAAGTTAGTTTTTTGCGAGCTCTGCACAGTGTTCAGCTAAAGCTACCTGTAGAAGGTTGGTGGTGTTCTCATACTACAGGCAGGCAGTTGATTTTGCTATGTAACAGTACATATATATATATATATATATATATATATATATATATATATATATATATTCCAGCTTAGTGCAGCTACAGGCTATTAGTATGTCTGGAAAGCCAAGAAGGAGAGGCAGACAGTCACAAGCCAATAAAAGAGGGCAAGCAGGCTCTGTGTCTAGTGCTGGTCGTGGAGACGGTGGGACACGCTTGGCCTTTTTTTCGGCAGCTGGCCATGTTGAGCCGCAACATGCGGAAGACTTGGTCGAGTGGATGACCAAGCCGTCCTCATCCTCCTCATCCTCTCTCACCCATGCCCAGGGTACTTTGTCTGGCAAAGCAGCGGCCTCTTCCCTTGGCTCAATGTCATCAGTGGCTCCTTCCCTAGCCCCACCATGTCCTCCTGAGGAGTCCCTCGAACTGTTTGATCACAGTGTTAGGTACATGCTCCAGGAGGATGCCCAGCGTTTGGAAGGCTCTGATGATGATACTGAGCTCGATGAAGGCAGTAACATGAGCACGGACAGAGGGGGTGCCCAAGAAGGACAGCAATCTGGCAGTCATGCTCCCCCTGCTGCAGCATACTGCCAGGTTTGCTCCAGTGATGAGGAGGGAGGGGATGATGAGGTCACTGACTCAACGTGGGTGCCTGATAGGAGAGAGGAGGAGGAGGAGGCGGCACATCACCAACGAGGCAGGATGCCCTCCAGGGGCCAGCCTAAGGGCAGCACCTTGACTGCATCACACCCCAAAGCTCCACATGTGCAGGGCGCTGCAGTCTCTGCGCGTTATTCAAAAAGTTCTTTGGTGTGGGCCTTTTTTGAGACGAGTGCATCAGATCGCACCGCTGCTATTTGCAACATATGTCTCAAGCGTATCTCGCGTGGCCAAAACATCTCCCGCTTGGGTACCACATGCTTGACCAGACATATGTTGACCTGCCATGCAGTTCGTTGGCAAACGTATCTAAAAGACCCACACCAAAGAACAAAGAGGACCTCTCCTTGCTCCTCATCAGCTGAGATCTCCAACCCCACTATACCTTCAGTCCTCTCTGAGACCTGCACTGAGAGGAATGAAGGTGTAGAATTAGGTGTGTCACAGCCAAGTACTTGTTGGCAATCTGCTTTTGGTACACCGACATCAGATCGTACCAAGCAAATTTCCCTGCCCCAGCTGCTGCACCGCCGAAAGAAGTTTGCTCCCAGCCATCCACATGCCCAGTGGTTGAATGCTAGCTTGGCAAAATTGCTAGCACTTCAACTGCTGCCTTTTCAGTTGGTAGACTCTGCCCCCTTCCGTGAGTTTGTGGAATGTGCGGTTCCTCAGTGGCAGGTACCCAAACGCCACTTTTTCTCACGGAAGGCGATTCCGGCTCTCTACCGGCATGTGGAAGGCAATGTCCATGCCTCGATGGACAGGGCTGTCAGCGGTAAGGTGCATATTACCGCTGACTCATGGTCCAGCAGGCATGGACAGGGACGTTACCTAAGTTTCACCGCGCATTGGGTGACTCTGCTGGCCGCTGGGAAGGATGCAGGACAAGGTGCAGTAGTGTTGGAGGTTGTTCCGCCACCACGCCTCCAAAATGCTAATGATTGTGACACACCTCTCTCCTCCACCCCCTCCTCTTCTTCTTCCTCCATGGCCTCTTCCTGTGCTTTGTCCTCGGAACCAGCGGTGCTCCGTAGCCGTTCAAGGGGCTACGCAAGTACGCAGGCCAAAAGATGCCATGCGGTGCTTGAGCTGGTGTGCTTGGGGGACAGGAGCCACACTGGGGCAGAGGTTCTGTCAGCTCTGCAGGGGCAGGTTCAGAGGTGGCTGACGCCACGCCAACTTAAGGCAGGAATGGTGGTTTGTGACAATGGCACCAACCTCCTCTCTGCCCTCCGACAGGGACAAATGACCCATGTGCCCTGTTTGGCTCACGTCCTTAACTTGGTGGTGCAGCGGTTCTTGGGCAGGTACCCGGGCTTACAGGATGTCCTGAGGCAGGCCAGGAAAGTCTGTGTGCATTTCCGCCGGTCATATAATGCCAGTGCTCGACTGACGGACCTCCAAAAGGAGTTTAACCTGCCCAAGAACCGCCTAATCTGTGACATGCACACCAGGTGGAACTCAACGTTGGCCATGCTGCAGCAGCTGCACACGCAGCAGAGGGCCATCAATGAGTACCTGTGCGACTATGGCACCAGGACAGGGTCAGGGGAGCTTGTTTTTTTTTCCCCACGCCAGTGGGCCATGATCAGGGATGCATGCACTGTCCTGTCACCATTTGAGGAGGCCACGAGGATGGTGAGCAGTGACAGTGCATGCATCAGTGACACTGTCCCCCTTGTCCACCTGTTGGAGCACACGCTGCATGGAATAATGGACAGGGCACTTGAGGCAGAACAGAGGCAGGAAGAGGAGGACTTCCTTAGCTCTCAAGGCCCCCTTTATCCAGGCAGTGTTCCTGCGTGCCCGCCGATCACACAGGAAGAGGAGGAGGAGGAAGATTGTGTCAGTATGGAGGTGGAGCCTGGCACTCAGCATCAGCAGCAGTCTTTAAGGGATCAGTCCCAAGAAACACATGGACTTGTACGTGGCAGGGAGGAGGTGGCTGCGGACCATGTCGTCCTTAGTGACCCAGAGGACTCCGGACCAAATGCCTCAGCAAACCTACGCTGCATGGCCTCCCTGATCCTGCAAAGCCTGCGGAAGGATACTCGTATTCGTGGTATCAAGGATAAGGACCAATACTGGCTGGCAACCCTCCTTAATCCATGTTACAAGGGTAAGGTTGCGGACCTTATCTTGCCATCGCAGAGGGAGCAGAGGATGAAACATCTTCGGGAGGCCTTGCAGAAAGGTCTGTGCAACGCGTTCCCAGAGACTGGGAGGTTACAAACTCCTGTTTCTGGACAACGTGTTGCTGAGGCTTCGGTCAGTCAAAGAAGGAGCGGTGGAGAAGGTGGCCATCTGACCGATGCGTTCAGACAATTTTTTGGTCCGCAGCCCCAAGGTATGATCGGTTCCAGCAACCATCTCCAGCGTCTGTTTTACATGGTGCAGGAATACCTAGGGGCAAGATCTGACTTGGACACCTTTCCCACTGAAAATCCTCTGGGTTACTGGGTCTTGAGGATGGATCACTGGCCAGAGCTTGCACAGTATGCAATTGAGCTACTGGCCTGTCCTGCATCCACCGTTCTTTCGGAACGCACATTCAGTGCTGCTGGAGGCTTTGTAACCGATCACAGGGTGCATCTGTCCACCGACTCGGTCGATCGACTGACCTTCATAAAAATGAATCAGTCTTGGATCACCACCAGCTACCAAGCACCTGATGCTGATGTAACCGAATAATTTTTTTTGAAATCTCAGATCCCTTCAAAGACTGCCTATGCTGATGCTGAGTGACTATCCCTGAGTAATTATCCTCTTCCTCCTCAATCATCACGCTGATAGCTTGTAAGAACATTTTTGGTTCTGGGTGCCACCACCAGTGCTTAAGGCCCAATTTTTCAGCCCCTGTTTAACAGGGGCGTGTAATTACAATTTTTGATGCAATACTTTGCAGCAGGGCTCGTTTCTGCGTTACAACTAGAGTATCTGTGAGGGGTTGCAGTGTTGTGGCACCAGCACCAGTGCCTAAGGCCCAATTTTTCGGCCTGTAATTACAATTTTTGATGCAATACTTTGCAGCAGGGCTCATTTCTGCGTTCCAACTAGAGTATCTGTGAGGGGTTGCAGTGTTGTGGCACCAGCACCAGTGCCTAATGCCGCGTACACACGGTCGGACTTTCTATCCTACTTGGTCCGGCACACTTTCCGACGGACTTTGTCCGCCAGGTGCGCCGGGCTTTAAAACGGACGGACTTGCCCACACACGACCGGACTTTCCGGCGGGCTAAGTCCGCCCGTCTTTCCGACGGACTTTCGCCGGAGTTACGGCGGACTTTCAGAATGAACGGACTTGCCCACACACGGACAAGTCCGTTCATTTTGAACGTGACTCAGGTGCGACGGGACTAGAAAAGGATGTCAATCTTGCCGCTTTTATCGGCGAGATTGACACCTTGCGAGCCCCGTCGCGGGGCATACCAGGCCCTTAGGTCTGGTATGGATTATAAAGGGAACCCCCTACGCCGAAAAAACGGCGTGGGGTCCCCCCTAAAATCCATACCAGACCCCGATCCGAGCACGCAGCCTGGCCGGTCAGGAAAGGGGGTGGGGACGAGCGGGCGCCCCCCCTCCTGAACCGTACCAGGCCGCATGCCCTCAACATGGGGGGTGGGTGCTTTGGGGGAGGGGGGCGCCCTGCGGGGACCCCCCACCCCAAAGCACCTTGTTCCCATGTTGATGAGGACAAGGGCCTCTTCCCGACAACCCTGGCCGTTGGTTGTCGGGGTCTGCGGGCGGGGGCTTATCGGAATCTGGGAGCCCCCTTTAATAAGGGGGCCCCCAGATCCCGGCCCCCCACCCTATGTGAATGAGTATGGGGTACATGGTACCCCTACCCATTCACCTAGGGAAAAAGTGTAATAAAACACACTACACAGGTTTTTAAAATATTTTATTAAACAGCTCCGGGGGGGGAGATCTTCCTCCGGCTTCGGGGGTCTTCTTCCGGCTTCGGGGGTCCCTGCGCTTCATCTTCTCCCGGTGTTCCAGTTCTTCGGCCGGCTCCTCTGCTGTCTTCAGGTAGCTCTCTTGCCAGCAGAGGTCCGGACTCCTGGGCTTCTGGGCTTCTTCTCTTCTCTTCTCCAGATGTTGACACGACGCTCTCTCCGGCTGGACTGCTCTCCGAGGGCTGCGTTGTGACTTATATAGGCGGAGACCCCGCCCCCTTTTGATGTCACAGTCCCTGGGCATGCTGGGACTGTGACGTTTTAGGGGGCGTGGTCACTGGGTGATGTTGACCACGCCCCCTAAAACGTCACAGTCCCAGCATGCCCAGGGACTGTGACATCAAAAGGGGGCGGGGTCTCCGCCTATATAAGTCACAACGCAGCCCTCGGAGAGCTGTCCAGCCAGAGAGAGCGTCATGTCAACATCTGGAGAAGAGAAGAGAAGAAGCCCAGAAGCCCAGGAGTCCGGACCTCTGCTGGCAAGAGAGCTACCTGAAGACAGCAGAGGAGCCGGCCGAAGAACTGGAACACCGGGAGAAGATGAAGCGCAGGGACCCCCGAAGCCGGAAGAAGACCCCCGAAGCTGGAGGAAGATCTCCCCCCCGGAGCTGTTTAATAAAATATTTTAAAAACCTGTGTAGTGTGTTTTATTACACTTTTTCCCTAGGTGAATGGGTAGGGGTACCATGTACCCCATACTCATTCACATAGGGTGGGGGGCCGGGATCTGGGGGCCCCCTTATTAAAGGGGGCTCCCAGATTCCGATAAGCCCCCGCCCGCAGACCCCGACAACCAACGGCCAGGGTTGTCGGGAAGAGGCTCTTGTCCTCATCAACATGGGGACAAGGTGCTTTGGGGTGGGGGTCCCCGCAGGGCGCCCCCCTCCCCCAAAGCACCCACCCCCCATGTTGAGGGCATGCGGCCTGGTACGGTTCAGGAGGGGGGGGGCGGTCGCTCGTCCCCACCCCCTTTCCTGACCGGCCAGGCTGCATGCTCGGATCGGGGTCTGGTATGGATTTTAGGGGGGACCCCACGCCGTTTTTTCGGCGTAGGGGGTTCCCTTTATAATCCATACCAGACCTAAGGGCCTGGTATGACCCGCGCTCGCCGCAATAGGAAAATTTGTTTTTCCTATTGCAGCGAGCGCGAGATGCAATACCCTGCCCTCGTGTCGTATCTGGTCCGTCGGACCAGCATACACACGAGCGGGCTTTCCGTCGGACCAGCACACACACGAGCGGACTTTCCGCCCGAAACTGAGTCCCGCGGAAAGATTTAAAACTTTTTTCAAATCTAGGTCCGGCGGGCTTTTGGGAAAAAGTCCGCCGGAAAAGTCCGCCGGCGCCTACACACGGGCGGATTGTCCGGCACACTCTGGTCCGCCGGACCAAGTATGCCGGAAAGTCCGACCGTGTGTACGCGGCATAAGGCCCAATTTTTCAGCACCTGTTTAACAGGGGCGTGTTATTACAATTTTTGATGCAATACTTTGCAGCAGGGCTCATTTCTGCGTTCCAACTAGAGTATCTGTGAGGGGTTGCAGTGTTGTGGCACCAGCACCAGTGCCTAAGGCCTAATTTTTCAGCCCCTGTTCAACAGGGGCATGTAATTACAATTCTTGATCTAATATTTCACAGCAGGGCCCATTTCTGTACCCACAAAGAGCGAGTGAGGACTTACAGTGTTGTGGCACCACCACCACCAAAGGCCCAATTTTTCTGCCCTTGTTCAACAGGGGCATGTAATTACAATTCTTGATCTAATATTTCACAGCAGGGCCCTGTGAGGGCTTACAGTGTTGTGGCCACAACAACACCTAAGGCCCAAATTTCTGCTGAGTATATAGGGCAGGCCCCTACTTTCAAACATCTAACTTACAAACGACTCCTACTTGCAAACGGAAGGAGACAACAGGAAGTGAGATGAAATCTACCCCTAGGAAGGGAAATTCTCTCCTGTAAGAGTTAATATGGGAAAAACATTTCTCCTTTCCACTGATGCTTTCCAATCCTTGTTCCACAAAAAACCCCAAATTTTCAAAATACATTTGTCATTGGGACAAAAAGTGAGGTGAAATCTTCTGAAGAGGAGGAAAGACAGCAAAACAAATGTCACAGGGGTGATAACCCTTCCCTATGTTTTCCAAAAAGCTTAAAAAAGATTTTTTGGCTGGAGCTAAACACGTTAAAAATGTACCCGTTAAAAATTACAAACAGATTCTACTTAACAACAAACCTACAGTCCCTGTCTTGTTTGCACCGCCTGTATACTGCTGTTCAGAGTATATAGGGCCTGGTGGCCCCACACCTTTCCTTATTTTAATTTGGGTGCGGGGTTCCCCTTAATATCCATACAAGACCCAAAGGGCCTGGTAATGGTCTGGGGGGTACCCATGCCGTTTGTCTCACTGATTTTCATCCATATTGCCAGGACCCGACATTACATTAAACCCGCAAGCAGTTTTAAACGAGATTTTTTCCTTTAAAAATGACATTTTGTGCAGGGACTGTTCTAAACACGGGAAACACGCGCCACTTTACAGGCATACTATAGACACACCCCAGGTACGATATTTAAAGGAATATTTCACTTTTTTTTTTTACTTTACGCATCATTAAAATCACTGCTCCCGAAAAAACGGCCGTTTTTAAAAGTTTTTTTTGCATCGATACAAGTCCCCTGGGGTAGGATCCGGGTCCCCAAACCCTTTTTAGGACAATACCATGCAAATTAGCCTTTAAAATGAGCACTTTTGATTTGGAACGTTCGAGTCCCATAAACATCAATGGGGTTCTAATGTTCGTGCAAATTTTCGGTCCGTTCGCAGGTTCTGGTGCGAACCGAACCGGGGGGTGTTCGGCTCATCCCTAATATCCAGTAAGAAAATCGAATTTCTTCATTAGTTTTAGCCAATATGTATTCTGGTACATGTTTTTGTTAAAAAAATCCCAATAAGCGTATATTGATTGGTTTGTGCAAAAGTTATCACATCTACAAACTATGGGATATTTTTATGGCATTTTTATTCTTACTAGTAATGGCGGCGATCAGCAATTTTTAGCGGGACTGCGACATTGCGGTGGACAAATCAGACACTAAGTAACACTTTTTGAGAATCAGTGGCACTAATACAGTGATCAGTTCTAAAAAAAAATGCACTCTCACTGTACTAATGACCATGGCAGGGAAGGGGTTAACATCAGGGGCGATCAAAGGGTTACGTGTGCTCCTAGGGAATGATTTCTAACTGTGTGGGGGATGGCTTGAGAAAAACAGAGATCCGTGTTCCTGCTTAGCAGAAACACAAGATCTCTATTTTCCTCTCTCACAGAATGCTATTTGCCTCTTCTGTCAATGATCGGTGGGTCCCTGCGGGCATCACATCCGCCGGACCCACTGATTGGCTCCCGCTGTAATTGGACACATAGGACGGTTCGCTGGCGGTTCCGTGAGCGAGCCAGATGCATAAGAAGAAGAGATAACATACAGATACGTTGTTTCGCGCAGCCAGACCGCGCTGCCACAGTAAATGTGCGGTGGGAGGTCCGGAAGCAGTTAAAAAAAAAGGAGATAAAGCCCTCAACTTCGTACAGATCAGTAAGTGGCACAACTGTTTAATAGTATAGAATTTTTTTTTTCACAGTATCACACTGCATTTTGTAAACAGTTTAATAATTTTTTAAAACAGATTGCACAAAAATACTTTAAAATCACAACCCACATTTCCCAAACCATCTCCCGATGTATATCCAATTATTCACAAGAAAATTATGATTTAGACCTCAGGTATGTGTTTGATATAAATTGTTCAGTGACAGGACAAAACACGAAAACTTGAGTAGGCAAGAAATATTGAGATACATTTAGGTGAAATAAATATTAGAGTGTAATACCTGAGGGCTGGATGATGTGTAAGCAGCTTGCATAGGCCATAAGAGTGAGAGACAAAGCAGGTTTTATCCTGAAACAAACATTAGAGTGTATCTTCTGACAGACAATAGACAAAGGTTTTGTACAGTGGCTGGATAATACATAGGCAACTTGGTTAAGCTGCAATATAAGAGAGAGAGAGAAGGCAGCTTTTATGGTGACATAAATATTAAAATGTATTATCTGAGAGACAATAGCTAGAAGTATTGTACAGTGGCTGGACAGTACGTAAGCAGCTTGGTTAAGCCGCAATTAAGAGGGAGAGATATGGCAGTTTAAAAAAAATAAAAATAATTAGAGAGGAGGAGGGAGGAGATGTGCAGGCGGCCGGAGGAGACTAAGCCGCCGCGGGTAATTGTGGGGCTCATCGACTGACCTATGGTTGTGGTGGTTATGTGCGGACCCGACCTAACTGAATTGTCCTGTCTTACAGTATGCGTTAAAAACAGGGGTTTCGTTTGCACACATTTGCAAATGCATGTATTTGCAAATGTGTGCAAACTAAACCCCTGTTTTTAACACATACTGTTAGACAGGACAATTTGATTGGTTAGCAGGCTGGAATTTATTTGGTTTTATTTAGGATTGTTTAGACATTGTGTATCACATTTACAGTGTCAGAGCATGAAAACAGGCTGCAAACTCAGAAGTGTAACACAGGATTTACCCTGAAGAAAACTTTTGCAGCAGTGATCCAGCTGCAGAAACATTGTGCAGCACCTTTACAGTGCTAGAGCACTGGAATAGGCCACATACCCTGAGGCATAATGCAGGATTTACCCTGCTGCAAACATTAGAACTTTTGCAGCTGGTCAAGCTACAGAAACATTTGCAGTGAAAGACTGGTTAATTTTATTGAATGTCAGCTGATACATACTGTCAAGGTACAGGCAGATCATCATAACAAAACTTTGTGCTTCACTGAAGGCCCACACAGACAACACACTGGTTGCAGGGCAAGCCAGTAGCTCCAGCGCATACTCTGCAAGCTGCAGCCAGTGGTCCAGCCTGGGCACTCAATAATTCAATGGGGCCCCCACTTCTTAAAGCTGATGACTTTTAATAAACACACACTCACCTGTCCCATGGTCCAGCTCAAACCCTCGCTTCTCTCCCTCTCCTCTCCGCAGGGCCAGCATTGCAAGTGCGGGCACTCGGCTGTGACAGCTTGCGGCTCCACAGCCAGGTGCACACTGTGCATGCGCGAGTCACGCACTTCCCCATTGGTCGAGCAATCTTCTGGGACCTGTGACGTGTCCCAGAAGATTGCAAGGAGGGAGGGGGAGAGGGGAACTTCCGCTCGAGCCACCTAGGCGGCCTGAGCGGAAGTGGGAGCAGGTACCCCCGCTCACCCCCTCCAAAAAATAACATACCAAATGTGGCATATTTGGGAGGGGGGAGTGCTTAAAGTGGAACTTCCCCATTTGGGTGGAGCTCCGCTTTAAGCCAGCCATAGATGGATCAAATCTCGGCCAGTTCAGTAGGGACTGGCCAAGATTAGATCCATCTATGGGCAGGCTGATTGTGCTCAATTTGATCCATCTGATACAACCAGCATGTCAGATTTTTAGAATGCGATTATTACCAGCAGCTATAGCTGCCAGCAGTAATCACTGTGCTCTCCTGTGCCCCCCTAAAGGGAGAACACAATAGTTCCGTGGGAAGGATTCCCCCATAAACACTGCAACCATGGGTTGAAAAGAAAATCACATAATCTATGGCCTGCCTTAGAGTGTCTGCATCAGCCCTATACCCAATGTAGCCAGAAATCATATGGTACAGGTGCTGCTTGTAAGTGCTGGCCACTGTGTAATACCATAACAGATCAGTGCAGCTCCATGCCTGCAGTGTCAGTCTCCAAGGTTTACACTCTGTGTTCAGGTGCTGACAGAAATAGAACAAATAGAACAACATCTTGCTCAAAAATATAACATACAGTATGTAGCACTACCCCTGCAGGAGCCGCCAGTATATTTGGGTCCTCTGTTGGTCACTGTCTCCTTTTAAGAATGAAGTTGTACTTAAGCAGCAAAATTCCCTCCTTAACCACTAACTTACTGGGCACTTTTACCCCCTTCCTGCCCAAGCCAATTTTCAGCTTTCAGCGCTGTTGCACTTTGAATGACAATTCCCTTGGGTTTTTATTGTTTGCTAAACAAACGAAAAAAGAAACCTTTTTTTTTTCTTAGATTCTGTTATATAATTTTGTAAATAAGTAAATTTTCTCCTTCACTGATGTGTAGCAATGAGTTTGCACTCATGAGGAGGCACTAATATGCAGCACTAATGGGCACTGATAGGCCTCACTTTTGGGTCCTGATAGGCGGCACAGATTGATGGCACTGATAGGCAGCACTGATGAGCAGGCACCGTTGGGCACTGAAAGCAGCACTGACAGGCATCACTGATGGGCACTGATTGGCATCACTGATGGGCACTGACTGGCATCACTGATGGGTACTGATTGGCATCACTGATGGGGACTGGTTGGCATCTATGCTGGGCACTGATAATTAGTTGATAATTAGTGCCCTGATTATCTGTGCAGATCTACCCTTTGAGGAAATGTCGCTGATAGACTCTCCTCTCCTCACGTGCTGTCAGCAGGAGGAGAAGAATGCAGATAACCAGTATTTCCTTGTTATGTTTGATCAGCTGTGATTGGACACAGCTGATTACATGGGTAAAGAGCCTCGTCATCGGCTCTTTACCGGGATCAGTGATACGTTGTGTCCCAGTCTTTGTTTAGTACAGCACCTGTATGGTGGTGCATTCCAGTATGATGTGCAATGAATATTGAGACCCCGTTCACACTGGGGCCGCCCGTGCGTTAGCGGTAAAGCGGCACTTGTTTTAGCGGCGTTTTACTGATGTTTAAGCGGTGCTTTTCGGCCGCTAGCACGGCACTTTTAACCCCAGCTAGCGGCCAAAGGGCTTAAAAACGCTTGTGTTGCGGCTCTTTCAAAGCACATTTATTGCAATGGGCAAGAACGTCCCAAACCGCCCCAAAGATGCTGCTTGCAGGACTTTTTCTAACATCCCGCAAGCACACCGCCCCAGTGTGAATGCACTCAGACTTTCACATTCAGGCGGCATGGGAGGCAATTTTCAGCCGCTTTACAGGAGCTATTTCTAGCTATAACGCCTGAAAACTGCCTCAGTGTTAAAGGGGCCTAATAATTGAGTAAAAACACACAGATGTTATTGGTAACCTCCTATTTCATACTTTCGTGCTACTCCCTTCAGGATAATGCTCTCATTCCCAACATAGGAAGGTCAATATGCGCTCTATACACAGTCTCTGATCTCATATATAGTAGTACCCTCCATCTTCCATTGTTAGTGAGCCATTATCTCTATATCCCAGTAATACGTAAAAAAAAAACAGGAGCTATCCACTCCACACCCTTTATTTTATTCATTGGTTTCTAATAAATTAGGAAATCTGTAAGCCCAATCACTAAAGTGCAGGAAAACTGCCCTGTTGCATAACTACAGGGGGTTGTCCGCTAGGTATGGGTGCCATTCAGAGAACAGTTTGCATCTTCTCAATGAATGCAATGCGTTCTCTGATTGAACAAGATGGAGAGGCTGGGAGATGGCATCACAAACTCCACCTCATCTAATCAGAAAATGCCTTGTATGTATTGGTGCCCAGACCCGGAAGACAGTGAGGCATGGGCGTCCGCAGAACTTTTTTCGGGGGAGCATCATTTTAAGGTCACCCATGACCCTCTCCTTTTTGATAATGTCATAAAGGGGAAGGGGAGGGGCTTAGTCATTATCACATAAAGCGTAATAACCGTGCCCCCCTTCCACTGCCACATTTGGGGGGGGGGGGGGCTGTTGTTGAAGCCTCTGCTAGTTTACCAGTGGATGTGGTTGACCTGGTGTCAGTTTCTGCAATATTAATCCCCGGCGTTGGTGTCAGTTTCTGCAATAATAATCCCCAGTGTTGTTATCGGTTTCTGCAATAATAATCCCCAGCGTTGGTGTCAGCTTCTGCAATATTAATCCCCAGCGTTGGTGTCAGTTTCTGCAATAATAATCCCCAGCGTTGGTGTCAGTTTCTGCAATAATAATCCCCAGTATTGTTGTCAGTTTCTGCAATAATAATCCCCAGCATTGGTGTAATTTTCCGCAATATTAATCCCCAGCGTCGGTTTCGGTTTCTGCAATAATAATCCCCAGCATTGGTGTCAGTTTCTGCAATAATAATCGTTTCTGCAATAATAACCGCTAGTATTGGTGTCAGTTTCTGCAATAATAATCCCCAACATTGGTGCAGTAGAAGCAATATAAATCCCCAACCTTGGTGCAGTAGCTGCAATATTAATCCCCAACGTTGGTGCAGTAGCTGCAATATTAATCCACAGCGTTGGTGTTATTTTCTGCAATAATAATCCCCAGCATTGGTGTCAGTTTCTGCAATAATAATCCCCATTGTTGGCAGAGTAGCTGCAATATTAATCCCCAGCGTTGGTGCAGTAGCTGCAATATTAATCCCCAGCGTTGGTGCAGTAGCTGCAATATTAATCCCCAGCGTTAGTGTCAGCTTCTGCAATATTAAGCCCCAGCGTTGGTGTCAGTTTCTGCAATATTAATCCCCAGCGTTGGTGTCAGTTTCTGCAATATTAATCCCCAGCGTTGGTGGCAGTTTCTGCAATAATAATCCCCAGCGCTGGTGTCAGTTTCTGCAATAATAATCCCCAGTATTGTTGTCAGTTTCTGCAATAATAATCCCCAGCATTGGTGTCATTTTCCGCAATATTAATCCCCAGCGTCGGTTTCGGTTTCTGCAATAATAATCCCCAGCATTGGTGTCAGTTTCTGCAATAATAATCGTTTCTGCAATAATAACCGCTAGTATTGGTGTCAGTTTCTGCAATAATAATCCCCAACATTGGTGCAGTAGAAGCAATATAAATCCCCAACCTTGGTGCAGTAGCTGCAATATTAATCCCCAACGTTGGTGCAGTAGCTGCAATATTAATCCACAGCGTTGGTGTTATTTTCTGCAATAATAATCCCCAGCATTGGTGTCAGTTTCTGCAATAATAATCCCCATTGTTGGCAGAGTAGCTGCAATATTAATCCCCAGCGTTGGTGCAGTAGCTGCAATATTAATCCCCAGCGTTGGTGCAGTAGCTGCAATATTAATCCCCAGCGTTAGTGTCAGCTTCTGCAATATTAAGCCCCAGCGTTGGTGTCAGTTTCTGCAATATTAATCCCCAGCGTTGGTGTCAGTTTCTGCAATATTAATCCCCAGCGTTGGTGGCAGTTTCTGCAATAATAATCCCCAGCGCTGGTGTCAGTTTCTGCAATAATAATCCCGAGCGTTGGTGTCAATTTCTGCAATAATAATCCCCAGCGTTGGTGTCATTTTCTGCAATATTAATCCCCAGCGTTGGTTTCAGTTTCTGCAATAATAATCCACAGCATTGGTGTCAGTTTCTGCAATAATAATCCCCAGCATTGGTGTCAGTTTCTGCAATAATAATCCCCAGCGTTGGTGTTAGTTTCTGCAATAATAACCGCTAGTATTGGTGTCAGTTTCTGCAATAATAATCCCCAACATTGGT
The DNA here is from genome assembly GCF_042186555.1 of Aquarana catesbeiana. Classification (NCBI taxonomy): domain Eukaryota; kingdom Metazoa; phylum Chordata; class Amphibia; order Anura; family Ranidae; genus Aquarana; species Aquarana catesbeiana. Next base: position 553,895,742 of record NC_133326.1, read on the forward strand.
GCAGTAGAAGCAATATAAATCCCCAACCTTGGTGCAGTAGCTGCAATATTAATCCCCAACGTTGGTGCAGTAGCTGCAATATTAATCCCCAGCGTTGGTGTTATTTTCTGCAATAATAATCCCCAGCATTGGTGTCAGTTTCTGCAATAATAATCCCCAGCATTGGTGTCAGTTTCTGCAGTAATAATCCCCAGCGTTGGTGTTAGTTTCTGCAATAATAACCGCTAGTATTGGTGTCAGTTTCTGCAATAATAATCCCCAACATTGGTGCAGTAGAAGCAATATTAATCCCCAACGTTGGTGCAGTAGCTGCAATATTAATCCCCACAGTTGGTGTCAGTTTCTGCAATAATAATCCCCATTGTTGGCGCAGTAGCTGCAATATTAATCCCCAGCGTTGGTGCAGTAGCTGCAATATTATTCCCCAGCGTTGGTGGCAGTTTCTGCAATAATAATCCCCAACGTTGGCGCAGTAGCTGCAAGATAAATCCCCAGCGTTGGCGCAGTACGTGCAATATTAATCCCCAGCGTTGGTGCAGTTTCTGCAATAATAATCCCCAGCGTTGGTGCAGTTTCTGCAATAATAATCCCCAGCGTTGGTGTCATTTTCTCCAATATTAATCCCCAGCGTTGGTTTCAGTTTCTGCAATAATAATCCACAGCATTGGTGTCAGTTTCTGCAATATTAATCCCCAGCATTGGTGTCAGTTTCTGCAATAATAATCCCCAGCGTTGGTGTTAGTTTCTGCAATAATAACCGCTAGTATTGGTGTCAGTTTCTGCAATAATAATCCCCAACATTGGTGCAGTAGAAGCAATATTAATCCCCAACGTTGGTGCAGTAGCTGCAATAATAATCCCCAACATTGGTGCAGTAGCTGCAATATTAATCCCCAACTTTGGTGTCATTTTCTGCAATAATAATCCCCACCGTTGGTGTCAGTTTCTGCAATAATAATCCCCATTGTTGGCGCAGTAGCTGCAATATTAATCCCCAGCGTTGGTGCAGTAGCTGCAATATTAATCCCCAGCGTTGGTGGCAGTTTCTGCAATAATAATCCCCATTGTTGGCGCAGTAGCTGCAAGATAAATCCCCAGCGTTGGCGCAGTACGTGCAATATTAATCCCCAGCGTTGGTGCAGTAGCTGCAATAATAATCCCCAGCGTTGGTGTTAGTTTCTGCAATAATAATCCCCAGCGTTGGTGTCAGTTTTTGCAATAATAATTCCCATTGTTGGCGCAGTAGCTGCAATATTAATCCCCAGCGTTGGTGCAGTAGCTGCAATATTAATCCCCAGCGTTGGTGTCAGTTTCTGCAATAATAATCCCCAGCGCTGGTGCAGTAGCTGCAATATTAGCCCCAGCATAGATGGTCAGTGGTGATATGCTAATTTTAAACCATGCAGCATGAAGGAGCTAATTAACACTGACATTGGCCACTAATTCAGCTCAAGGGGTTAATGAACACTGGTATTGATCACTAATGCAGTAGTGGCCAGTGGCAGTGTTAATTACCCCTTTGTATTGCAGCAGGAATAGGTTTAGGTTGGGTTCACACCTATGCGAATGACACCGCATCCAATTCACAGAACATTTTAAAATCTATTAGCTTCAATCAGTTCAGGTTCACATATGTGCGTTGCATTCGCACTCCGTATTGCCAAAAAAAGTGTGCGTTTTCTAGGCAGTGCGGTGCGAATTGCAGGCACATATTCTTCTATGGAAACGCATCTGATTCGCAGATGCCTTCTGTTGTGAACAGGCATTCTCTCCCCCTCCTCACTACACATTTCCCCGTTCCCTGCTCAGCTGATCCGCAGCTACAACGGAGATGCACCGCTGAACAGCTGCTTTTTCTCTTCGCAGAGAGAACAGAGCTGGAATTCGCACCTCACATGTGTGAACCCAGCCTAACACTGACACTGGCCACTAATGCAGCACAATGGGGTTTTCACACTGGAGGGCTTTCACACTGGAGCAGTGCGCTGGCAGGGCATCAGAAAAAGTCCTGCCAGCAGCTTCTTTGGAGCGGTGAAGGAGCGGTGAAATCACCGCTCCTTCACCACTGCTCCCCATTGAAATCAATGGGGCACCGCTGCGATACCGATGGCAAAATGCCTCTCCAGCAGCGTTTTGCTGGTGGACTTAACCCCTTTTTGGCCGCTAGCGGAGGGGTTAAAACCACCCCCCTAGTGGCCGAATAGCGCCGCTAAAGCGACGCCGGTGGCTGTACAGTGTGAAAGGGGTCTAACTGATGTCTACTCAGCTGAGTGTAGGAGTGCAGGGAGCGTTCCAGCACTTGGCACCCTGCTGCAGCTCTGACTTGGGCAGTGAACTGTGACTGTGTACTGATGTGCATGTTCATGTAACATTGGGCACAGTTTAGCCGGCACTGCCCGCACTGTCACCTTGCCGATTCTGGGGGGGGGGGGCACTTAAGCCCCCTTGCCCCCTCTTGCGGACGCCCATGCAGTGAGGATCACTGTAATAGCGGCAGCTACCATAATAGTCCTCTGCTTTCACAGGGATCCCACAGGTATGCATATGTCCACTGCTCCAAGATGAACCAACGTAACTATGCAACAACAAAAAAACACCATTAAACCTGAAATTCAGCTTTAAAGTTAGACTCCAGGCAGATATATAAGACATAAATGAATGTACAGTAGATCTGTAATCAGTAAACATCATTAAATGTTTTTTTTTTAGTGCAAGCAGTGTAAGTACCTGAAATTGACTTAGTATAAGGATGGGTTCACATATATGCAAATTGGAATGCGTTTTTAACCGCATGCTTTTTCATGCTATGTAGGTAAGATAAATCATAAATGTTTGCCCATATAGTGTGTTTAGCGTGGTTCAAACATGTTGCTGTGACTTGAACAATTTTTGTCATGGCCAAATTCTTTCATCCAACATCGGTACCTAACCTCACACATACTCTTTTGGTTAAATAGGCACAGATCCCACAAGCACAATCCAACATCTTGTGAAAAGCCTTCCCTAAAGAGTGGAGGCTGTCATAGTAGCAAAGGGGGGCTTACACCATATTGGTGCCTGTGATTTTGGAATAGGATTTCCAAAAACGTATATACAGTAGTTATGATGGTCAAGCCATCAAGTGTATCTTCTCCTAAAAATGTTGTACTGATATTACCATACCTCCCAACATTTTGAGATGGGAATGAGGGACACCTACTAGCAAACATATGTAGGCATAGGACACGCCCCCTGCCACGCCCCTTTAAGGGGACATAACCAAAAAAAAAGGTGCTTTTTTTACCACTATTATTCCTTTAGATTGGCTTTTGAAATTAACAATTGCAGCAATTTAGAATTTGGATGAAAGGTTTAGCACTGGGAAACACTTTTTTAAAGATAAAAAGTGCATTTTATATACTATATAAATCAAACCAAAATGAGGGACAAATGAGGAGGAATGAGGGACAGAGGGACATTGCTCAAAATCAGGGACAGTCCCTCGAAATCAGGGACAGTCCCTTGAAATCAGGGACAGTTGGGAGCTATGATTATACTGCCATAAAAAATTAGATCCATGAATTATATTAATAAAAAATCTTTGATCTATTCCTGTATTGCAATTTTGCACTTTTCAGCTCTGGATGGCTCTGGTGTGTCAATGTACTAAGGGCACCAGAGAGCTGGAAGCGAGTCTGATAGAAGGAGACGGCTTTTAGGACGATGTGTATGTGGAAAAAAGTAGCACATGCTGAAGTGTAATTAAGTCTTGCTTTTTTTTCTAGCCGTTTTCCTCTCCTTTATGTCAATAAAGTGTACTGGCATGAACTTGTATAAACCTGATATGTGTAATAAACCTGCAGACAGGATGGGAAGCAAGCCTGAGTGAGCCATTTCATGCGTCTACATAACATGGCGTGTTGTTTATCGCTGACAAATCATGTAAATCTGTCACAATCCAATGTACTTTTCCCTATGCATTGGCAGACTCTCCTCCTTCCAATAATTCTAGTGATTTACCTCCCATGTGCCTGGAACCGTGCTGACATGTGAGGAGACTTCTGATTTGCTCCTCTCTATGGGATACTTATAGTGGATTTTAAATGCTTCCCAACTATAATCTTTTCTTTTATAGTTCCTGAAGTGCCATGGCAGCTTTCCATAAGGTACGTTTCACAGAATACTTGGCATGGTTCTTCTGGTCACTGCCAGGGGTTAAACTATTTCCGTCACTTCCTATAATGAGCATATTATCACCCGATTAATCGTTCATGCGAATAAAACTTGGTTATTCTTTTTAAACTGGTACTATTCCTATTCCTGTACATTCTACATAAGCAGCATGTACTTATCTTCCACTTGTTGTGTAGTGGAGGAGCATGTCCGCTCTTTAATGCGTTTACACCTGGACCCAGGGATAGTGACCATGGCTATGCAGCATATTTCCACCCTCATCCTTCTATTCTATGGAGACCTTATATCTATGCTTCTTAGGTGCTACACCTCGGAACCTCACTACAAAAGTGATCTCCCCTACCTATGGCCCTGTTTGTTGTGCTGTTAACTGGATGAATCGTTACCCACTATTGTGTCCTTTTTGTGGTCCTGCACGTATTATACATGGAGTGGGGATGATATGGATCAGTTCTTTCATGCTACCCACTACCACGCCTCTTCTGACTCATTCTAAGACGAACAATCTTTTGTCGGATATAATCCTTATTAAACATGTGCATGCTGGAAAATTTTGTTTAATTTCGTTTTCATTCGTTAATTGAAGAATTCATTTTCGGATGCATTTGTTAATGAACCTATTCATTTTTGGAATTTGCTTTCTATCTTTGGCCTTCGTTTCACTCTGAATAGGGCTGGTTGTTAACCACTTAAGGACCGGAAGGATTTACCACCTTAATGACCAGGCCATTTTTTGCAATACGGCACTGTGTCGATTTAACTGACAATTGCGTGGTCGTGCAATGCTTTACCCAAACAAAATTTATGTCCTTTTTTTCCCCGCAAATAGAGATTTCTTTTGGTGGTATTTGATCACCTCTGCGTTTTTTATTTTTTGCACTATAAACAAAAAAAGAGCGACAATTTTGAAAAAAAAAAACAATATTTTTTACTTTTTACTAGAATAAATATCCCCCCCAAAAAATGTAAAAAAAATAATTTCTTCATCAGTTTAAGCCAATATGTATTCTACATATTTTTGGTAAAAAAAATAAAAAAATAGCAATAAGCGTATATTGATTGGTTTGCGCAAAAGTTATAGCATCTACTAAATAGGGAATAGATTTATGCCATTTTTATTATTTTTTTTTTTCTAGTAATGGCAGTGATCAGCGATTTTTAGCTGGACTGCGACATTGCGGCCAATCGGACACTTTTGACACTTTTTTGGGACCAGTGACATTAAAAATGCACTGATTATTGTATAAATGACACTGGCTGGGAAGGGGTTAACACTAGTGGTGATCAAGGGATTAAATGTGTTCCCTGGGAGGTGTTTCTAACTATGGGGAGAGTGTACTGACTGGAGAAGGAGAGAGATTGCTGTTCCTGATCAATAGGAACAGACAATCTCTCTTTACTCCCCTGACAGAACAGGGATCTGTTTGTTTACAGATCCCAGTTCTGGCTTTCTGTGGAGCGATCGCGGATGGCCAGCGGACATTGCGGCCGCCGGTCACTGTATCTATTGCACAAAGCGACGTACAGCTACGGCTATTCGTGCAATAGAGTCAACCTGCGGTGGCTGATCTTAAAGTGGTCACGGTGATCATGTTACATTCTGTTAGACATATTACTGTTTATTGTAAATGTCTGAATATTTAAAACACTAGGGATCTGAACTCATCTGAACCCATACTGTCTGTTTGCAAGAGACCCACATCATATGGGCTAAACTACTTTTGCCTAAAAATTATTGGATAGCTATAACATTCCATTCCATGCCACACATTCCACCCACTTTAAGGTTGGTTCATATTCATTTTTAATTGTGAGTTCCTAGATTTCAAAACTAACCCTTTTAGTTGTCATCTTGTTGTCATCTTAAAGAGCCTTCTGGAGGGCAGACTACTCACAATAGTAAACATTTATCTCCCACCCAAATGCGGACCATGAACGCCTTACTCTTTTGGCCCTAGTATGCAGAGATGCTTCAGTTCTCCTCTTTGGAGACTTCCGTGCTGTTCTTGACCCTATTTTAGACTGCTTGAGTGCACCTGTGGTTTATTGACAGGTAACAGAGTTTTGATCTAGTTGAACTGTGAAGGTGAAAACATGCCACTGGTCGAGAGTTCTCCTGCCATTCGGGTACAAACAAAACCCTTTGTTGTAGAGATGTGGCTTTTGGTACTCCCCTGTGTGTCTGAATTGGAATATCTTTTCAGGGCCTTTGTCTCTGGAGACTTAATTCCTCATGGCTTAATGGACATGGTCATGCTTAAAGGGGTTGTAAAGGTAAAATTTTTTTCACCTTAATGCATTCTATGCATTAAGGTGAAAAAACTTTTGACAGTACCGCCGCCCCCAGGCCCCCCGTTTTACTTACCTGACGCCTCGAATCTTCGCTCCTCGTCCTCGTCAGCTTCATTGCAGCTCAGCCTGGTCGCTGATTGGCTGCAGTGGATGGATTGAAAGCAGCGCAGCCATTGGCTCGCGCTGCTGTCAATCACATCCAATGACGCGGCGCGCCGGGGGGTGGGGCCGAGTGATACAGCGAGCGGCTATAGCCGCCGGCTGTATCACGGGAGCGCGCCCGCAAGCACTCACCACCGTGCGAGGGAGCTCGCATGAAGGTGGTAAATGCTTGCGGGGAGGAGCTGAAACAGCCGCCGAGGGACCCCAGAAGACCAGGTTCGGGGCCACTCTGTGCAGAACGAGCTGCACAGTGAAGGTAAGTATAACATGTTTGTTATTTTAAAAAAAAAAAAAAAATAACTTTACAACCCCTTTAACCATTTGCCGCCCGCCATAAAGCAAAATGACGGTGGCAAAGTGGTTTCAATATCCTGACCAGGCGTCATATGACATCCAGCAGGATAACAGCCGCCGCGTGCCAGTGGGAGCGTGCCAGTGGGAGCGTGCATTGCGGCGATCGGTGGTGTGGTGTGTCAGTCTGACATACCACAACACCGATCTAAGTAAAGAGTCTCTGACGGAGACTCTTTACCACGTGATCAGCCGTGTCCAATCACGGCAGATCACAGTGTAAACAGGAAGAGCCGTTGACGTCTGTCAGATGTGAGTAGAGGAGAGCCGATCGGCTGCTCCTCTCACAGGTGGGGTCTGTGCTGATTGATTATCAGCTCAGCCCCCCCGAGGATGCCCACACTAGACCACCAGGGACGCCACTAGGACCACCAGGGATGTCACCACCACATATGCCACCCTAGACCACCAGGGATACCAATCAGTCCCCACAATGGATGCCAATCAGTGCCCACAATGGATGCCAATCAGTGCCCGCAATGGGCATCACTGATTGGCAGGCATTATTGTTTGGCACTGATTGGCATCCATGTGTACCATCAATTACTGTACATCAGTGCCACCTATCAGTGCCCATCCATGCCGCCTATCAGTGCCCCTCTGTGCTGCCTATCAGTACCCATCCATGCTGCCTTTCAGTGCCCATCAGTGCCACCTATGTGTACCCATCAGTGCTGCATATCAGTGCCACCCATCAGTGCCACCTATCAGTGCCCCATCAGTGCCGCATATTAGTGCCCATCATCAGTGCCCATCAGTGCCACCTCATTGGTGCCACCTCATCGGTGCCCATCAGTGCCGCCTTATCAGTGCCCATCAGTGCAGCCCCTTCAGTGCCCATCAGTGAAGAAGAAAACTTACTTATTTACAAAGTTTTGCAACAGAAACAAAAAAAAACATTTTTTTTCAAAATTTTCGGTCTTTTTTTAAATTTGTTTAGCAGAAAATAAAAATCCCAGAGGTGATTAAATACCACCAAAAGAAAGCTCTATTTGTGGGAACAAAATGATACAAATTTAGTTTGGGTACAGTGTTGTATGACTGCGCAATTGTCATTCAAGGTGCGACAGCGCTGAAAGCTGAAAATTGGTCTGGGCAGGAAGGTGTACAAGTGCCCTGTATTGAAGTGGTTAACCACTTGCCGACCGCCTCACGACAATGTACGTCGGCTGAATGGCATGATCTGTACGTGATCTGCCTCCCACGGGCGGGGGGTCCGATCGGCGGTCGGCTTCTGTCTGGCAGTGATCAGACGTGAGGGGGAGGCCATCCATTCGTGGCCCCCCCCTCGCGATCGCTCCCAGTCAATGAAAATCTTCCTCTGCCTCTGTAATGTAAACAGAGGCAGAGGAAGTGATGTCATCTCTCCTCGAGCTGGTCTTTTTCGTTCCGGCGCCGAGGAGAGAAGACATCAAGTAAGTGCACCAACAATACACTTCCAGTAGAACACGCCAGGCACACTTTTCACCCCCCAGTCACCCCCCCGATCACCCCCCTGTACCCCCTGTCACACTGACACCAATAGCAGTTTTTTTTTTTTTTTGCATTGGTGTCAGTTTCTTGGTGTCTAGGGTACCCCCCTAACCCCCCCTAATAAAGGTTAACCCCTTGATCACCCCCCGTCGCCAGTGTCACTAAGCGATCATTTTTCTGATCGCTGTATTAGTGTCACTGGTGACACTAGTTAGGGAGGTAAGTATATAGGTTCGCCGTCAGCGTTTTATAGCGACAGGGACCCCCATATACTACCTACTAAAGGTTTTAACCCCCTGATTGCCCCCTAGTTAACCCTTTCACCAGCGATCACCGTATAACTGTTACGGGTGACGCTGGTTAGTTCGTTTGTTTTTTATAGTTTATTATAGTTTTAGGGCACCCGCTGTTTATTACCTTATAAAGATTTAACCCCCTAATTGCCCGGCAGTGATATAAGTTACGTTTTTATGGTCAAATAAGGTCTTGCCCACCCAAGTGCAGTATCGATCGATCACTGACACTTACAAAACACTAAGCACACATAACTGCAGCGTTCGCAGAGTCAGGCCTGATCCCTGAGATCGCTAACAGTTTTTTGGTAGCGTTTTGAATCAGTCGCTAACAGTCAGGAGCTTTTTTGCCTGTGAGTCTCACTAGTGTATCCCTAAATTTAGAGCCCAAAATGGCAAATCGAAGGTACACTAGTGAAGAGGCCTACACGTTTCTGAGCATGACAGATAGTGAAGAGGAAGTCACTCATCTGTCAGATTCAGGCTCAGAATACGAACCTGTAGACAGCAGCGGCTCCATGACAGATAGCTCTGACGACGGAGTTGTGGTCCCTGCTAAGGTCAGGCGTACCAGACCCCAATCTTCTTCTTCTGTCCTTGAAGTGCAAGAACCGCAGGTCCCTCGTATGGAGCAGAACAGTACTAGCGCCGCTATTCCTTCTGGTGAACTGGCAAGCACCAGCGGCCTAGTACACCCTGGTCGTACATCCAGCACTGCAGTATCACGTGGTGACGTGGCGAGTCCCATAAGTGCAGTTCAAGCTGGTGAGGTGGCAAGCACTAGTAGTGTCCCGCTGCCACCAAGAAGACGAACACAGGCCCGTCGTGCCCATAGTGCCCTTCCTGCTGGATTCGCCAATCCGAATTGGGAACCCACCACTTCTGCAGCACCCGTACTTCCCCCATTCACTGGCCAACCCGGAATTTAGGTGGAAACAGTTGATTTTACACCACTGGATTTTTATTCACTGTTTTTCACCGAAGATCTCTATAGATCTATTGTGGACCAAAGCAATTTATACGCTGGTCAACACATTGCCACTATTTCCCAGTCCTCCCTTGCCAGAGATTGGAGACCAATTACAGTCTCCGAATTTAAGATCTTTCTGGGCCTTTCCCTCAACATGGGCATAACTAAAAAGACTGAGTTGCGGTCATATTGGTCCACTGACCCAATTCACCATATGCCCTTGTTCTCTGCCTCCATGACCAGGGCGCAATACGAGCAGATTTTATGGTTCATGCACTTCAATGACAATGAACTCTGTCGTCCTCGTGGAGACCCTGGATACGATCGGCTCTACAAAATTTGGCCCCTCGTAAACCACTTCAACCAGCGTTTTGCAGACTTGTTTACTCCCCATCAAGTTGTCTGCTTTGATGAGTCCCTGATTAAATTTTCTGGCCGCTTGTCATTCAAACAGTACCTTCCCAGCAAGCGTGCCAGATATGGGGTCAAGATGTATAAGCTCTGTGACAGGGCCACAGGCTATACATGTAGATTTATTGTTTAGGAGGGGAAAGATAGTCACGTAGAGCCGACAAACTGCCCTGACTACATAGGAAGCGCTGGCAAGATAGTGTGGGACTTGGTGTCACCCTTATTCGGAAAGGGGTACCACTTATACGTGGACAATTATTACACTAGCGTGACACTTTTTAGTCACCTTTTTGATCAACAGATTGGAGCATGTGGCACCGTGCGACCTAATCGCCGGGGCTTTCCCCAGCGGCTTGTAGATTCCCGTCTTAGGCTGGGGGAGAGAGCCTGCTTGCAGTGTAATAACTTGCTCGCTATGAAGTGGAGGGATAATAAGAATGTTTTCGTTCTTACCTCCCTTCATGCAGACACGACGGTCCAAATTACTACGGCGACTGGTGTTGTGGAGAAACCCCTCTGTGTCCACGAATATAACCAAAATATGGGAGGGGTGGACCTCAACGACCAGTTGTTGGCGCCGTACCTAGTTGCCCGTAAGGCCAGACGCTGGTACAAAAAGTGTTTGTTTATTTATTTCAATTGGCTTTGCTGAACGCTCATGTGCTATACAGAGCTTCAGGACAGACTGGATCCTTCCTTAAATTCCAGGAAGAGATCGTCAGAGCCCTTCTGTTTCCAGATTGTGCTCCACCTCACCTTCCCCAACCAAATGCAGTAAGCCGGCTGCATGAGAGGCATTTTCCTTATGTCCTCTCGAGTACCCCTACCCAACGAACCCCCCAAAGAAGATGTCGTGTCTGTAGCAAGCGCGGATTTAGGCGTGACACCCGGTATTATTGTCCCTCCTGTCCTGACAATCCTGGTCTATGCATTGGTGAATGTTTTGAATGCTACCATACACTAGTTGAGTTTTAGCGTAGGGTACAGCATTGCACAGACTAGGACACACTTTCACAGGGTCTCCCAAGATGCCATCGCATTTTGAGAGACCCAAACCTGGTACCAGTTACAAAAGTTAAAGTTACTAAAAAAAGTGTAAAAAAAATAAATAAAATAAAATAAAATAAAAAAAATAAAAACACAAAAAAAATAAAATAAAAAAAACAAAAACAGTTGTCATTTTATTGTTCTCTCTCTCTCTATTCTCTCTCTATTGTTCTATTGTTCGCTCTTTTTTACTGTATTCTGTTCTGCAATGTTTTATTGTTATTATGTTTTACCATGTTTGCTTTTCATATATGCAATTTTTTTATACTTTACTGTTTACTGTGTTTTGTTGGTAACCATTTTTTTGTTTTCAGGTACGCCATTCGGCAGCAGAGCGGATTTATTTATCTTGACAGCAACAGCGTTTGCTCCCACGATACATAAAGCCGTGACTCCAGCGCTGTCGGAGGTGATTTCACCACCACAGTTACATACTTCAGCATATATGCCAAAGCGTGGGGGCAGCAGTGGGTGGAGGGGCGATTTGCTCCTGCCTTTTGTGGGAGGATGCCCCCATGCTTCGGCATATATATATTTTAGGCACAGGTTGCGTTAAATGTTTTATTTTTTACTATTTTTTTTTTGTATTTGCTTTGCAGGTATGGTAAGTCTTACTGTTATACTGTAATGTTACTTTGTTTTATTGTTAACCATCATTTGCTTAGCAGGTACGCCATTCAGTTGCAGCATGGATTTATTTATCTTGAAAGCAACAGCGTTTGCTCCCACGATATATAAAGCCGTGACTCCAGCGCTGTCAGAGGTGATTTCACCACCACAGTTACATACTTCAGCATATATGCCGAAGCGTGGGGGCAGCAGTGGGTGGAGGAGTGATTTGCTCCTAACTTTTGCGGGAGGATGCCCCCATGCTTTAGCATATATATACGGTGCAAGTATGCCCATCATTAGAAATGGATCGGTGGGTATGCCCACCATTAGAATACCTCCCTTCATCCACCCATTTCTAATGGTGGGCATACCCACGATCAATCTCTTTTTTTCGTTCAGCCCACAAGCTGCATGAAAAAAAAGTTTACAATATATGCCCAACAAGGACCAGCAACGTATTGGTATGTTGCTGGACTTTGAGTGGTTATACCAGAATGATGCCTGCAGGTTTAGGTATCATCTTGGTATCATTCTTTTCAGCCAGTGGTTGGCTTTCATGTAAAAGCAATCCTAGCGGCTAATTAGCCTCTAGACTGCTTTTACAAGCAGTGGGAGGGAATGTCCCCCCCACCGTCTTCCATGGTTTTCTCTGGCTCTCCTGTCCCAACAGGGATCCTGAGAATGCAGCCGGTGATTCAGCCAGCTGACCATAGAGGTGATCAGAGACCAGAGTGGCTCCAAACATCTCTATGGCCTAAGAAACCGGAAGCTACGAGCATTTCATGACTTAGATTTCGCCGGGTGTAAACAGCGTCATTGGGAAATTGGGAAAGCATTTTATCACACCGATCTTGGTGTGGTCAGATGCTTTGAGGGCAGAGGAGAGATCTAGGGTCTAATAGACCCCAGTTTTTTCAAAAAAAGAGTACCTGTCACTACCTATTGCTATCATAGGGGATATTTACATTCCCTGAGATAACAATAAAAATGATTAAAAAAAAAAAAATGAAAGGAACAGTTTAAATATAAGATAAAAAAGCAAAAAAATAATAAAGAAAAAAAAAAGTACCCCTGTCCCCCCCTGCTCTCGCGCAAAGGCGAACGCAATCGTCGGTCTGGCGTCAAATGTAAACAGCAATTGCACCATGCATGTGAGGTATCACTGTGAAGGTCAGATCGAGGGCAGTAATTTTAGCAGTAGACCTCCTCTGTAAATCTAAAGTGGTAACCTGAAAAGGCTTTTAAAGGCTTTTAAAAATGTATTTAGTTTGTCGCCACTGCACGTTTGTGCGCAATTTTAAAGCATGTCATGTTTGGTATCCATGTACTCGGCCTAAGATCATCTTTTTTATTTCATCAAACATTTGGGCAATATAGTGTGTTTTAGTGCATTAAAATTTTAAAAAGTGTGTTTTTTCCCCAAAAAATGCGTTTGAAAAATCGCTGTGCAAATACTGTGTGAAAAAAAAAATTAAACACCCACTATTTTAATCTGTAGGGCATTTGCTTTACAAAAATATATAATGTTTGGGGGTTCAAACTAATTTTCTTGCAAAAAAAAAATATTTTTTCATGTAAACAAAAAGTGTCAGAAAGGGCTTTGTCTTCAAGTGGTTAGAAGAGTGGGTGATGTGTGACATAAGCTTCTAAATGTTGTGCATAAAATACCAGGACAGTTCAAAACCCCCCCAAATGACCCCATTTTGGAAAGTAGACACCCCAAGCTATTTGCTGAGAGGCATGTAGAGTCCATGGAATATTGTATATTGTGACACAAGTTGCGGGAAAAAGACACATTTTTTTTTTTTGCACAAAGTTGTCACTAAATGATATATTGCTCAAACACGCCATGGGAATATGTGAAATTACACCCCAAAATACATTCTGTTGCTTCTCATGAGTACGGGGATACCACACGTGTGAGACTTTTTGGGAGCCTAGCCGCGTACGGGACCCCGAAAACCAAGCACCGCCTTCAGGCTTTCTTAGGGCGTAAATTTTTTATTTCACGCTTCACTGCCTATCACAGTTTCGGAGGCCATGGAATGCCCAGGTGGCACAAAATCCCCCTAAATGACCCTATTTTGGAAAGTAGACACCCCAAGCTATTTGCTGAGAGGTATAGTGAGTATTTTGCAGACCTCGATTTTTGTCACAAAGTTTTGAAAATTGAAAAAAGAAAAAAAAAATTTTTTCTTGTCTTTCTTCATTTTCAAAAACAAATGAGAGCTGCAAAATACTCACCATGCCTCTCAGCAAATAGCTTGGGGTGTCTACTTTCCAAAATGGGGTCATTTGGGGGGGGCTTGTGCTATCTTGGCATTTTATGGACTTCGAAACTGTGATAGGTAGTGAGGAGTGAAACAAAAATTTACGCCCTTAGAAATCCTGAAGGCGGTGATTGGTTTTCGGGGCCCCGTATGCAGCTAGGCTCCCAAAAAGTCCCACACATGTGGTATCCCCGTACTCAGGAGAAGCAGCAGAATGTATTTTGGGGTGTAATTCCACATATGCCCACGGCAAGTTTGAGCAATATATCATTTAGTGACAACTTTGTGCAAAAAAAAAAAATAAAAAATTGTCACTTTCCCGCAACTTGTGTCAAAATATAAAATATTCCATGGACTCAACATGCCTCTCAGCAAACAGCTTGGGATGTCTACTTTCCAAAATGGGGTCATTTGGGGGGGTTTTGTGCCATCTTGGCATTTTATGGCCTTCAAAACTGTGATAGGTAGTGAGGAGTGAAATCAAAAATTTACGCCCTTAGAAATCCTGAAGGCGGTGCTTGGTTTTGGGGCCCCGTACGCGGCTAGGCTCCCAAAAAGTCCCACACATGTGGTATCCCCATACTCAGGAGAAGCAGCAGAATGTATTTTGGGGTGTAATTCCACATATGCCGATTGCATTTTTGAGCAATATATCATTTAGTGACAACTTTGTACAAAAAAAAAAAATTGTCACTTTCCCCCAACTTGTGTCAAAATATAAAATATTCCATGGACTCAACATGCCTCTCAGCAAATAGCTTGGGGTGTCTACTTTCCAAAATGGGGTCATTTGGGGGGGTTTTGTGCCATCTTGGCATTTATGGCCTTCAAAACTGTGATAGGTAGTGAGGAGTGAAATCAAAAATTTACGCCCTTAGAAATCCTGAAGGCGGTGCTTGGTTTTCGGGGCCCCGTACGTGGCTAGGCTCCCAAAAAGTCCCACAATGTGGTATCCCCATACTCAGGAGAAGCAGCTAAATGTATTTTGGGGTGCAATTCCACATATGCCCATTGCCTGTGTGAGCAATATATCATTTAGTAACAACTTTTTGTAATTTTTTTTTTTTTGTCATTATTCAATCACT